>NC_134273.1:37504688-37809149 GCF_031893055.1 Leptodactylus fuscus
TCCTAAAACTATTAAGGGGCCATCCCGAGGGTCAAAAAATTATATATGTGGGTGTAAACTGCCGCTTGGGCACACAGCAGGGCTCAGAAGAGAAGGAGCAGTGCGCTTTTTAGCTATTGGGGTACAGTGTTAGAGGGACTTTCGGGGCGCCATGTTGCTCTTGCAGAGCCCTGAAGGTGCCAGTAAACTGGAATTCGCCAAGAAGTGACCCCATTTTGTAGGGGAAATTTTAGGGTCTCGGCAAATATGACATGGTGTCCAAAAACCAACAATCTAAATCTGCACTCCAAAAGCACATAGCGCTCCTTCACATCTGCGCCCTGCTGTGTACCCAAATGGCGGTGTATGCCCACATGTATGACACTGGTGTACCCCGGATAACGGACTTAATGCCATATGTAGGTAGAAAGGCTGTTTGGGCACAGCCGGGCACAGAAGGAAAGGAGCGCTATATTGGTTTTTGGAGCACAGTTTGGTTTTAGGACACCATGCCACTTTTGCAAAGCCCCTGAAGTGGAATCTGCAGACATCTCACCCCATTTTGGACACTACCCCACTGATGGCATTTATCAAGCGGTGTAGCGAGCATTTTAACCCTTGAGGGTTGCATTTATTTGGTTTCCAGAAATGAAATTGCGGCTGATAATGAGAAGTTAAAAATGAAGTTTTCCAGAGATTCGCCATTTCAGTATCTGATATGTTGTGCCCAACTTATGTCAGCAGAGATACTCCAAAAATTGTTAAGTGGGTATCCCGGGCACAACAGCTTTCAGAGCGTTCATCTCTGATACGAGTCGGACACAACATATTACGCACTGAAATGACCGATTCTTGGAAAAATTGGCATTTTCACTTCTCACAATCAGCTTCGTATTCATTTATGGATAATATGTTATAGCAACACTTGGGGGTTAAAAATGCTCTCTGTACCCCTGGATAAATCCTTCAGGGGTGTAGTTTCCAAAATAAGGTCACATATCAGGGGATTCCACTTTACTGGCGCTTCAGCTCTGCAAAAGTGTCATGGCATCCAAAAACCAAACCGTCTGTGCTCCAAAAACCCAATAACCCTTCTTTTCCCTTCTGTGTCCGGCTGTGCCCTAATATCAGTTTATACCCACATATGACATTACGTCCGTTATCCTGGGTACACCAGTGTCATACATGTGTCATACATGTGGCATAAACTGCAGTTTGGGCGCACAGCAGGGCGCAGAAGGGAAGGAGCGCTATGCGACTTTTAGAGTACAGATTCAGATGTTTGGTATCCGGACGCCATGTCATGTTTGTAGAGCCTATAACGTACCAGAAAACTGGATTCCCCAAAGGAGTCACCCCATTTTGAAAACTGCACCCCTGAAAGAATATATCAGGGGGTGTAGTGAGTATTAGTACCCCGGACGTGATTGCAGAGGGGATGGCGAAGAGGGAATATATAAGCGGTGTGGAGGACATTGCAAACACCAAATTCCCTACTATGTCCCATGATTGGGGGAGTCACTCTGGAGTCACTTAGGGGGTCACTTCCGGTGTCTTTTCCCTCGTAAGCTGTAAATCTGGGGTGTCCCCTGATATCCGCTTGCACAGCTTATATATTCCCTACCTGACGCAGCCAGTTGTATTCTAATGATTTGGCGATTTTGGGGTTGTTTGTCTTCACATTACTAGATGCTATATTTTCTTTATTTTTCTGGTGACGTGGCCATATAAGGGCTTGTTGTTTGCGGGATGTGATGCATTTTGTAATGACACCATTTTTGGGTGCCTACAACTTATTGAATACATTTTATTAACCCTTTTTTGCAGGATTTTTTAAAGAAAAATCAATCCTGGCATTGCATTCTACCTTTTAAATTTTTCGCCATGCAGCGTACAATATAAGTAACATGTTCCCTTTATTCTGCGGGTCGGTACGGTTACGGCGATACCTCATTTATAGTATTTTTTTATGCGATACTAATTCTGTAGAATAAAAACACATTATGGACATAAATCAATGTTTTTTGCATCGCCATCTTCTGAGAAGCGTAACATTTTTATTTTTCGGTTGACAGTGTTGGTTGAGGGCTTATTTTTTGCGGGACAATGTGCGCTTTTTATTGGTACTGTTGTGGGGTGTATATGACTTTTTGATCACTTTTTATAGCATATTTTGTAAGGTGAGATGGCGAAAAATCACTACTTCCGGCGGGTTTTTTCCGGGTTTTTTTTTCGACGTTCACCGTATACTTTAAATATTGTTGGAGTTTTATTGTTCAGATTGTTACGGACGCGACGATACCAAATATGTATTGTTTTTATTAAGTTTTAGGTTTTTTTTAATATAATTCATTTTTTATAGAAAAAAGGAAATTTTGGGGCTTTATAAGTTTATTCATTTTTATCAGACACTTTATTTATTTTTCACTTTTTATTTTTTACTTTTACACTTTTTACTTTAGGACACTTGGATTAGTGATGCTTTGATAAAAGCATCACTAATTCTCTATCAGACGCTGCAGGACACAGCTGTCAGTGTCTTGCAGCGTCTGGAGGAAGTCAGTCGCAGGGGCTGCCTGCGTCTGACTTCCTCTTAAAGCGGCAGGATCAACCAGGTATTGGGGGTCTTTTGGAGCTTGGGGTCACTGGCCAGACCCCAGGCTCCATGTTAGAGACATCGGCACCCCTCGATCTCGCCGCGGGGGGTGCCGATTCGGCCGGCACCGTCACGGAACCGCTTCAGTTCCGTGATCATGTTTGATCACGGAACTGAAGGGGTTAAAACCCCCCGATCGGAGCCCCCTCCGATGGGGGGTAATGGAGCAGGGTCTTAGCTGTCAGATACAGCTAAGATCCGCTCCAATTACATCGGCACTGACAGGGAATCCTTCCCTGACTGCCCGACGTAATTTTACTATAGGGCAGTCAGGAAGGACCTATCAGTGCCGACGTAATTTTACTATGGGCCGGTCGTTAAGGGGTTAAAATAAAACCCTAAAACAGTGGGCGGGCATTCAGGGTGCGCTGTCTTCTTCAGCCACGCCTCCTCTTCCTGCGATGTCCTCGGGTCCCGTCTTACTCGCAAACTGACATTGATATAAAAATGGCGTAGGCGCATGTGCAGTAGCCGTAGTAGAAGCAGCATGCTACTGCGCATGTGCCCACACCATTTTTTTATCAATGGCAGTTCGCGAGTAAGACGGGACCCGAGGGCATCGCAGGAAGATGAGTCGTGGCTGAAGAAGACGGCGGACCCTGAATGCCCGCCCACTGTGTACGATGGGTAAGTTTATCACATTCTGTTTTAGGGTTTTATTTTAAAATGGGGGGGGGGGGTTTGTTTAATATAACATGTACGGTGCCTGAATAGCCTTTTTAAAGGCTATTCACGCATATGTGCGGCTCTATCAGCATGATTTTGCTGATAGAGCCCCTTTAAGAATACACTGTCCATATTGTCCTTAAGTTATTCTCTTCTGTAAAACTATTGAAAGCTCTATTTAGTCCGTGTATTAATTTTTGGGAAAGCTGGGTATGAAGACTATGAATTTCAGGCTTACCTCCCTATACAGTGAATATCTCCTGGTCCTATAACACTTAATAAGGAGCTGTAGGCAAGCTGTAGATACTGTAAGGCTGCGTCCACATCTGACAACTGTGTGATTCTGGGCTCAGGGCAATAGTAGTTGTCACTTTTCTTTGACTAAAGAAAATAATACAATTCTTTGCACACCTCTAGAAAGTATAGTTAGAGTCATATTATGGCAGGGTTATATAGGGATAGAATATGATGTATGTATGTTTTTTCGACTGTTGCAGAAACGAGTTATGTCTTATAAAATATTGTCTGCCACCATCACAGCGAAAGCCATTGTATCCCATTGTATCCATGTCTATGGTCAGGGGCGTTATGACCTTAGTGAGCATATAGGTCAGTCCTGAAGGTCATACCGTCTTATATATTTATAGAGTTTGTGTAGCTTTTATGTGACATATACATAACAAGATTGCCTGATTTATGTGCACACACTATCCGCTTCAGGTTCCAGTGCGCTTTAAGCCACGTTCTAGTCGGAGGGCTTCAGAGTCAGGGACTGTGGTGTTGTGTGTCTTATTGGCAGTAAGGGATTGAAGCTAATTGTAACAGACTAATAGGATAAGGGATCTGGCTGCTAGGCAGAATTGTGGCTGCCTAGCTTGCAGTTTTCTTCTGCAACCACCAGAAGGCAGACTTATTGTTATGTCCTTCACATCAAATGTTTCAGCCTTGTAAACTGATGTGTGCGCTTTACCATTACTGTTCGGCTGTTAGAGCTGCATTCACACATATACACATGTATATGTTAGACACATTGGGTTAGACAAATACATTAACCATGTGATTAAACAGATATATCTAATTATATAAATAGAATGTATAGGTTTAATCATATGAACATCCGATCTACCTATCTATCTATCTATCTATCTATCTATCTATCTATCTATCTATCTATCATCTATCTATCTATCTATCTATCTATCTATCTATCTATCATCTATCTATCTATCTGTTTATCTATCTATCTGTCTGTAATGCGCATGCACACATACAGGTTAGTGCAGCAGTCTTTTCCTCTTCTGCATTACTAATGCTATTTGTTACTTAATATGTATCTTCATCATAGGAGCAGAAAATTAAGTCATCTATCCAATTGGCTGTGACAAACTAATGGCTCTCATCTGACTTGGCAATGGCTGCCAAAATTCAGACATTGCTCATGCAGAGGATATAGTGAGGTTTGCCACTACATCGGTCTTTCATTACAAAATGGCAACAAAAAATGTATGTTTCTATATTAGGGTGCGATCACATGATGTAATGTGCCCGGTGATCTGGCACGTATACGGCATGTGAGAGTTTGCGCGCCGTAAAATTAAGCGGCGTATACAATCCTAACTCCCATTGAAATCAATGGAAGCTTTTACGGTGGGCAAACTCTCACATGCCGTATACGTGCCAGATCACGCGGCACGTTACACTGTGTGAACGCACCCTTAAATGGATTGTATCACTGTAAACTCTTATTCCATGTCCACAGGTTTGGATATGAATGTCTGATGCTTGGAGATGTCTGAAGAATTTGAACACAGGGACCCCCACTGATCACTAAAACAAGGTCCCACACTTTTCCCCTAAGTGCTCTGTTACATCCGCACCCGTTCGAACTTCTGCGCCATACGTTCACATGCTGCAGCGCAGGAGGCGTGTTCAGTTTTGATTCCTTGCTTAGGGTTCTTCTTGTGTTGTCTGAACACTGTCCTATTCCCTCACCTTGGTAATTGATTTACCATCACACCCATCTCCTTCACCTTGGTTTCCCTCTGACCCTCTAATAGTTAATGTTAGCCGTACTTGTGTGATTGACAGCCTATCTTCCTATCAGGTCTGGGGCGGGTTCTTCCTCCCTATTTATTGTTTGCTCACATTCACACTGGTGCTTGCTATTGCCTTGTATGTGCTGGATGTTTCTCTTGCTGAGGTTACCTGTACTCATATCATTGAACTTTGACCTCTGGCTTTACTTTTGACTATTCTCTTGGATCTCGTTTCTGTACTGCATTGCTTGACTGTTACTGAACCCTTGGCTAGCTGACCTCCCTTTGTTGTTGTTTGTCTTATCTGTGTTCTGTGTCATCACCTATATCTAGGTAGGGTTTTGCTGCCCAGTTGTCGCCTGTTGCTTAGGATAGGTCAGGCAAGTAGGAAGGGACAGCGGGGCGTTCAGCTTAGGGCTCACTGTCTTGTCGTGCCCCTTCCCCCAGGGTTCACCAGCAGCTACTGGGGAATTGCTTTTCTAGCAATTCCCTTTCGTGCTCCATATGAAAGGAATGGGGCTGTGCGTAGATGGTCCCTGCTCCATTTGTTTTTCTTGGGACTTTTTTGTTCTATTTGTTTTCTTTTTTTGAATTTTACTTTTCTTAATGGGAGATGCTATATAGTTATGAATGACGCTTGCCAACTGGTGGGCGACTTTACACATCTGGTGGTTTGGCAATTAACTCTGCAAGGATGTGTTAAAACGTCCTTGTGAAATCTGCAGCTGCACGGAGATTGTGGAATCCGCATAGACAAAGCAGAGATGGTTTATTACCATCCCTCCCTTCTTGATCATGGATACACGGCAATCAATAAGCTCTGTGTCAACAGTGCAGGAAGCCGCCATTGTGCTTCCTGCTGCGAAGCCGGTAGTCATGTGATCACCAGGTGCCCGGTAGTTGCAGGAGCTGCTGGGTCAGCTCTGCAGTGTAGCTTAGAAGGCTGTATACACCCTCTATCTGGAGCTTACATGTCAGCCTCAGTCTAGGGGAATAAGCAATAATAAATAATAATGGAATGTTGAAATGTCCCCCCCCCTCCCCCCAAAAAAATCTACACCGCAACTTTTAGACCTGCACCAAGCAACATAAAACTGGGTTTCTAATGTATTAAATTGAATGCAATGGAGAGGGGAAACTATTTAAAAAAATATTTTTAAAAAAATCATATTTTCCTGGGAAAAAAAAAGAAATAAATGCAGAAATAAAAATGACGTAGACGTAAAGCAGAAAAAAACTCATAATATTTGAAAAAGGCTAAGCTCATATCGTCTTGCAGAACTGATTAAAAATTGTGGACGGAGAAGTCCTGCATGCTGTACTCCGGAAAAATGTCAGACACCAGAAGAAAAGTTATGGGAACCCCACTATAGATTAAGATCTTATGGGCTGTGTTAGTTTTACACATCCAGCTCTTTAGTTGTTCTGCTCCTATAGTGGACCAGTGCTAATGTGAACACAGCCTCACCTGTAAAATACAGTTAGTTTTCAAAACCTCATATACTGAAAAACCTAAAAAGGTGTCTGGTCGGGTTGAGCGATCGGGATTGGAAAAGATCGGATTCCGATCGGCGATCAAGTAAATTTCACGATCGCAATCGGAATTCCGACCCGATCTTTTCCAGCGGGATCGAGATCGGAGGTTATCTGAAGATCGGCTGAACCCTAAAAGTGAGTTTTCCCATAGAGAAGCATTGACTAGGATTGAGGATCGGAGAAGATCGGATTTCGATTGGCGATCGAGTAAATTTCACGATTGGGATCGAGATCAGCTGGAAAATGATCGGAAATCGGATTTTAAAATCGATCTTGAAATCTCAAGATCGGCTCAACCCTAGTGTCTGGTCATGAATTGTGAAAACTGCTTGGTCTTGACTGGTTAACCAACTGAGAGGTCTCACTGGATGACATAACCAGGGTTTCCCCAGTGACGTCAGGGGGGGAATTGCAGATCAGTATTGACCCTAGTGCTTCATTAAAAACAGCAGACATCGTCAGCTTTCTCTGATCTCTGCAGTAAATAATGTAAAGTGTAAACAGGGATTGTTACTTGCGTGGACACCAATCTGAAAAGTGCCAAACATGCAAAGACTGCGGTATGGGCACTTGTCCTATGTTTCTTATATAAGTTTCTTAGTTTCTGAAATTTGATACAAATTTAACTATGTACATAAATTATTGTTTTGGTTTTTTTTACTAGTCACTTCTGTCTCATCTATACATTTGTTATATTTTTACATTTCTCCTTGTATGATTTCTACATTGAGGAATTGCAACACTGATTGAGGTGATGCTGCTCATAAAGGGATGGACCACTCTGATGACACTTGGCATTGGTCATGCAAGAAGCATTTGCATCCACCTAGGCAGGTATAAACTGCTTTACCACTTACAAGTTCTTCTCAATAAATTAGAATATCATCAAAAAGTTATTTTATTTAAGTAATTCATTTGAAAGGTAAAATGCATATATTATATTGAGTCATTACAGAGTGAACTTTATCAAGTGTTTATTGCTTTTAATGTTGATGGTTATGTCTTACAGCCAAGGAAAACCCAATAGTCATTATCTCAGAAAATTAGAATAATTAATCCAAAACAGCTGCAAAGGCTTCCTAAGCTAAACACTTCCTTGGTCTTGTTCAGTAGGTGACACAATCATGGGGAAGACTGCTGACTTGACAGATGTCCAGAAGTCAGTCATTGCCACACTCCACAAGGAGGGGAAGCCACAAAAGGTCATTGCTAAAGAAGCTGGCTGTTCACACAGTGAGGTATCAAAGCATATTAATGGAAAGTTAAGTGGAAGGGAAAAGTGTGGTAGAAAAAGGTGCACAAGCAACCGGGATAACCGCAGCCTTGATAGGATTGTTAAGAAAAGGCCATTCAAAAATTTGGGGGAGATTCAGAAGGAGTGGACTGCTGCTGGAGTCAGTGCTTCAAGAGTCACCACACACAGATGTATCCAGGACATGGGCTACAAGTGTCACATTCCATGTGAGGAGTCACTCATGACCCATAGACGCCAGAAGCGTCTTACCTGGGACAAGGAGAGAAAGAACTGGACTTTTACTCAATGGTCAAAGGTGTTTCCTGGTGAAAGTAAATTTTGCAATTCATTTGGTAGGTCCCAGAGTCTGGAGGAAGAGTGGAGAGGTTGCTCTATACAGTCCAAGCTGCTTGAGGTCTAGTGTGAAGTTTCCACAATCAGTGATGGTTTGGGGAGCCATGTCATCTGCTGGTGTAGGTCCACTGTGTTGTATCAAGACCAAAGTCAGCGCTTCATGCTTCCCTCTGCCCACAAGCTTTTTGGAGATGGAATTTTCATTTTCCAACAGGACTTGGCCCCTGTCCACATTGCCCAAAGTGCCAAGACCTGGTTTAATAACAGTATCACTGTGCTCGATTGGCCAGCAAACTTGCCTGACCTTAACCCCATAGAGAATCTATGGTGTATTGTCAAGACAAAAATGAGAGACCCCAGACCCAACAATGTAGAAGAGCTGAAGGCTGCCATTATGCAACCTGGGCTTCCATAACACCTCTGCAGTGCCACAGGCTGATCCCTCCTTGCCACATTGCGCATTGATGCCTTTTGTCATGCAAAAGGAGCCTCAGCAAGTATTGAGGGCATTTACTGGACTGACTTATTATTTGGCCAACATTTCTGTGTTAAATATTTTTTTATGCAGTTGCTCTTATATAATATTCTAATTTTCGGAGATGACTTTTGGGTTTTCCTTGGCTGTAATTAATAGAAAAGTTCTCTCTGTTTGTAATAACTCAATATAATATATGGGTTCAATATTTCAACTGCATTACTAAAAAAACCCCCAACTTTTTGCTGATATTCTAATTTATTGAGATGCCCTAGTATGTTCTCACCCCGATCAGTGATTTTAAGGGGTCAAATCTGCTTTTAAACTTATTTTAATACAAAGGTGGTGGAAAAGGGCATAAAGTGAAGTGTTACACTGACATGTCTTCTTATTTGAAGAATGCATGGCCTATTGCTAGTATCCACAATTACTTCATTATTATGGTGTCCAATGGTTTTCATCGCTGTCACCCTAATACACAAGGGTATGGATATGTTCCTAGTGTTCTCTTTGCAATGTAGGGGTTGTGTTTATTTACTTGCCACGCATCTGTATGTTCTATGAAACACGCCCATTGAAAATTGTGTGCCTATACCAGCCATAAAGAGCTACCTGCTTATATAATCAGACCTAAAGGGGAAGTCTGGTATAACTTGAAGTTCCAGTGCCAAATCGTGGTATCTTTTATCTGTCAGAGGGAACTTTGGGACCCTCTTAGGCTCCAGGGCCTGGTAGTGACTGTTACCTCAGCACCGCCTATAGCTACATCCCTGCATGCCCACTTGATGAATAACCTCCCATTGTACTAGTTGTTGGCGCTCAGCTACTTGGCCCCTATGATCAAAAGTTGTGAGAAGTGGACAACATCTGTTTCTTCCATTGTGAAATGAAGTATAATGTAGTATCCAGTGAAATCTATAGGTCATCTTTGTAGCACCAGATGAGATGAGTCCTTTAAAGAAATATACACTTGTATATACTGTACACACATCTGGCAAATGATAGATGATGGGCTCGGCTGAGTTCATATGAACAAGTGTTGGCTAAGTCTCTTCATAGATCAATGTCGACTGAACCTGTCAATTTTATCAGGATTGTTGTTCTACGTATGGATGTCCCAACTTTCCCTGGTGACAGATCAGGGAAAACAAGGTTCAGGTTATGGATTTTAAGATGTCTGATGCTTTGTTCACAGGTATCTGCCAATGGATTACTTCCCTCTCTCCTTTGATGGCACAGGCGAGCTTGGCTGAGTCTACCCTGCAAGTGTATGGTGGGTCACGACTCCGGAGGAATAGATGTCTAAACAAGCTTTCATCTGAAGTGTCTGGCTAGTTTAGGGCAAGTAACACTTGTGAGCAGTTTCACCTTTGAAGTAGCTAAAGGAAAAAAAAGTTAAAATGATAATGTTCTGACAATTTCATGTTGTTATTTGTATGTTGGCTATGTATGTATATCTGGAAAGGGTTGTCCGCTTTAGGCAAACCTATTCTGTTAAAAAGATCAGGGGGCTGTATTATTCATGGACATGCCAGGTCCAGGTAAGTGTAGCTGACTTCTTAACTCTAGTGGATGAAAGTTCTGAATCAGATATCCCCTGCTATTAACCAGGGTAACCCAAATCAAACCCATTACGGTATTGAAAATCATGGTTGACATGGTAAGGAAATGCAGTGGTGGATTAAGGGTACCATGGGCCCCTGGCTCTTCAGAAGGCGCACCACCCTCCAATTCATGCTGAAGATCCTTAATGTCCCATAGCTGACCTCAACTCATTATGATGTCCCATAGTGGCTCCTCCACACAGTGTAATGTCCCATAGTGGCCCCTCCACACAGTGTAATGCCCCATAGTGGCCCCTCCACACAGTGTAATGCCCCATAGTGGCCTCTCTACACAGTTTAATGTCTCACAGTGGCCCATCCACACAGTATAATGACGCATACTGTCCTTTCTGCTATGCAGTATAATATCCCATAGTGACTCTACATGTAGTATAGTGTTCTATAGTGGCCCCCCACACCATATAATGTCCGAGAGTCGCTCCTGATTCTTGTTACAAATTATCTAAAAATGTTGAGTTTGATCAACCCCAAATGTCTTCGGGACCCAGAGTGTAATATTCAGAAGCCCAGGGAAGGTAAGCAAATATTACAAACAATGTTACTCACCTCCCCAGAGCTCCAGTGTGGGTCCTTGTCTTCTTTAGGCCTCTTGAATTATTTCAGGGACCGCTGAGTCCTATGATCGGGTCACACGACATCATGGCGTTTGCAGGAAGAGGTCTGAAGAGGACGTGGTGGAGGTGAGTGAAGCTGTTATGTTAACTCACCTCCCCAGAGTATAATAATACACTCACCAGCCACTTTATTAGGTACACCTGTCCAACTGCTCGTTAACACTTAATTTCTAATCAGCCAATCACATGGCGGCAACTCAGTGCATTTAGGCATGTAGACATGGTCAAGACAATCTCCTGCAGTTCAAACCGAGCATCAGTATGGGGAAGAAAGGTGATTTGAGTGCCTTTGAACGTGGCATGGTTGTTGGTGCCAGAAGGGCTGGTCTGAGTATTTCAGAAACTGCTGATCTACTGGGATTTTCACGCACAACCATCTCTAGGGTTTACAGAGAATGGTCCGAAAAAGAAAAAACATCCAGTGAGCGGCAGTTCTGTGGGCGGAAATGCGTTGTTGATGCCAGAGGTGAATGGCCAGACTGGTTCGAGCTGACAGAAAGGCAACAGTGACTCAAATAGCCACCCGTTACAACCAAGGTAGCCAGAAGAGCATCTCTGAACGCACAGTACGTCGAACTTTGAGGCAGATGGGCTACAGCAGCAGAAGACCACACCGGGTGCCACTCCTTTCAGCTAAGAACAGGAAACTGAGGCTACAATTTGCACAAGCTCATCGAAATTGGACAATTAAAGATTGGAAAAACGTTGCCTGGTCTGATGAGTCTCGATTTCTGCTGCGACATTCGGACGGTAGGGTCAGAATTTGGCGTCAACAACATGAAAGCATGGATCCATCCTGCCTTGTATCAACGGTTCAGGCTGGTGGTGGTGGTGTCATGGTGTGGGGAATATTTTCTTGGCACTCTTTGGGCTCCTTGGTACCAATTGAGCATCGTTGCAACGCCAAAGCCTACCTGAGTATTGTTGCTGACCATGTCCATCCCTTTATGACCACAATGTACCCTACATCTGATGGCTACTTTCAGCAGGATAATGCGCCATGTCATAAAGCTGGAATCATCTCAGACTGGTTTCTTGAACATGACAATGAGTTCACTGTACTCCAATGGCCTCCACAGTCACCAGATCTCAATCCAATAGAGCATCTTTGGGATGTGGTGGAACGGGAGATTCGCATCATGAATGTGCAGCCGACAAATCTGCGGCAACTGTGTGATGCCATCATGTCAATATGGACCAAAATCTCTGAGGAATGCTTCCAGCACCTTGTTGAATCTATGCCACGAAGAATTGAGGCAGTTCTGAAGGCAAAAGGGGGTCCAACCCGTTACTAGCATGGTGTACCTAATAAAGTGGCCGGTGAGTGTAGTAGTTCTGTTTTGGATGTGTTCAATCTGAATGAAACAGCCGGGTGAAACTCACAAATATTCATGAAACGATTCTCACTTCCTGTAGACTACTGCACCCCACCACAATAATGAAATGGTATTGGCAGATCTTGATACAGTTGATTATGAGTTCAGATTATTAAGGGTTCAAATGGGCAATTACTTACCGCTGGGCCCCCTTGCAGCCTTGGGCCCCAGGAGACAGCACACTCGGTGCTTATTATAACCTGATTAAATAATTTGACCTGATCTGTAAAGTTGTTAAAGTTATATTAATCTGGGTAAGAACTCTTACACATGTGCTGTCCTCCAGTAAGGTCAATATTGCACCACCTGGTTATGCTTGCCGATAACCTCCTCTGCCTGCCGCACTGCTCTTCCAGGTCATGGGCTCTGTGTTCGATGGTTTGCCTATAGGGTACACTGGCCGTTTCAGAAACTCTAACCTTGCTGTCTGCTCCCAGACAATCTTCTGCACTTATGAATTAGTTAAGGCAGCTTGTCTATCTGTAATCTGCCTGAGCAAAAACTTCTGAACGTGCTGTAAAGGTGTCTGTCTGTTTACCTGTTACCTGACCTCAGAACTGCTCCTCATACATGATTCTGCCCTGACCTCTGCCTGAATTACCATAATGAACATATCTGTCCTGACCTTGGACCATACCTTGACTAGTCTCTTGCCTGATCCCCTGTTGCTGCACACTAGTGTCCCTCGGGCCGCCTGGATTAATGTGTGCCTATATCAGGACTACTCCTAAAGTTTGCAACTGGTAGTTCCCTGCAGCAAAGATCAGATCCCTGTACAGGAATTAAAGAATGAAAATCAAGGGATCACTCATGCAATGTCCTCAGGAGTACCCCAAAACTAAACCAGTTAGGTGACATGGTGGGTCCACACCTGCTCCATGTTACGGTCAGCAATGGATTTCTCCCTTTATCACTAGGCATATTTGCTAATCTGGAGTTTGGCTAACAATTCCTGTACTGTCAGCCATATTATTGTTCATTTATGGATGCAACAGGTTTTCGGAATGCTTATTAGGACTGTAGTTGATGAGAATTCAGCTTTCATATGTTCCTTAGGAAAGGGAAAAGTGCGGCAACATGGGCTCCGAGAATGTTGCACTTTATTCTGCTGCATCTTTTCTTTAGCCCTTTCTACTGGTCCTTGAAAAAATTACTGGAACAGAATATTAGTTCTGGTAATAGAAATATTAGCAACATACAGCATATAAAAGCCCTTTCTAGGTGCTATGGGCTATATATCGTATACAAGCTAATTCTATGGTAAAATAATAGCCCCTATATCTACAATGTGCATGTTCTACTTTCCGAGAGTATTGTAAGTCGCCAAAGGCATAGACTCAATCACGAGAATCCAAGCAGACGTGCAGCCAGCAGACTTATTTAATAAAGTCTTCTTAGTGCAAATACGGTGCAAAACTATAAATGGAGGCTTCATCCTGTCAGCACTTTGCATCCTTTATTGAATAAAGCTAACTGATGCAATGATGTATTTGCCCTTAAGACAGACAAAGGAAAATCCTTTGATGTATCTACTGGGGCTACTTTATGCTTCACGGTGTATATTACAATAAATTAATAGTCGCTTTGTACCTATTGCTGTGATATAAAAGCGGCATTAAGCAGGCTGTTAATGGAACTGATAGAGGATGGGTTTTAACTGTATTTCTACATTATAATGTGTGTATTTGGATTTGTAGCATGATGTATTCACAGTATATCTGTGTTGTGCCTGTGTAGTTAAATGAAGCTGTGATACAAGTGACTGTCTGCATGGAGGATACTGAGCGCAGAGAAGTGATGGCAGGGAATGCTGCAGGTGGGTGGACGCTGAGTTGCCCCCACACAGCTCCTACTGCAGCCTGACATGAGATGCTAGGTGCAGAACATTTCTCACTGTGATAGTGGACTGCAGGGGATAAACAGGCCTGCAGTGCGGGTGTGCGAGGCAGAGCACAAGGAGAGAGGGAGGAGGGAGATCCAGGGAGAAGGAGGGGGAAAGAGAAAGGAAGGATAGAAACAGTGAAGGAAGAGAAAGGAGAGAGAAAGGACAGACAGAGGGGGCGACATGGGGTTGATGAGGTGGGATGTGGGGGAGGGGAGAGCAGGCAATTGTTGAGTGACACATAAAATTTAGACAGGGTTAACAACTTGCTTTTATCTCAGATATCTTCCATTATATTGACATTGAATCGCTTCATAGGATATTCTGAGGATGACCATACCCGGGCAATTGTGTATGAAGATTAGGAGGTGTAAATTACGGTGCAAGGTGTTAACATCATATTGCGCAACCATTTGTGATCTATTCGCTGCCCTCTGACCACAATGGTAGTGATAGCGTAAATTGACAAAATGCATATCAACATTGTTTCAGGACAGCTGAGTCTTTATGGAATCTTCCGTAATATTGCATGTGGTCAACTTAAAGGGGTTTTCTGGGACTACAATATCCTTAGCTTACTGCAGCCTTAGTCCCATTTAAAGGCGTTTGTCCAGTTTCAGTAAATAAATGGATAATAAAAAATTGTACAAATTTCCAATATACTTTCTGTAATAGTTCCTTATGGGTTTCCACATCTCTGATTGCTGCCATTCTTTGTTTACGTCCAATGGGTAATAAACAGTCCATGGTCAAGGGATATACGGTCCATGGTCATGTGATGGACACAGGGGTGCATAGCTTGTTATAGTCATTACATAGTAATCTAACATCTGTCCTGTAACAAGCTTTGCACCGGTGTGTCTATTACATGACCATGTACTGTACATCACATGACCATGAACTGTACATCACATGACCATGGACTGTATATCACATGACCATGGACTGATTCTTTTTTTTTTTTTTTTTTTTTTAATGTAAATTGTGAGCCCCACATAGAGCTCACAATGTACATTTTTCCCTATCAGTATGTCTTTTTTGGAATATGGGATGGAAATCCATGCAAACATGGGGAGAACATCCAAACTCCTTGCAGATGGTTTTATGCCCTTGGCGGGATTTGAACACCAGGACTCCAGCGCTGCAAGGCTGCAGTGCTAACCACTGAGCCACCGTGTGGCACCTGACCATGGACTGATTCTTACCCACTAAAAGTAATCAGAATGAATGACATCAAGCAGAAATCTAGAAAACCATGAGGAACTGATACAGAAAGTATACATATTGGAACTGATACATATTGGAAAATTGTATAACTTTTCATTATGGAAACTGGACAGCCCCTTTAAGTGAATGGGACTGCACTCACTGGTTTCTTCGGTCAGCTGATCAGTAGGACCTCTACCAGTCAGATATTGATAACCTAACTTAAGACAAGGACACCAATATGATTGACCTGAAAAACTCCTCTCGTGCTGCGTTCAGGTTTCCGTTCAGGGGGTCTGCTTGAGGAACCCCTGAAAGGAAACCTAATCCACTTAAGAAAGACTATTATGACTATAATGGGGTCCGCGGGTTTACTCTTGGTTTCCGCTCGAAAAGGGCAAAAAATGTGGAGAGAAAAGCGCTGCTTGCAGAGAGGGGAATGGAATCCCCAAGCGAAGTTGTGACGCTGGTGTGAACCCACCCTTACAGGAGTAGTCTCTTAACAGACACCTTGAAATAGCCCAGCACATATAGAGTTGACATTGTGACAGTGCACTTTCTTGGCTTCATTAACACTTCATCCTACTGATCAGTAAGAACACAACAGTTGGACTCCCGAAGACTGGACATTGCTGGCATGATGGTTAAAAATGATTTACAAGTGGCACAGAATGGCTCAAAAACAAAAGAAGTAATAGTCACCTCACTGATCCTTCAACGTTTAATGGGTCCCTGCTGGTCTCTACTTCCTGGTTCTTTCTCAGTACTCAAGAAATACAAGAACACAACAACTCAGCCATTCACTGGACATAGCAGTGACTTACCTCAGAAATAGGACCAGCAAGTAGAGCCCTTCAAGGACCCGGTAAGCATTGAAATCTGAGCGGCGGGAATGGTGAGTTGACTATTACTTCTTTTATGTTTTTATGCCATTCTGAGCTGTTTGTAAATTATCTTTATGTAGACAACTCCTTTACGTCCTAGTTTACAGTGTTCGCTTTATAATAAATCTAAATGGCACGTCTCTATCCAGTCGCAGTGTCCATCTTTGTAGAAGTGACCCAAAGTGGAGCCATATTTGTCATCATTGTATTGGTCTCTCAGCGGCTGATGGTAAAATTGTCACCTTGTTATTGCATTTCCTGTTGTCATTGAAAATGTGGGCACCACAACAAAACAGAAGAGCACCAAGATTTTTGTAAAACAATTCATTTACACATCTTATTGACTAGTATATGGGCAATTATACGTTTTGGATGGAAATCTTCTTTAAAGCAATAAAAAAAGCAGCATACAAATCTGACTGACTGTAACTTTGGTAGTAGACAGTAATAACATTGCCATTCCTCTTTTATCACAGGTATGCCATAATTCTATGACTACCCAGAACTGCATCCACACACAGAACTGTACATGAGGAGTCATGGTAAACAGGCACACAACATGGCAGTGGTAACATGCTTAACTGGGTATGAGGACTCCTCAGACAGAAAGGAGTCCTCTCTTGAGACATCTCTGCTGGGTATAAGTCCAGACAGGGATCACATTCCATACAGCATACAGACCTCAAACCATTGGATCATTTAGATGTTGCCAGTGCATCTGTTATCCTCCCTTTAGTGGATGCCTTGAAATATTGGGCTCTATGTCATGGCAGATGTGGTTTAAATGGAATCTATCAGGACTTTTTGGGATGCTATGCCACAGGTCCTTATGGACTGGTGGTTTAGTGTTCCGCATAGCCCTATTCTATCTCTGTCCATGGCTGCTCTAAAAATCCAAACATTGATACATATCTAATCTAATATCTTTGGTGCTCCAAAGACCTAAGAGCCTTAGTGGGCCCCAAAAGGTGTCTTTCGAAATATGGGAGACCAGTACTATTAATGATATATTATAGTTGGGGGCCTGGTATAAATTTTGCATTGGAGACCAAGGGCTTCATGTTACACCTGTGGCTCCCAACATCTGCATAGTTGTTCACTGAAGTCCAGGAAATACATCTTGGCTTCACTGCGTATGCGTCTGTGGTCTGGTGTATGCACACTGAAGCCAATGTATACAGCTGTAGCCTAGTGAAGCACCGTGCAGGAGCCAGAAATACAGTAGCTGGGTATGTATAAAAGTTTTCTTCTCGAATTGTGGGTATGGTCAGGACTGCAATAGGGCTATTTGGGTCAGTAAATCACTGGCCCATAATGGTTGTTCACTGTCCTAAATAGATCTGAAGTGTTCCCTTTGAAGCTGAAGAAACATTGGGGCAACTTTATTAAGACTGGTGATTTGTACGCCAATCTAAATAAACGGCCCAATTGGCATCAGATTGTAAATCCATGCCAGGTAGGAACTGGCATTGACTTCCATTCTAACTCATGCCAGAAAACTTGCATGACTTATGATAAAACAATCAGGTCATGGTGGGATCATATTCGACCAATAGAGATGAGCGAATACTGTTCGGATCAGCCGATCCGAACAGCACGCTCCCATAGAAATGAATGGAAGCACCTGGCACGCAGACTTTGCCGGCGGCCGGCCGCTTAACCCCCCGTGTGCTGGCCGCTTCCATTCATTTCTGTGGGAGCGTGCTGTTCGGATCAGCTGATCCGAACAGTGTTCGCTCATCTCTATCGACCAACTTGACCAAACCCATTCAAAGATTGCGGCGAGCAAGGAGTGGATCTGGGCTTGAGGATCACATTTGATGCAAGAAAGGGCCTTGTGCAAAATGTAAGCCTCAATATCATTCCTCTATCCCAGAAAACTGGTATAGAGTGCATAGTGAATTCCCCCCATTGAGTTTCTGTTGCTGTTTTTAGTGCAGATTTTCCAAAATCAAAGTAATGGATAATATGAGGGAAGGACTTTACTTAAACTTCATGCTGAATCCTCAATCTGCACACAAAATATATAATCAAAAACTCAATGTGTGTCTTCAGCCTAAAGTGGTTTTAATATATTACAGAGCAGAAGCATCAATAAGAATAGTACACACCAAAAGAATGATGAAAACGAAACTTTTATTAAACAACAAAAAAGACGTGTAAAAAAAATTACACAATTCAGCCTTAAAAACATTAAAAAGAGTGAGTCACCACTAAATAAGCCATGAGTGACTCACTGATGTCTTCTATTCTGTTTTTATTGTTTTTAGGTCCTGTGTAATTTTATGTCTTTTTTGTCATTTAATAAAGATCTACTATTTTTGGTTGGCATGTGTGCTATTATATATCTGACACATCTTTGCTGCACTGTTCTCAGCTGAGTGCCGGGCCCCTTCATTTCTGATCAATTCCGAGTTACAAGTGAGTGGCGTATAGAGTCATAGACTTTCCTTTGTTCCTTATACTGCTCATGCCCCTATCCACGAGGAGCTAAGAAGAGCTAAAATTACGGGTGCAAAGTTACGCGGCGTATACGCTCGTAACTCCCATTGAAATCAATGGGATCTTTTTGAGCGCGCAAACTCTGACACGCCGTATACGTGCCAGATCACTCTCCACTTTACTACGTGTGAACTCAGCCTTAAAGAAAACCTATCACTAGGCCTGAAAAGCCCAATGATACACCTCATCTGATAGGCGCTGTCACCTTGAGCATTTGGTTTCTCCAAATCTGTTCAGCTATTCCAAAGATATAATCCCTTTCAGTGTTAATGCAAATTAGGGTCTACTAGCCAAGTGGGCAGTAACATAGTAGTTTCACTGGGAATGAGGTACCTGTGTACTGTATGTCCTGCTGTGTTTCTCCCATTTGGCTATTCTATGCTAATTTGCATTAACTCTAAGTATAAGGCCCCATGTCGTAGAAACAAAGCGCTTTTGGCTGCTGTGGAAATGCATTTTACAGTACAAGCAAAGTGAAAGAGATTTTTATTCATATCATTCACATATTGCAGGAAAAAAAAGCTCTGGAAAAGCTCCCTTTTAAATCCCCCCCCACAAAAAAAATGCTGCACGTGTGGGCGGGTTCACACCTGCGCCCGGTCTCTGCTTTCAGGTTTCCGTCTTCTGCCTGAGAAACTGGACAGGAGATGGAAACCGGCAGTCAGTTTTCAAACCCATTCATTTGAATGGGTTTTTAAAGTGTCTGCCCGTGAGCGTCTTCTGACGCAAAACCGTTTTTTTTAACCGGACACAAAATCAGACATGCAGGACTTTGTGTCCGGTTAAAAAAAAAACGGTTTCGCCACGGAGACCAGAAGACGCTCATGGGTGGACACTAACTGCCGGGTTTCCGAAGATGGAAACCCACACAGCGGAGACTGGGCGCAGATGTGAACCCGCCCTAAACCTGTAGCTGTGGGAACACAAGTGTTTTCTCTATAGACTAGATAGGGGAAAAAAACACAGTAAAACACAATGAAAGACCTCGCAGTAAAAAACCCCAAACACTACAATATATTTTCCGCTGTGTATTTTTAGATGTGTGGAGTCTTAGCCCAAAAAGGCTTATATCTTTGAAATAGCCTAACAGATTTGCCTAAGCAAAACACCAAAATGCTCAGGATAACAGCGCCGATCAGTTGATGTAAGTCATTGAACTTTTCAGACCTTGTGACTAGTCCTCTTTAAAAAACTGACCAAAAAAAATGGTCATAAACTTCTAAACTGTTTAGGCAAATGTAGGGAGTCTGTCACCAGGAATCTTGGTATTAAACCACAGTGCATCACATAGGACATTATGCCGAGCACCATTAAATCTTCTACAGGGTCCACAGAATCCATTTCCTTAAAAAACCTGTTTTAGAAATAGGCAAAGGGGTTATCCGGTTTCTAACATTGATGCCTTAGGATATCTTATAAGTCTATAAGACGTGGTAAAGACAGCGCACGTATGCGTATGCATGTATTTTATTTTTAATAAGTCACATAATTCTTGCTACGGCAGCGCTTTTATAAAGTCCAATCCTTATGACAGTAGGTTATTGTGAAGTTCTTTCACCCGGACCCCATGCTGATCAGCTGTTTGAAGAGGTCAAGGCACCCAGAAGTACCGCAGCCTCTGCTGTCTAATGATGTCATAATTATTGGTCACATGGTACAGCAGCAGCTCAATACCATTCAAGTAAATAAGGCTGCACTGCAATACCAAGCACATCCTCTATGATATGTATGATAGTCAGTGAAGACGCCGTAACACTCACCCAAATACTGCACCCTCTTCAACCAGCTGATCTGTGGGAATCCTTGGTGTCAGACCAAAAGAGGATAGGTCATCAGTGAATAAGTCCAGGAACATCCCTTTAAGGCGAAGCCCCCTGCTGTGGAAATGCAACTTTTTTATTGCAAATTTTGTTGTGTTTTTTTGAGCCAAAGCCAGGAACGGCTACAAAAGGAAGTTCTTATATTTCTACCTAATGCTAAATCCATTACTGATTTCGGCTTAAACAATGCAGCAAAATTTGCAACAAAAAAGCTGCGTTTCCACAATGTAGTGGCCTCAGCCTAAATAAGGAGTTCTCCTCTTGGCACCACTTTTACGTTGCTAAAGCAATAAACCGCCTCCAACTTGGCTCTTCGCTATAGGAGAGCTGGGGTTCATTGAAATCAATAGACACTATGCATGTCTGTCATTTATATTGACACCATACGTTTTTCCTGCAGTGAAGTATTAACATGGCATTTCTGCAAAACTTATAGCAAATTATAGGCGCTCCCAGCACGTGATCTGCATAACAGTCCCTTTCAATGAAGATATTACCATACCCATTATCTTAAATTAGTATTGCAGACCCCATTATGGAATCTATCAAAGTAAACAATGTTGATCTCTGACTGGTTGTGTGTATATTTCACTCATTTGTCTACTAATAGTATTAATTGGCTTCAGTATTTTGGCGGCCTTGTTACCTCTTTGTGTGGTTGTGCTGGGCAATGGAGTAGGCTTGGTCCATTTTAGCACCTATAATTAGGTCTAGTGTATTTTAACATCTCCTATCCATATTGTAAAGATTCTGGTGTCACTTGTAAATGTATGAAAGAATGTACAAATTATCCACTAGAATCAATTCCTTTGTATATGCAGCCCGTAAGATGAATCCTTCTGGGAAGCTGTTCCTCAAAGCATTATTCAGAGACCTCTATGAAAATTGAACGGTACAAACCCTGGTATATCTCATCCAACTAGACTCTGGCTTAGGAATATACAGAGTATGCTCAGCTGGTTGCTTTGGGTTATAAGTGGTATATTCACATGTGGCAGATTTGTTGCAGAAATGTCTACAGATGAAAATCAGTTCCATTCATCTGAGCTGGCTTATTTTGGCAGCGAGCACATGGCTTTCTGCAAGACCCATTTAAATAATTGGAACAGTTGCAAAAATTTCTGCAACAAATCAGCAGCTTGTGAAATGATACCCTTAAAGTGTACCTAACGTTTCAGATGACTTTTCCGGATACGCTTGCATGTATGTGCGTGACGAGTAAAGTTCTGAATTATATTTTGACTGTATTTTCTCTGGAGTACCTGAGCTGGCGGTTGGGACTAGCAGCTATGATGTCTCCCATACACAGCACATGGAGAAAATAGAAGACTGTGCTCCCTAACACAGAATCAGCAATAGCACCATATACCGTAGGACATTCTAGAGATGTTCTCAACAGTATTCATGTGAATAAAGCACTTGGGCTGAGATATAAAACTTACTGTTATCTGCAGCAGCCTCTGTTTGCCGCCTACTTCTCTCTTATTCACATCTCCTCTTTCAATAGTGTTTGATGGACACAGGTAGTCTTATACATCAGAGAACTCACAATCACTTTGAAATCTCTGCTGAACTTCTCTTTGAGAGATCAAGTGGAGAAAAAGGCATTTTTCTCTGATAGGATGTAGGACAAAGTTTCTTATTATTGTTGAGCAAGTAGTATTTGTCGAATACCTTGCCGGCATAGGAATAAGTGCAATCGGTGTTCAGCTGATTACACGCATTCCTATGCTAACGAGATATTCGACGAATACTACTCGCTCAACACTATTTCTTATATTTGTCCCATTACTATTTACATACTATTTATTCAAAGGTTGTTGACTACTTACGCTAGGTTCACACTAGCGCCCGGAGTCCGTTCTGAGCTTTCCATCTTCTACATGTAGAAGACGGAAAGCTGTCAGATTGGGTCCGGCCGTGAGCGACAGTGAGCGGTTTTTTTTAAAACCGGAAACAGAGTACTGCATGTCCGACTCTGTGTCTGATTTTAAAAAAAAGGTTTTGCGGCAGAGAGCATAAAACGCTCACCGGCGCTCACGGCGCTCACGGCCGGACATCTTTCAAACCCATTCAAATGAATGGATGTGAAAGAGTCCTGCAGGTTTCCGTCTCCTGCTCAGTTTTGTGCAGGAAACGGAAACCTGCATGAACGGAGACCGGGCGCAGATGTGAACGAGTCCTTAAAGTGACTCTCTCACCAGTACCCGGTAAGTTGATCCCTGAAGATAAACAGGCTAGGGTCACATGGTGTTTTCCCATTGTGACTCACTATCATTGCCAAGATATCACTGTTTTTGTTAGTATGCCAGTAAGCATACTTGGAGAAAAGAATGCTTGACTACTCACCTCTTTGGAGCAATGGCGACGCCTTTATTGCTCCAGAGAGCTCAATTGCATATTGACAAAACCAGGAATATCTCATCAACGGAGGCAGCGATTCACAATGGGAAAACACAGTTTTATTCAAGTGACCTTGACTTATCTGTCTGCGGGACTGGGTGATATTCTGGGTTGTGGTGACAGACTCCCTTTAATTGAGCCATATCCTGTACATGAAAAATACCTTTGTGGTTTTTGGCATGCTGATTATGTGGCTGGCTTTTCTCCCTATACATGGAAAGGGGTGAAATCTGCAATAAATCTGCAGCAGAATCTGCATGTAACACTAGTGGATTTTGCTGCAGAATCACCATGGTGAAACATCTCCACCACTTGTGGACGTCGTCCAATACCCCTTTATTTGTTTTTTCTTAACGTAACACTTGAACCCAATATTCTAGATTTCGACGAGTCTTTGACTCTTCATACACAATAACATACTAGAGGAGATATACCTTATAGATACAAAAATAATCCAGGGTACAAAATCAGTTCTCAGTATACATTGTTACAATGGGTTTCCAGATATCCCATCTTTCTCTCCGCACCAGCCTCACTCACGATCTCTCTGTTCCTCTCGTTTCCTCTCTTTCTCGCTGTCTCTCGTGTCCGTGCAGTCTCACTCTCTCTCGCAAGGACATTGCTATGCCATGACAGATATACACATCACAGGCAACTTTTAAACTCATCTCTTGTTTGGATGTCACAGTGTTTAGCGGAGACAAAAAATAAAGAAATAACAATCATGTTATATCCCAAGTTCCCGTAATGAAATAATTCACCATATCCATCTTCTCCTCAGGACGTCAGTTACATATTTACATTTATTTATATCTGAGTTTTTTTTTGTTGTTTTTTTTATTAAAAAAGAACAAAAAGAAAATAAAAAAATGACCTTTTTCTTTAATTAGAAATTAAATGTAGTTGGAAAAAAAATCCCTATTTTTCTTCCCCAGGTTTTGAGGTGGGACTGTTGCCTTTTGTATCAACACTCCTCCAACTGAGGTTTGCAGCCACATCTTACGATTTAGAACGGTACATATGAACAGATGCTGCCAGGCCAGGCTTTTAGGACCACGTTATTTAAGCATAGTTATTAAATAAATAATAAAGCAAATAAATACATGAATAGTAACAGTTTCAGAAAATAATACATATTCTGACCCAATACCATTGAGTCGGAAAAATTTTTGTATACGCTCCCTGAGGCCCCAATCGATAAAATAAATATTCTGAGGCACCGTCTTAAAGAGGGAGGTTCTAGTAGAAATGAAAATACAAAATATAAATATATTAACAAAATTGCACGAAAACACAAAATTGGTTTCTACCAATTATAATCCATGCATGATGTTATATAATTCATCCTATTGTTTCATATTCTGCTCTTTATAACTTATTACTCAATTTAAACGTCTCTCTATAATCCTCTTATTATGCTACATAATCCTCCCCTATAATTCCTCTTACTACTGTGCATAAATGCTCCCTATAACTTCTCCGTAGATGTAATAATCCTACATCTATTTGCAAACAATATTTGCGTCTCTATATTTAACCCCTTGCATTGATCGGCATAGGATCCGTGGAAAGACTCAGCGGGGTCGCCCGGTCTAAAGCTGCTCTTAGTGTCCTTGGTTCTTTTCTATGTATGAACAGCAATTAACGTAGGAACATGGATCATGGTTAAAATATTTAAAGGAACACTCCAAGAAAAACTGATATGTTGTGCGATGCCGGGTGTAGGACCACAGGGGGCAGAACTCCACCACCTCACGTCCTACTTACTATATACCACACGATTTCTCAGTTATCTTGGAGTATTCTTTTAAAGGGATCCTGTCTCCTTTCCTGATTTGCCGTTTTACTAAACCTTGAAATAACAATTCTGGCTCAGCTTTTCTTATAATTCTGCGTGGTGTTCTGAATAAACTGACAACTGGGTGTTACCGTACTTATCAAAGGGGTGTGTCCTGCACTGGCACTGTCAGCAATAAATGGACAATGTCAAGGACATTGTGACTTGTGACACCCACTTGTCAGTTTATTTGCTTTCTAGGAGGAGTGACACAATTTTGAGGTCTAAGAAAGGTTATTCCAAAATATTCATTTAATGAAGATTTCAAGTGTTTATTAAAACAGATATTTAGGGAGAGCCGCCAGGACCCCTTTAAAGGCACTGCACGCTACTGCCCAGGCTACATAGTACAGTATAGTCATGAATGCTACATCGGCGTGATCTGGGCTGTAACTATAATTCTAACCAATATATTATGTGATAACAATATGCCATAAGATGCAGTAAGGCCTAATCCAGACCACACATTTAACCATTTATGGTCACACTTGGCTCCAAATTAGCAAAGAGTCTAGGAAAGAAGATGGCCAGTGATGGCCCATCTGGCCAGTGTGATATAGCCTGAGCATTAAGTCTGATCGAAAACTACCACCATTCCCACCATGAGTGGCATTGTTATTGGACACAATTGTCTATACAAGTGTATTTGTGAATGGTTTCTACAATGTTATCCAAGATCTATCAATTGGAATGGGTTGCAACTATAATTGGGTCATTTTGTTTCAAGAGTCCCAAGGCCTCTCTGCTTCATAAGAGAACAGCAGGGATAACTGCATGAAAATGATCCAATGTAGTGACCCATTACACAAAATAAAAGCTTCACTTTGTAGTGTATATAGATCCTATACAGAATTATATTCATTCAAAGTTGTTGCTGAGACCAGAAGCTTCATGTGCTAATATTTTTTATTCTACAGCTTGTCTGGGTGCTTGAAAATGGAGCTTAAAGGAGTTTTTCAAGCATAAGAAATTGATGACCTATTCCTCGAAGAGGTCCTCAATATCACATTGGCATGGTCAGACACCTGGTATGCCCACCGATCCGTGTTGTCTCTTCATTACTTTCCAAGTACAACGCCATACATTGTACAGCAGCTGTGCTTTGTTTTTTAAGCTCAGCCCCCTTCACCTCATTGGGACTGAGCAGTAAACAGGCCATGTGATTGCTTACCGGATCACCACTTTGGCCTTGATCAGCTTATCTATGGGGGTCCTGGTGTCAGACATTAGCCAATCTAACATTGATGACCTATCCCCAAAAAACCCTGTTTATGCAGGTCATTGGGTCTATTCTTAATATCAAAGCCAAGAAGTATAGGTCTCAGAAGATAAAACTTAACTTTTAATAGTTGATAACTAAAAAATACCCGAATCAACCAAAATAAATATTAGGGTTAAAATTCCCAGAAAATGCTCAGAATCGGGGAAACCTCTTAAGATGTCCATTAGAAAGGCATCAGACCATTCATATATTACAATATAAGGTGTGTACTGTTAGTCCGTACATGGTGATCGGGAATAGTGATGTCAGGAGCGGAGTAGATAATGTAAAATTCATCTTGCCTCCAGCCTCGTCACATATACATAGAAAACATGGCAATCCTCCAAAATGATTGCCTATATTAGGTATTTCCCTTTAAGAGTAAATATGCTACCATAAGGAGTTTTAATACAATAGTGATGGTGTGTTTTGAGAAGCGCGTACTCCAAGGTGCACCTAGATTATGGCAAAATAAATTCTCCCTATAAAAATGCCCTTAAGAGAGGTCCCTTATCTCCGAATCTCATTCTAGCATCAACCCGACGCGTTTCCCCAGTTTAATACTGGATCATTAGGGGAACATGGTAACAGCTAGGCGGTCTAGAGCCGTTACTTCCGAGCATTTTCTGGGAATTTTAAACCTAATATTTATTTTGGTTGATTCGGGTTACTATTAAACGTAACATTTTATCATCTGAGACCTATCCTTTTTGATTCGGAAATATAGATTTCTAATAGTGTCCCCTTGGTGGGTCTCCGTGTCAGTTAGACCCTAATATCTTAATACCATTATATATTTATATTCGCTTACCTGCATGGGACATCATAATAATATCACAGGTACATTGCAGTCATTTGAGTTATCAATATGTAAGAAGTCACGCTAACCTATTACTTCTTCTTAAGGATCCACCTTTTTAGTGTTTGGCCACTTACAAAATATGGAATCAACCAAAATCTTCTAAAAGTGTATTTTTATTTAGATTTCTTAGCCTAGCTCAGGGTTCTTCAATTTTACTCCTTGGGCTTAAACTGTTGAACCCTACAGTTGGAACTCTCCAAGTAAATATGGCAACCAAGGTGATTTTACTTCTGGTTAGCTTCCAAAAGGAACGTTCACTTCAACTTAGCTAGAGACAGATGGTTTTAGTCAATTTATAGTAGTAGGTAAAAATATAGGACGTTGGTCCAGGGATTTCTTCTGATTATTATATCTGAAGTAACTGCGAATTTTGCTTCTTTACTATGTGGTATCTAGTTCACAGGGTTTTGTTATTGCCTTCAGACTGGATCAGTACAGTATGAAAATAAAGAGGACCTTAAATGGGTTGTCCAAGACTAACCATTAATGACCTATCCTTGAGATCGGTCAGGGTCAGACACCTGGGCCTACACCAATCGGCTGTTCTTAGCACAGTGTATGGAGCCAGAAGCAGACAGCTCTGTACACTGTGTAGTGGCCCATATTGGGATTACAGCTCAACTCCCATTCATTTGTTAGTGGTCTCCAACGCTACAACTCCAAGCTGACAACATTAAGTTTGCAAATATTGCATAGCTAGTTGCATCTAATGTTAGAGAATGCAGTCGCAAAAAATCAAGCGGTGTTGGGTTTCTACTGGTTTTCTTGTGAGATGCCATGTGACCCCATTCACCATCTTTCAGTGCAATATAGTAGTACTACGTTGGGATGTTGCATCGTGTGACTACATGGTGGCATTTAACTCTTTCCCTAATGTGGTCTTGCTCAATACAAGCCATGGAGTGGAGGCTCTATTTGGTTGCTGAATCACGTTCTAACTGTTCCTAGAGATCTGTCTAGTGACGGTCGCTGCGGTTTCCACAGTCCTACTTCACCTGCTCTCATCTGCTGTTCCATATTACATCCAACGTAGTCATCTGCCGTCAACAAGCTATGCTACTAAAGAACACCATCAGCTCCAAGTATTTTCTTTCTTTTATCACATAGTGCATTGGGATGAACAAGAAATTGAGTTCCAAGAGACCCCTAGTTCACCATTATCTTCTACAGGCGGACGACAGGTAACCTTCAAGCTCCTCCCCTTTATGGACAGCCAAAAAGAACATCTATGTATTTAAAAAAATGCTCCTTATATTCAAAAAGAGCAAAAGTCTAAAAAGATACAGTCCCTTTAAATTAAATATATTAACACTATATGACCGACATAGAAAAATAAATATATATATTTAACTCTGTATACACATACATATATTTATATAGAGCGCTATAAATATATACATCCATATATAGATATAGTCATACCTATATATTTATATGTATAAACACCTCCATGTATGTGTTCAAATCTGCTTGTCCGTCACATTGTTGGGAGTCACTGACGCAACATTTCGGAACAAAAAATATTTTCTGTATTTTTTTTTTCTATTTTTCTTCAAGTCTGTAACGTGGCACTGACTTTTACCACAGTGCAAATATTAAGAGACGTGGACTAAAAACCTGGCTTGGCACTTTCTGCATCCGAACCTATATTGGCCCTAGTGAAATCGAGTCTTAGAAAAAAAGAATTGAAAAATAAAACAGAAATAAATGAATCAAATCATAGACCCCACCCATTTCTTCCCACCCCGCAATCCCAACATTTGTGTTCTTGAAAATCTCATCCCTTTTTGTTTGTTTTTTATTTTTCTCAATCCCTCCCACATTTTTTTTTAACCCCAATATTCTCGTCCTTTTGCTTCTTTTTTTTTTTTTTAGTTATTTAAATGAATCAGTAAAATGAACGGGTACATAGAGGGATTCATGCATTTTTTTTTCGTTTGGTTCATTCTATCCTTTTCGGGAATTTTTTTTTTTAATGTGTTTTGATTTTTTTTGTCTTTTTTTTT
This sequence comes from Leptodactylus fuscus, assembly GCF_031893055.1. Taxonomy (NCBI): domain Eukaryota; kingdom Metazoa; phylum Chordata; class Amphibia; order Anura; family Leptodactylidae; genus Leptodactylus; species Leptodactylus fuscus. The sequence continues at coordinate 37,533,903 of NC_134273.1, forward strand.
TAAGAAATCTGTTTGTTTTGTTTTTTTCTTCGCTTATGTCAGTACTTTGTTCTCGGTAACTTGCTTGCTCTTGTTCTGTTTGGGTCTCTAGCCCTTGCAGTCTTTGCGTACCACCATTGCTTATTTAACCCCATTCACTGTTACAAGGTGAGCTCAATGGAGGAGTTAAACCAAACAGGTTGCTTGTATAGGGTCAAATAAATTTAGTATATAATCAAATATAGTCAGTCTAGTAAAAAAAAAGTGAGTAATAATGGGCATCCTGTGATATATATATATATATATATATATATATATATATATATATATATATATATATATATATATCATCACTACTTTGGATAATATTATGATGATGTACATATTGACATATTGTATGATACATGAGATCGCTATACACTGGGAGATATGCTGTACATTTATGCAAAGTACTTACTGTATATGTACACCTAATACAGTATGTTTAATGTGCCATGTATTACTATATTTTATCTTTTTGCCAATAATATGCTGTATTACATAATGTATTTTTATTGGTAACTGTCCATCATGGATACCCATTATTATTCATACATTAAAGGGACTAAATCCTTGTTTTTTTCTCCTCCTATACAAGCAACGCCATTTTCGACACAGTCTGCATCCTCAATAAAATATCACCTCAAAATGATATATACTTACTGGAAGAGCCCCAAAACCATGATGCCATTTCACAGTGTTTATAGGGTTATATAGGGTTAGGTAATTGCAATGTGGTTTCTAGACCATAAATGTCAGATTTAGCAGCTGGTTTAAGATTTCAGACAAACCACGTAGGCCAGATAGAACAGATTTGCATACTACGCCAAAAACAAGGAAACGCCAGTAACCACTCTGAGGATATTTTCTCAAGGATGAAGACTTTCTTTTACACATACAGATCTGTGTATCAGACTCAGGCATCTGGTGTCAAACGATTCCTATTATCCTATCGAAGGAAGGAAAGTGGCTTTTTCCAGAATTTTTGAAAAAAAAAAAAGTTTTTGTTCTGCAGTTGTTTTCATCCTGTAGCTACGGATGGACAATTGCAATGCAGCATTTGGGGTCTGTACACATGGACAAGGTTGTCCTGAGCTCGTATTTCATGATTACTACACTTTCAGTAAATGGTTTACTGCATCATGAAAACTGATAGATAACTTGAAAGTTTTGCGTTTAAGATTTGTTGCCATAATGGTGACAAAAATTTTTTCGGACTTATTTTAGAACCAAAAATGGGCCATGTGTCACACTTAATTTACAGCCCAAAGCTTGATACACAGATCTCTTTATCTAGACCATATTACTTTAGCTTTCTGACCCTCATTGATCTATCTGTCTGTGTCTTTCTTCTCTTCCTCCATCTTGTTTCATACTGGGGTGGTCCTGCGATTGGCTGTGTTGGTGTGCGCAGAGTCCTTATTATCTTTGGGTATACAGTTATGAACTTGGAGGAAGCTGTTATCCGAGTTATAAGTGGCTGTAGGGGTCCCGGCCGATTTGAGAGGGTCGCGGCTCAGCGTGTACATGGAGATCTCAGTGGAGGGAAGGGTGTTGAAGCCCTTGAGGCCCACAGGAGAGGCATCACGGGAGTGGGATGGCTCCGTTGACCGGGAGCTGGAGCGGCTGCGCCTCTGATAACGGTAGCGATAACTTGGAATGCGAGTGATTGCAGAGGACTGGAGGTAGTCCGTTGCCCGTGCTGTGGCCCTCAGCTGTTTGTGGCGGTCAATGAACATGTGAACAGCAAGCACCCCCACCATTTCAGCAATAATGAAGGAAAGGGCCCCAAAGTAAAAGGACCAGCCATATGAGTAGCTGTTTTTCTTTGAGTCGCTTTTTGAAGGGTCACCAGCATTGGCAGATATGTACACAATGATCCCAATGATGTTGCTCAGGCCTGTGGATCATAGAAAAAGAGAAAAAGTGAAAACAGGAAAAAAGCAGTAAACATTGTAGGGTATTTCTGCATAGAAAACTGATAACATTAAAGGGATTGGTCTACAAACCAATAGGCGATAAATGGGGGTCTGACGGATCATGAGGACAGGGACCTCAAATCTTCTGTGTAAACAGAGCAATAGTATATATATATGTGACCACTGCTCTGAACTGTGTGCCTAAGGAGAACTGGCCTGTCTAATGGTGCGGTCAGGCACGTGCTCCCTCATTTCCTGAGTGATTGCATATCATAGGTGCAAGATTATCCACCCTGGATATACTACTAATACAGAATGCAGCAGAATCAGGGAGGAACTATCGCTATAGCATGAGCCTGTGTAATAAACTGATGCAAACAAGAGCTAACTGACATGTTTATGATGAATTGGAACACATTCAGTCCAACACTCAGGCTTTCTAGTAGAACCTTAAATGGGTTGTCCCATCTCAAGGATCCTATCTATACTGGTAGCTTATGTACTGGTAAATTGAAAACTTTTCCTAAATATATTGCTTTAGAAATTCTGCTTTGTTTGCCTGTTATGTGACCTTATTCCTCCCATTGTTTACACAGCGTTGCTATAACCACGGACCTATAGGAAAGTGACGTCAGTTACTTACTGCTCTTGCTGTTAGGACAATAGTTCAGCTAATTGCAGTTTGCTGATAAAGCCGAGTCTGTTATCTCTCTATGTAAACACACAGATAACACTGAGTCCATTCTGTACAAGCATCTGCATATTATCTGATCTGCATAAGCGTTCTGTGTCTGTTCAACAAGAGGGAGGAGGGGAGAGAAATACAGGAAGTGAGAAGAACAGACTTTAATGGGGGTTATCCAGAGTTAGAAAACCTGGATGTTTTCTTCTTCTAAGGAAGTGACATCACGTTTCTTGGTTGAATAGCCATACTGCAACTCAGTCCCATTCATTTGAGATGCATTACCATATGCATCCTGAATATCCTGCATATGATATTGCATCCTGAGAAGATGATAGCAGCCATGGTTTCTAATCCTGGATAATCCCCATTAAGGCCAAAGAAATGTGGAGGTCTCAATATCTTTTGTACTTTACAAGGAGTTTTTCCTCTCCCACAACACAGACCATGCCTCTTTCTCTCTCCCTTCCATGTAACCCATCTTCCTCCTCCATCCACACAGCCTGAGCCCCACAGTAACATGGACACATGCTGCACATGAAAACAAAGAAGAGGACAAAAAGCAGGGAGATGTATTTTAGGCCACAACCACGGGGGGCGTTGTGAGCACACTTACACAGAGGACAGGGGGTTACTGACTACTGATTAAGTGAGGGACACTAATCTGGTCATGTGACTGGGACTGGCGGTAAACCCACCAGATGACCTTAGGTGCTGCCATCTACTTTGTATATAATCCCATCTACATTTCAGGATGCAGAAAGGTTTCTTAACTGAAAACGCTTTTAAGCCAAACAAGTCATGGACGACAACCTCCTATATGGTTTATTCATAGTATTTGAAATTACTATGATCACAATAATCCGCACAAGCTCCTCCATGTTTATTACAGACTTTAGCCAATAGTCACCTATTTATACTGTCTATTTATACTGTCTATACAATACTTTGTCTCCATTGCTATGTGTTGTAGTGAATATAATAATATAAAGCTGCACTGAGCACTACAGTATGGGTTAGAGTAGCCTGCAAGTATCTGAACAAATGCATTTGCTTTGTATTGAACCTCCATCCTCCACTTTGTGTAACACCATAGGTACCTTGCTTGCTTACCCCGCGCCCTTGGCTTTGGTTCAAAGTTTCAAGGGTCTGTCCCTGGAATTTTTTTGCCCCAGGAAATACTACTGTTCGTCAGTAATAAATGGCTCTGTGCTTCTCATTTCCTGTATGTTAGATGATCATGACTCATCTACGCTCCCTCCTGCGGTCAGAGCAGTGGATCAATGGTCATTGCCTAAATGGAGTTGTGGCAGAAGAGGAAAATGTATTCACACTTTGCTGCTACAACTCGACTAATCCTGCCAGTCATAGAGGTCTGAATACACTTACTGAAGGATGGGAAACGAATATGCGATAGACATTGCAGGGCTTTATTACAGAACATAGATGGTTCTGCTCATATTCTGCATCTTTCAATATAAGAAATGCCTTTGAGGGCAGCAGAATATTGGCTAAACCCCAAAAGAGCTTCCTATAATCAATGTAAGCCCTGGACATGAAACGGGATAGGTTATATGACAAAGAATACAAGGTACATCAATAAAATAGATTATTCTATACATAAAATAGATATAAAATACACCATAGTTAAAATAATTTTCAGAACAATGCAAACTGTCTTGCACATTGAAAAATCCAAGATCCAGGCGCTATGCTCATGACCGTGTGCATTGTACTGGTCAGTGAAAATGGAAAAAATGGCGCACAGATTGGTATCTGTGATTCATACTGACCACACACTTGGATGAATGGACAGAGATGCAAAAAACAGACATGTATAGGGTCTGCTGTATATTTTGTGGCTCAGTTCTACGTCCTGGACACACAGCTGCAAAAACAAAGGCTGTGTGTATGGGCTCACAGAAAATGGTGGAACCATGTATTATAGGCAATTGTGGATTTTATGCACAAAATGACATTTGCATGACGCCTAATATGTTCAATGTCCCTGGTGTCACATTGCTGCATTCTCCAGCTCTATCTGGCATGTGGCATGGAGATGCACAGTATTATTGTACAGGTACAAAAGTCAGTGTACAATAAGAGTGTTGATCATGTGAGCTATGCTAATTGTACAAAACTTTTCTGACAGTGTACTGTGTCCATCCAGCATGCTGCCTGCATCTCTCCATGCCTGATGTCAGGTTGTGCGGGATAACGTAACTACAGTAATAAAGAGGCTATGCGAGGACTGTACCGTACTTCAGCTGCAGGTCCATAGAGTAGAATAGAATTGGTCAAGAGTTGGAACCTGAGCAAAGATGAGCTGAGAGCAATGAGACTTCTGCCTCCCCTCTCCCTCCTCGCTGCGCTCCACAAAGCTAATCATTGGGGTGATTGATATACAGTGAATATGTTCATAAAGTGTCCAGAATGTATTGTAAAAAAGATTCCATCCTCAGGTAACCCCTTTAAAAGGGATGTACCAAAAGTTATACTTATCCTCTATTCACATGTTAGGGGATAAATGTCTTATTGGTGGGGTCAGACCACTGGGACTCTTCCATTCACATTAACGCGAGTACCAAGTTCCTCCATATAAATGGATGATGGGCGCACATGAGTACTGCTGCTCCATTCTCTTCTATAGGATTGCCTGAGATAGATGTATCCTAGTTCTCACTGTTCCTATAGAGATAAATGAAGCAGCACAACCAAAACTCCAATGAAATATGGAGACTTGGGATCCCCATTTTCTTGAAAGGGAGGGGTGCAAGAGGTGTGATGCCCACCATCAGACACTTATCCTCTATCGTGTATATAGGGAATAAGATTCATTTGTGGTCAACCTCTGTAAAGGGAACCTCTCATTGTCACAAAGTTTTGACTTGTCATAAGGGCAGGTCAGTAAGTTCAATTGGTAGGATAGGAAAGTTCAGTTGTTGAGGTTCCCATCAATCACTACAGCACCATACATAGACTTTCTATGAATCCACACACTTGCATTGCTCTTCAAATACAGCCCAACAGAAAGAAAAAGGGGCCCTTTCATCTTAATAACACGTTACCCTTGGTAATCATCTGGTTTTAGCTTAGTGTATGGATGTAAGCTGTAATACTGCAGATTGATGGGGGCTGTGGTCTCGGACCCCAACTAATCCAGAATTAAAGACTAAGGATAGACCAACAATACAGATTCTTGGAGAACCTCTTTAACTCTATTGCTCTGTGCAGAATTTTGACTACTGCTTTCTGCTTGAGCTCTTACATTGATACTTTATAAAAATAAATCCGCTCATATTTATTTTCTGCACATTGTTGACCAAAACAATTCTATAAACTGTTCTTTTCAGACAGGCATGTCTTATATATAACACATTTTTCACCTTGAGGACTAATTTATGTTACCTGCAGACACAAAGAAGATGCCAGCACTTAATATGATATTGTGTCGAGTTTTGTAGAACTCGCTGGCAGCAATGCAGAGTCCTCCCATGAAGAGTAGGATCACACTGAGGATAGGGAATATACTGGAAGCCCTCACAGCCCCTGTAGAAAGAAAGTGACAGGATCAGATAGAGAACAAGTCTGCTGCTTGAGCTCTGAGCATCAGCAAGACATTGTGACAAACTCTTTTCGACTCTGATAATAAATTACTGTAAGTACATTGTCTATACAATTGTAAGGTGGGGCAAAATGCAGATCTAGGAAAAATCCCTTTATTATTATCTATGTATTTCTCTTGCATATATACATCGGTGAACCTGCTCACATTTCCCATCTCTTCCCTTTGGACCGCCATGACCACTTCACCACTTCATCCAGCTGTGACTTGTCTCTGTAAAGTTTGCAACATAGACATCTTTGACTCCACACTTCTCCATGCCCCTGACCCATATATATATATATATATATATATATATATATATATATATATATATATATATGCGTTAGACGTCTGCATCTCAGCACAGGAGTCGTGATGACGTCTTATCATCGCCGCCTGTGCTGAGATGCAGAGGTCTAAGCCAGCCCAGGACAGGTCCGCTCAGTTTTGTTTTCAGAGCAGCCTATCTTGGGCTAGTTTAGACAAAAAAAAATTTATTTTATTTTTTTTAAAAAAGGTGCTGCCTGAGGTGGCCGCCTCACCTCACCTCATTAGCAGTGCGCCCCTGCTACCGATATCCGATCTGGAGTGAGCACACTGGGGATCAGCCTGTTTGTCGCGTGCACCTTCTCATGTGGTAACTGTCTCCATAGCCCGTCCTACTGGTTTGCTGGGGGCGACTGCAAGTCCACAGTAATAGCTGTCCTCATTTGGGGTGATGCCTTCACTGTTGAATCTGTCCAGGACCTAGTCTGTGGCCTTCTAGCAGTCATAGATGGCTCCTGGGAAGGTAAGCCTTTTAGGCTCATCAACGTGTATGCTTCCCCTATGGGGGTCGAGCGCCTGGAGCTTTTCCAGGTCCTGCGGACTCAGTTTGTTGCCACTAGAGCAGTGGTTCTGGCTGGGGATGTCAACTGCCCTATTGAAGCCGCCAAATCCTTTAGGACTGGAAGGACCTCGTGCAGTGACAGTCTCCCAACCAATCTCTATGTAGCGCTGGGGGACCTGATCTGTCTGGATGTAAAGGACCTCTAAAAGGAGATGGAGGTGGAGAGTACTATGCCACCATCTTGTATAAGCGGAAGGGGGAGAGATGCGACTTGAGATGCAGGGTGTGGGAGATTCCTTCCCTGTACATGGGGATCTGAGCCGGACAAGATATAAGGTTGTATACAGTGCTGTTTTATTGCATAGGAAGTCCCTAATCTTATCTAGCAACGTTTCTAGCAATTTCACTCTTTTAGCCTTGAAATACCTGGACTGACCAATAACCCTAAAGACAACAATAGCAAATTAAAAAATATGCCAAAAAATATTTTAGTACTTCGATCAGCTCTGCTATGGCGGCCCCATGCTAACACTGCAGAGAGTGTACAGAGTCGTGCTTACATTGTATACTGTGTTAAAGCTTCGATGCCGTTTGACAAGGGAAGAGGAAATTTGAGTAATCACCTAACTACAAAGTATTTCCGGGCTTTTGATGTAACTGTCACATTTAGACTCTTGAGTTACTGCAGAGACGTAAAACCTGTCGCGTCTGATGGAATATTTACGTGGTGACGATATAGTTATTGATGTATTAGAATTAAAAAAAAAATATTTCTGCAAATGTTTTGTAGGAAAAAAAAAGGTGTTTACATACAAAAGTGTGACAAAAAGGTCACTTAAAAATGAATTCAGTAGACTGATATAATATAAAAAAAGAAAAAAGAAAAAACTAACTTGCAGTCATAGCCATATTGTATTAAAGAGGACCTGTCACCAGGTCTGAAAAGCCCATTGACACTGCATGTTATACAGCACAATGAGACCCCACCTCCTTAGAAACAATGTGTTCCCACCTACTTGGCTAGTAGACTCTAATTAGCATCAACACTAACAGGGCTTATATCTTTTGAATGGCTGAACGGATATGGATAAACAAAACACCAAAACACTCAGGGTGACAGCGCTGATCAGATGATGCAGGGTTTTTTAAGCTTTTCAGATCTGGTGACAGGTGACAGACACTTTAAACCACTTAAAATGGAATATTATGTGAACAAGCATTTGTAATGGTCAACGGCAGACTTCTGTCTGCTGAAAATTTCATCATTCAGGTTAGGAAATTTTACATATGGTTATCTTAAGGTACAAGTGTATAATACAGTAAGTATAGTCTATTATGCTTCTGATTGTGCATACACAAAAACCCATGAGCGACTGATCTCCTACATTGTGGCTGACCAATATCAAATTAAGGCTTCATGCAGGCGACCATAGATTTTTTCTACGATTGTAGATAAAAGTATGGTCCCATTAATTTCTAGGGCGTGTGTCTTAGCCTCAAAAGATGTCAGCAAATTAGATAGCATGAGTGACGTAACGATCGGGGTCGCAGCGAGTGCAGCTGTGACCGGGTCCAGGGAGGTACAGAAACGGCCGGGTCCCCACCATGATAGTGGTTGGGGGAAAGCCTGGTTCCCAAAACGCTATATATATTGTTAATGGAAAGGGGTCTGGCTATTGCCAGGCCCCTTTCCAATTGATGCCAGCCCAGGGGAGGTCACTAAAAATGAAAAAAATACTTATAGTCACCTCTCCTGGGCTACCCATTCTTTCCAGGGCTTTTCCTACCAGTGACTGAGGTCATGTGCCCCGAAATCACTGCTGGGGTCACATGGGGTGCATATAATGATGTCATTGCACCTCAAGTGACTGCTGAAGTCCAATCACAGGCCCCAGTAATGATGTTGGGACGTGTGATCTCAGTTGGCATCTAGAAGAGGACCAAGGAAGATGTCGCAGACAGCAGGTCAGAATGAGGATGCCCATGAAAGGTGAGGAAAGGTGAGTATAAATGTACCATCTTTTATTATCAGAACCTCCCACGCTCATATACAAGACTTCTCCCAAGTTACACCACTTCTCTGAAATGCTCAGATTAACTCCCAATTTCAACAACCAAACAAGCTCCCCCTAAAGAAAGCTACAGCCAAGAAACCACATAGATATATGTCCTAAATACCTAAAAACACATGTGGTATCCAAGAGTAGTATAAAATTATTAAACTTTATTATTATAAAATATCAAACAATCATATCGTATTATATGGTACTTCTAGATACACATGTAGTGTGAAGGTCATAAAACCACAACCAATACTCCTAGAACCACACCCTCTAAATGCCTATTGGAGATTCTACACAGGCTAATGTTATATAAGGGACATGCAATAATAAATAGATCACATAAGAAGAAAATGTCATCATTAAATAAATCAGCATGCACAAATAGTAACAGAATACTAGGCAAAACCAGGTAAAACTAGCACCAGATATGCACCAGAAATATACCTGAATTCATGATGTTAGATAGATGAAAGTGCAGCACCAACGCAGAAAAATTCCAGGAGAAAAGGGGTTAAGGAACGCTACCCCGACGCGCGTTTTGCCACACACTGGATTCGTCAGGAGGCAAGTAAAATGTAGGGGTATATATGTGTAATACTAAGAACAAGCAATAGATGATAGCTGTGCAAGACACCACCCCAAACAATGACATAGCAAACACACCCACATGTACACATTCATACTAGGTGCCTAGCACATTCACACACAATCAAACCAAACCAAACCAATAGAACTGCCGAAATCCAATCTTGTCCCAAATACAATGAAATGGAATAAAGCTTAATGGCGCCATCCACACACTAATGACGTGGCGGCGCCGTCACATGATTGTATAGTGAAGGACGTATACTCCTGGGATGAGGTGGTGTCAGAACACACATTCAGCTCAACCACGTCACCTCGTCCCAAATGCTCCCATGACAATGAGAGATTGGGCGTGGCTAAATACCAGCGGCACTGAAGTGTATACAAAGCCACCCATCCTCTATTATGCCCCATAGTGGCCTGCTCAACCTCTATTATGCCCCATAGTGGCCCACTCAACCTCTATTATGCCCCATAGTGGCCCACTCAACCTCTATTGTGCCCCATAGTAGCCCACCCATGAACTATTATTATAATCTGGGGTCTTTTCAGACCCCAGAGTATAATAATCAGAGACCCAGTGGAGGCTAAGAAACATAATAAACACTGTTACTAACTCACCTTTCCGGGATCCGCTGTGACTCCTAGCACAGGCTTCAGGCCTATATGGTAATGTCCCAGACGTCCACATGACATCTAGGACATTACCATAAAGGCCTGAAGCCTGCTAGGAGTAACAGCGGTTCCAGGAGAGGTGAGTAACAGTGTTTATTATGTTTATTCACCTCTCATGGGGCTCTGAAAAGACCCCGGAGTATAATAATAGAAGCATAGTTGTTGGGGTTCATGGGCCTGCTCACAGCCGCTTCTGCTCCCCTCATCTGCATCCTATATCAGAAGGGGGTGACCATGAGCAGGACTGGGGAGGAAGAGAAATAGGCCGCTACCTGCTGGGGATATTCCAGCAGGTAGCAGCCTATTAAACAAAAACAAAAAGGTATTCTCACCTACCTAGCGATCCTGAGCTGCAGCAGCTCCCGACTCTTCTTCCTTCACCCATGCCTTAAACGTCTGCGCCTCAGCCCAGGAGGCGTGATGACGTCTTATCATCGTCACCTGCGCTGAGACGCATAGGTTCTAAGCCAGCGCAGGACAGGTCCACTAAGTTTTGTCTTCAGAGTGGCCTGTCTTGGGCTAGTTTGGAAAAAAAAGTAAAAAAATAAATAAAATGGTCAAATTCCGCCCCACAGAAAGTGTTGCCTGAGGCGGCCGACTCACCACACCTCATTAGTGGTGCACCCCTATATATATATTGCCAACATATTCCAAAGTGTATGCAGGGAATACACACAGACAAATAAAAATCTGCATTTTTAGATACAAATTCAGGATCCTAGTGCTAATCACTGAGCTACCATGCTGCCCTGGGTATAAGCTGATTTACCTGTATAAAAAAACATAATAAGTAACTCTCTCTTTGGACTCTTTTTACTCTCCCATTTGCAATCGATCTTGGTAATTCTTAAAACCTGGTAGGGGGAATTTAACAAAGATTCTATGCCAGTTTCCTGGTGGAAAAAAACTTTCACTTTTAATGCATAGATGATTTTGAGCCAAAAAATGCAAATTGAATGATTTTTTTTACAACCCACATACCGATGCACCACAGATAGCTATGTCCCTGGTCAATTTTATGGTTTATGTATCAGGACATGATAAAAACAAAATCTGGTCCTTAAGAGGTCTTAAAGTGTGAACTCTATAACAGCAGAAGTTTTGTCAGTTTGCAGGTCTGAAGCATTCAAATATGTGTTAAAACAGTGTCAAGCAGGGTGTTCCATAACTGGCATCACCAGAGTTTCTTTAAAGTGGGTCATCTCCGGAAAGATTCAGGTTGGTGAGTAGGCCCAGGCATTTTCCCCTCCATGATCTTCCTCCCCTGAATGTATGACGTGGATCCGCTATTTCATACAATCTTTCCCCCCCATGGAATTCAGGACCGAGTATATGTTTCTAGAATAGCTGTGTGTGGGTTCAGGGCCCCTACGGCACTCCTTAGCTACCATCTACAAACTCCTGATATAACCCCTGCCTGATGATGTCCCTCACTTCATGTTAAAGTGGGAGACTGACCTTAACTTGTCTCTCATTCACGTCCAAAGAGAGCGTATATTCCTTCTCACACATGAAACATTGACCAGCTTGCGTTATCAGGAGACCCGTTTTAAACTCCTTACCCAGTGGTATCGTGTCCCCTCAAGATTGTATGCTCTTCTCTCACAGGTCTCATCAATATGTTGGAGGTGTGAGGTGGAGAAGGGCACCATGTTACATATTTTTTGATCTTGTAGCGCTTTATCCCCCTTCTGGGACAGGGTTAAGAGGATTATTTCTCAAGTTACTCAGACTTCTCACCATTTGGGCCTTGCTCTGTTCCTCCTCCATCATTGCGAGACCCCGGTGCGTATCTGTAAGTACTCCTTGCTTCGATTTTTAATCCTTTCGGCTCAGGCATGTATCCTGCAGTTTTGGAAGCGAACTGAACCCCTCCTCTCTCCCTCTGGATTTTGAAGGTCAATGAGATTATGCGTATGAAGAACCTTGCCTCTTTCCTGTCAAAACTTTTAACAAAACCTGGTTTTACTGGATATTCACGTACCAGTGACTATCAGGCGCTTCTGAGGCCTATGCCTCCCCGGTACCGGATACTTTTACAATATAGCCCCCCCCTTTTTTTCCTTTTTTTGTCTCTCTCACTCTGCATTGTTTTGTTTTTGTTGCCCCTCAGTCCTTTCCCTTTCTTCTTCCCTTCCCCTCCTCCTTTTTTCCTCTAGCATCTACTTGGGGATCTCCCCGTTATCTACAGTATAAGATGTTGTTGCTGCTGTTGCAGCCATCTCTTGTCACTGTATTGTTTGCCTTTTTGAAAACCAATAAACTATGAAATGAAGAAAAAAAAACAAAACTGTGTCGAGGAGGAAAGACATCAGCAATAATTTTAGGGAGGTAATTGTTGCCTTCCATCAATCCTGGAAGGGTTATTAGGCCATTTCCAAACAATCTGCTTAAATTCATGATATTTTAGTTAGAAAATGGCTGAATAATAATGACTTGTGTTTAAGGGTTTGACTGAGAAAGTCTTTTCTTTCTAAATCAAACATGGCAGCATGGCTTAAAGGGAGTCTGTCACCAAGGTGCAACACAGATAGGTGAAGCTCTCCTGAACCTATTGCCTTGTCCCCAAAAAATTGTGCTTTCTTATTTATTTCACAATAAGCTGTCAAGTACTCTGGAGCACTGAGAGTGGCTCCATTTCTCCTAACTGCTACGCCCCACACTGCTATACTATGGCAGCTCAAACACGAGAACATACACCCAAGAGGCAAGATTTCAGCATAGCTCCCTGGCTCTATCACTCAAAGAAGGAGGGTGTATTAAAGCTGTGTGGATTATAGGAGTTTGGAGAAACAGTCTTCGGTGCTCCAAACTGTTCATTTGCATATTTTGATATTTCAGCAATGGAAGCACAAACGTTCATGGGAAAAGGATCCATCAGGAGAGCCTGACTTATCTAAGGCCTGGTTCACATCTGTGTTGGTAATCCGTTCGGTGGAGTCCGCATGGAGACCCCCCCAAACGGACTACAGAACACATTTGCAAGCTGTGTGCAGTGAAAGCACATGGACCCCATAGACTATAATGGGGTCCGTGTGCTTGCCACGAGATCTCCGCAGGGAACATGTGGACAAGAAAGTACTTCACAATTTACTTTCCTCTCTGGGTTTGATGGACTCAGGCACTTTGCAGGGATTGACCATGACAATTTACAACAGAATGACTGTAAAAGAAAAGAATCAAGGTACTGCAATGACCTTTCAATGTCTAGACCTCAACCCAACTGAAATGATGCAGCAGAAACTTAAAGAAGACCTTTCACATCCTCGGGCACATGCGATGTAATACACCACCAGAAAGCTTTCCCATTATGTGCCCCTGCTGAAGTGCTATCGGTGCCATTACTGTAGCTCTTCAGTGTCAGAAGGGTGTGTCTGACAGTCTGTGAGAAACGCCCCTCCTGACAGTAGAGTCCATAGCACTGTACTGTCAGAGGGGGCATTCTTTACCGCCCATTGATGACGCTGAGCGGTGAGGAATGCCCCGTCCCTCCTCCTGACAGTACTCGTCCATAGATTAGTACTTGACGGGGCCTTTCTCACCGCTCAGTGTCAACATCGCCATGATGCAGCTCCCCTCCGATATGGACCCAGATCATCTCTGCAGTTCAGAGGCTGCGCTCATTACCAGTTACAGGGAAATAACCAAAAAAATTAAAATATATATATATATATATATATATATATATATATATATATATATATATACAAAAAAAATTAAAGTAAAATAAAAAAAAAACCCTTGTTAATAACAAGCAAACATCACAGGTTCTAGCCCCGCCCCAGGCAGCATAAAACTATGTCAGCTACATAAAAATTATCATAAGGAAGAAGGAAAACTATTGTGTTGTTAACCCCCCAAATAAAAACAATAAAATAGTTGAAAAAAAGAAACATTTCCCCATCCCTTTTTGTTCACATTTTCCCAGATATAAAAAAAAATGAAAAAACATGCCAAAAAAAATTAAATATAAGAATAAATTTGTACATGAAAATAGCCCAAAAATATAACAATTATTTGAATAACCCAATAGTCCATAGCCCTCATATCCAAATGTACAAAAAAAAAGTGTCTGGCCTCAACTAGGAAAATAGGCCCTGGCCTCGGTTAATCTTCAGACCTTTTAAGGACTGGATTTTTTTTTTAATGTAAAACTATAGGACTTCATTTTTCTCGTGACTGTGCAGGTATTCTGTTCCATGTATTACATTTCTCTTATATTTTCAGTCAAATATTTAAAATGATTCTCTGTTTCACTGCAGGAAGAAAAAAACCCGAGTAATGATCACATCACAGTTTGCATCCATCTGATTTGTGAAATTCAATATCAATTTGATATTTGGGTTTCAACTTAATTCGGTTTATTTAGAAATAAATGCGGAGATACAGAATGGATTGTTTTGTTTATGAAGTCAATTCTAGGTGGCTATACCTAAAACACAAAACAATTGGTTTTGACTAGAATCAATTGCTTTCCCCAGCTGAAGAGTAGAGGCGGTAATACTAAGCATCTCCGCAGCTTCATACTTTATAGATTCTGTATGTACCTGTTCATCTGTATAGAAGCAGCTGTTAGTGACAATGTAGGGGGTAGGAAGTTTTAAAAGGGTCACTAGTACCCAACTTTGATAGGTTCTAGACAACCCCTTTAAGAAGTTCCCTACTCTTGAAGAACCCATAAACCTCTAACAAGAAAACAGTACAAGTGCTCCTTAAATACAAGTACAAATTTTCCATAAATGAATAGTAAAGGAGATTTTAAAAACTTGGTAATGTACTGTATGCCTCTTTGTGTTCGTATCAGGCTGTTTCCCTGCTCCCTCTCCTTCTGCTGCATTTCCATGTGAATATCACTACTATAACCGTCTCGAGGCGAACTGCAAGTCACGATTAAGATGATTCATATTTATAAAAGTGTATGGAGAGGTGAGGGGGAGAAGTTAGAAAGAAGCACAGGAGATAAGAGAATAAATATGCTGAATATTAGTTTTTTTCATAAGCAAAGCATTTGACTCACATCGGTTAATATCAGTAGTTCTCTATATATGTCCTGCATGATCCATGATCCTGGGACTGTTTCTGAGTGAGTGAGACAGAGTGAGTGAGAGTTATAGAGCAGGTTCCTCCTGTACTCACTGTGTGCAGTGTATGGCAGTAATTTTGCACCTACCAGTTTAGAGAGTTGTAGGGAAAACTGCTAAATAATAAAAATGTATAAGTCATGTAATGACTAGAAATAGTGTTACTACCGATCTACTGAAAGGTCAAATGAAATGACAGGAACACTGTAATCCCTTCCCGCTCCCCACTATCCTATTATGTCATGCTAAGTCTATAATTAGTGCTCAGCGATGTAATAGTGCGGACATTTGGGTCTTGGCTGTATTACAGGACTATCTGCTGGAGTTGAAAAATGCTCCAACTCCGGTGGCTTAACCCCCAGATGCTGTGATCAATAGCAATCACAGCATCTGGGTGGTTCAGGGACAAGGTCAATCCCCCTTCCACCCCTCTGATCCCTCGAGATGATATGCATCAGATCAAAGGGACCATGTGTTGTTTCAAGATGTCTATTAAGGCTTATGAGGGAAGTGTGCAACTTCTCAAGCCCTTTGAAGAAGCCATCAAATTTGTTAGCAGCACGACCGCAGCATCAGCGATGTGATACCTCTATTGTATATCTTACAGGAAACCCTTAGTCACATGCTACAAGGGACAGAAGAGGAGTAACAGTTTCCATCTCTTAGTCAACATCATTGCCCTGTGTGAATGGAGGTGGTTGAGGATCCGGGTCATTATGGTAGAGGAACTGGGACTCCTAAACTGGAAGAGGAGGAGGAAGGCTCTCCCTTGGATGCAGAAGGGGCCTTTGATATGTCACAGGAACAACCAGGGGAGGAGGCTGACCCTTATCTGATTCAAGATGATGATGATGATGACGACCACCACCACTACCACGCTGACCAAAAACACCAACCATGCCAGGCCCCTGGGTCTATGCATACGCTGGCAAGCATGGCAAGCTATATGCTCCACTGCTTACACAGTGACAAGCGTATTATTATTAGTATCAAGCAGAGGGATGAGTACTGGATGGCAGTGCTCCTAGACCCTCACTATAAAGACAAAATGGGGGAATCCCTCCATACCTCTCAAAGGTAATTCCAAATTGGAGTATTATCAGGATAAGTTGTATACCCAGACATGCAAACCCAGGTGGTCTCTGCCTACTCCCAGTCCACTTCACTAAGCCAGAGCCAGGGCCAGTACAGTATCTTGAAAATGATGAACAAGAATTTTTTCAGCTCGCAGTGCCGTCTAGAGCCACAACAGGCAACTGACAATCACTGGCTGCACCAGCAGGTACAGTCGTACCTAGAGTGCACCTATACTCTCATTCTGATCCCATGGCATTTTGGGTCAATAGGTTAGAACAATGGAAGAAGCTACCCTGGTTTGTCTTGGGAGTTTTATCTTGTCTGGCCTCAAGTGTTATGGTTGAAAGGGTGTTCAGTGCTGCAAGTAGCATTGTAATACCTAATAGGATGAAACTGTCCACAGGTAGTGTGTAAAACATTACTTATGTCACAATGAACCAGCCATGGATCCGTAAGGATTTTCCAACACCTCTGGCTGATGCCTCCATGTAGTGGTGTATCATCTCTATTTATCAGCATCATCTTCCACTTACTGTACTGCTGCTTCTACTCCTAAACAGCTATCACCACTGCCACCACTCAGCCAGACATGTCCTGTGGCCTAGTCCATCAAATTATACCCTGATGCATTGCCATAAATTTAGCCACAGCTGCCAAGTGCCTATCAAGACAGACATCAAATCAGTCAGACATGTCCTGCGTCATGGTCCAGCACATTTCACTATAACACACTGGTGCCCCAGTGGTGTAAAAAAAAAAAAAAAAAAAAACAACAACAAAAGAACACCCAAGAACAAAAAACACCCAACAATTTAGATCTGAAAAAAAAATAAAAAAAATTTCCATCACTTTTTAACTTTGCTCTCAGCCACAAACAACAATAAGCCCCTGTAGCACATACACATCAAAACGGGCTAATTTTACTACAAAACCATGGGCAAGCACTTTTTCCACCAAAAAAGGATAATTTTTGGAGTCTTTTAAATGTGTAAAATTGAGTGTCAGTGTAGTGTATGGTTAAATTCAGAGTTTGTATCCACTGTTTACCAATTGCTTTTCCATAGACATACATGTCAGGCTGATCAGACGGGCCAGCTCTGTCCTGGGGAGCCCCCTGGACCCAGTACAGGTGGTGGGTGACAGAAGGATACTGTCCATGGTGACCTCCATGTGGGAGAACAAATCCCACCTCATGTATGAGACCTTGATGGCACTTGGCAGCACTGTAAGTGACCGTCTGCTTCACCCCAAGTGTGAGAAGGAGCGCTATCAGAGGTCCTTCCTCCCAACCGCGGTCAGGCTGTATAATCTACATCAGTCCAAGCGAAGATCACTCTGCACAGAAAACTAATGATTATGATTATGAAGTCTTCCTTCTTTCTTCTTATGTTCCTTAGCTGCTATGGACTCCTAGTATATCTTCTCTTCTCAGCATATGGGTGTCTCTTTCTGTAATATATTACTGTGTATTATCCTGTATCTGTATTACCAGGCTGCTGTAACATGCTGAAATTTTCCCATTGTGAGACTATTAAAGGATTATCTTATCTCATCTTATCTGATTATCTTATTTCACTTTCACTATGACATACAGTACCTTATATAAAAAAACAAAAAACTTGGGAGTCTTCAGTAGATGATACCTTTTTTAAATACTGTAACTTAGGCCATGTTTGCCTTAGAGACTAGATAGATGGAGTCCTAAGAGTATATTGCGAATTTAAGGTGTAGTTCATATCGAACTTGTTTGACCCCAAAATAATCTTAGTTCTTTAGCCACCTGAACCTAACACAAATTCAAATCATGACAGCTCTGCCCATCTCTATATATAATGTGAGCAAAATAAAATAAACAAATATGATAGATATTCCCATGTGTATATACATCCGCACTATTAAAAAATAGTGCTACTTATCCGGCACCTTGAATGCTATATAATAACCGCAACGCGCAATTAAAGTATTTTCATCACCTTGCCTCCACCCCCAAAAATAGCAATAAATAAGTCATACATACGACAAATGGGTACCAATAAAAACTGCAACTGGCCTCACAAAAAAAGAGCCCTGACATAGCTCTATCAACAAAACAGTACAAAAAGTTATAGGCACCAGAGTATAGTTCATGTTTAAAACTGATGTTTTAGTTAGTAAAACATAATAAAACCAATATAAATATGGTATCTGCATAATCTTCATGACCTGCCAGATAAAGTTACGATGTAATTGTTAGTGCAGATTGAACACTGTAAAAACAAAATCCAAAAAATAATAATGGAATTGTAGGTTTTTTGACACGGCCCCACCAAAAATAATAAAATCTAATCAAAACATATTTACCCCAAAATGGTGCCAAATAAAATTACAACTTGTCATGCAAAGATTAAGCTCTTACATAGCATTGTCGACAGAAAAAAAAAAGTTTTGGAAGGTGGAGATGGAAAATATGATTTTGCTTTGGGCTCAGAAACTTCAAACCATGTCTCTGAAGCTTGGAGTGGTACCACAACTGTGGAAAACATCTTGTGTGGTACCAGTTCCAAAGATTCTTCATCCGATGGACCTCAATGGCTACAGACCTGTAGCATTGACATTCCACTTGATGAAGGTCCTAGAGAGACTGGTTCTGATAAATCTCCAACCTCTAGTGAGCTCTGCTCTCCAGTTTCCCTATCGCCCAGGCATTGCGGTGACTGACGCCATTATCCACCATCTTCACAGAGCTCTTTCTCACCTGGAGAAACTCGGGAACACTGTGGGAATAATGTTCTTTGACTTCTCCAGTGCTTTTAACACCATTCAACCAGGGCTACTGAGGGAGAAGCTGGACCTTGTTGGAGTGGACCTCCACCTCTCCAACTGATTCCTAGACTACCTCACAAACCGACCTCAGTATGTGAGAGCCCGGGACTGTATGTCTGACACTGTAATCTGTAGTATGGCGACACCACAAGGTACAGTTTTTGCCTCATTCCTCTTCACACTGTACATTGCTGACTTTAGGTGCAACTCATCTAGCTGTTACTTACAGAAGTACTCCGATGACTTTGCAATAGTAGGCCTCATCACTGATGGAGATGACAGGGAGTGCAGAGACTTAAACCGGGATTTTGTGGAGTGGTGCCAGCAGAACCACATCAGGGACTATTAAAGGATTATCTTATCTTATCTATCCTCTAGACAGGTATTCCCATCTTGGACATACTTTATGCTTCTCTACTTCTGTATATTCACATTGTACAATCATATCTCACCATAATGAATAGTTGATCTTCTATAATGCACATAGCATTATTTTACTAAATTCACATTGCTTGTTCACAAACCACCCCTTTAACAACTTGGAACTGGTCAGCTAACATCCACTGAGAAACCCAAGACTAGTTCTACAGCAGGGGAGATTTATTATTACATTGTGCTGGTTCTGATGAATAATGGTCGATTTAATACAGTTTGAGCCCCCTCCATAATGTCTTATGTCCATGAAACAACTCATTTCAGGTATTATATTGCTTGTGATTATTGACCTAAAAATTATTTTTACTGACAAACACCCCCATATATGATTATAACTGACCAACAAAAAGACCTAAACTTCAATCAAAGCATTTTTTATCTCACAGACTCTTAGATCTATCTATCTATCTATCTATCTATCTATCTATCTATCTATCTATCTATCTCTATATCTTGAATTAAGTAGCAAACAAAGTGTTAACCAAACCAGAATATGTTTCATATTTTAGATTTTTTAAAGTAGTGCCCTTTTGCTTTGATGACAGCTTTGCACACTTTTGACAATTCTCTTAGCTTCAAGAGGTAGTCACCTGGAATGGTTTTCAATTAGCAGTTAATTTGTGGAATTTCTGGTCTTCATAATGTGTTTTAAGACTAATAGTTGTGTTATGCAGAGGTAGGATTGGTACACAGTCCAATATATTGTTTAGCCCTATTCATCTATTGTTTTAAGCCACATTATGGGATGAAACTGTAAAGAGAATCAACAGCCCATCACTACTTTATGACATGAAGGTTAACCATCCCAGAAAATTTTAAGAACTTTGAAGGTATCCTTAAGTGCAGTCATGAATGCCATCAAACGCTATGAGGAAACTAGCTCTCATGAGGACTGCCCCAGAAAAGAAAGACCAAGAGTTACTTCTACTGCCGAGGAGAAGTTTATTACAGTTACAAGCCTCATAAACTGTAAATTACTAGTACCTCAGATTAGAGGCCACATAAATGTTTCACAGAGATCAAGTACTAGACGCATTTAAACATCAGCCGTTCAGAGAAGACTGCGAAAATCAGGACTTTATGGTCAAATTGCTGCAAAGAATCCACTACTGAGGAACAACAACAAGTTGAAGACATCTGCTTGGGACAAGAAACACAAGGAATGGTCATTAGACAAAATTTGAGCTTTTCGGATACAACCACCATGTCTTTGTAAGACACAGAAAAGGCGATTAGTGTCCATGTGTGGTTTATACAATGAAACAGAGGATGAGGTGTGACGGTATGGGGGAATTTTACTGGTGTCACTGTTGTTGATTTACTCACTTATTCAGAGTGGCTACCACAGCCCAACACAGTCAAATGCAATAATTTGAACCATCATAATTTGAACCATGAACAGGGAGATGACCACAGGCACACCTCCAGGCTATGTAAGGACTATCTGACCAAGAAGAGAGTGATGGAGTGCTTTGTCAGCCTACATGACCTCTATTAATCATCTGATCTAAACCCAACCATGATGTCTTGGGTGGGTTAGACTGCAAAGTGAAGAAAAAGCAGCTAATCAGTGCTTAACACCCATGGGAACTCCTTCAAGACTATTGGAAAACCATTTCAGGTGACTACTTCATGAAGCTGATTGAATGTCAAGAGTGTGCAAGGCTTTCATCATAGTAAACAGGGGCTACTATAAAGCATTTAAAATATGTATGCCATATGAGAGAGAAGACAATGCTGTTTGTTGACACTCATGGTGCCTATAACTTCATAATCGTAGCCCTGGAGACTCTGCCGTAAAAGCTGTGCCATGCCAGAAGCCTAACAGTGCTTAGTAGGGAACATATAACCAGCAACGTCTTCATTTTCATCTCTTAGTTACATTTATTATAATGGATACATTAAAATTTAGTGCATTTTAAAATTTACTTAGAAATTAATTATCAATCTTTTTGTAAATTGGTTATAAATATGTAAAACCTCTACAGACCATCTACCGTGAATAACATATAAACTAGTTACCAGAAACCTAAGAAAACTGAAAGCCACAATATATCAGGCTGTAAAACATACTGTAAATATATTGTTATCAGGAATCGTGTGTTGTGTAACATTTAACAGATGGATTTGCACAGGTTACATCACCTCGGAAAAACCTGCAATATATCAAGGTGTTGGTGAGATTACAACTCACTTCGTAGCTTGTCTTAACTAAACATCTCTCCCACAAAACTTACAGGTGTGATTATAATGTGACGTCACTAGATTCGGTTGCCAGATTAGTGGCCTTAAAAAATATGCAATCCTCATACTAAATCCAGTGGCCTGTGTGCAAATATAGCGATGGAAAGCCTTCTAAGTACGTAACCTGAGGGTCTTTACATGGATTTAACCATCTTATTGATTTTGTGACTAATATTTTGGCACACAGAACTTGCACCGTTCACCAAAGCAATGATGGTGACATAGATTTTTGCCTGTACTCTTCCAAAATACAGGCAAGCAGCATCTGATGTCTACCGGTAAACTAAAAAATTCATCTTAAAGAGGACCTTTCACCACTTTTGGGCACATGCAGTGTTATATACTGCCAGAAAGCCGACAGTGCGCTGAGTTCAGCACACTGTTGGCTTTCCCGATCTGTGCCCGGTGTAAAGAGCTTACGCTGCCGGTACCGTAGCTCTTCTATGGTCAGAAGGGCGTTTCTGACCATTAGCCAGAGATGTCCTTCTGCCTCGCGGCGCCTATCTCGCTGTACTGTGGAGCGGGGAGGAACTCCCCCCTCCCTCTCCTGATAATACTCGTCTATGGACGAGCTGTGTGAGCAGAGGGAGGGGGCGTTCCTCCCGGCTCCACAGCACAGCGCGATTGGCGCCGCGAGGCAGAAGGACGTCTCTGGCTAATGGTCAGAAACGCCCTTCTGACCATAGAGCACTACGGTACCGGCACCGTAAGCTCTTTACACCGGGCACAGATCGGGAAAGCCGACAGTGCGCTGAACTCAGCGCACTGTCGGCTTTCTGGCAGTATATAACACTGCATGTGCCCAGAAGTGGTGAAAGGTCCTCTTTAAGATTTGTCACCAATGTACTCCGGATAAACACGCCCAATATCCTTATCTTTCTCAGCAGCAAATTCACCAGACCATAATTCCAACTGTGCCAAATTTGCCTGGACAGTCACTTAAAACGTTGCTTTTTCACAAAATGGGGTTTCAGCCTAAATGTATTTTCCAGAATAGGATAGGATTGGTCATCAATATCAATGGATGCTTGGATATTGGACAACTGACACCACTGCTGATCAGTTGTTTAAAGAGCAACATGCAGCATGAGGATCAAGGGAATCTGTCACCAAAACCCAGCATATGAACCCAACCCCAAAGGTAGGTTATAGTCATCAGAGTTAAATGGTGTTCTTCCCTTGCGAATCGGGGCCAAGATATCATTATATATATATATATGTATATATAAATGAGCAACAAGGGCGTTGAGCAACAAGAGCTCATTGACAGGAATACCAATGGAGCCACGGATTTACAAGGGAAAAACACTGGTGACCCCCCTAACCTATCTATCTGTGGACCTGACTTAGTATGATGGGTCTGGTGACAGAACCCCAATAAGCATTGCAGCATCTTCAGTAGACATGCCTGGTATTGCAGCTCAGTTCCATTTGCCTGAATGAGACTGAGTTGCCAACATGCCATTTGACTCAGTCATGTGATGTATATGAGATATGTAAAAGGGAAGCAGCAATTGCCTGAGCTGACCTCTTCAGAGGCTTGACTGATGGGGGATGTCAGCTGTTGGACCCCACCAATGTGAAATATCTGACCAATCCTAAGGATAGGTCATCAATATTAACATCCCAAAAAAAAACCTTTAAAGGAAATTAATGTATCTTAGGTTTCTTAGTACAGGGCCTGAGAAGCTTCAGAGATACAGCTCCTCAAAATCTGCACTCAATCCAATACCTCCTACTCCAATGTTTGATAACAATACAGAGGGGTAGCCAAAGACCAGCACAGATTTTACCACACAGTACCATAGAGGTCTCAAACGCATGGCCCGCAGGTCACATACAGCCCCTGAGGCTGTGATAAGCAGCATGCAGTCTTTTTCCGATTTTTGCCAATCCAGCTGGTGCTAAAACTTCCCGAGCTTGAGTGTAGATACCTACCTCTTCACTAACCAACATCTCACACTCTCTTCTCTTGCTCCGTGTCCGAGCTCTGATTTATGTGAACTTTGAGGGAGGGATTGAGGGAAGTGAATGTGCCCGGGAGAAGTGAGGTAAGTACTGGCTGGGGACTACTGGTGGGAGACAAGGAACAATGTGAGGCCACCATTGGGTAGGACATTAAAATGTGTGGGAATATTAAAGGTTTATCCAGTTTCCAAGATTGATGACCTATCCTCCTTCAATGGGACCACACTGCAGTACCTACACTTGCTGCTATGGTACCGGGTTGTTGGACTCCTGCAGATCTAATATTGATGGGGATAGGCCATCAGTATTAGAAATGGTATAAACCCTTTAAATTACCGGTATGTTAGGGCACTGCTGGGGCAGACATGTAACAGTGTGGGACTACTGCTGGTGAGACCATTAAACTGCATGGGGCCACTGCTGAGGGGACATTAAACTATATGTGATCACTGCTGGAGAAACAGTAAACTATATGTGACCACTGCTTGGGGAACAGTAAACTGTATGATGTCACTGCTTGGGGAACAGTAAACTGTATGGTGTCACTGCTTGGGAACAGTCAACTGTATGGTGTCACTGCTTGGGAACAGTCAACTGTATGGTGTCACTGCTTGAGGAACAGTAAACTGTATGGTGTCACTGCTTGAGGAACAGTAAACTGTATGGTGTCACTGCTTGGGGAACAGTAAACTGTATGGTGTCACTGCTTGAGGAACAGTAAACTGTATGGTGTCACTGCTTGAGGAACAGTAAACTGTATGGTGTCACTGCTTGAGAAACAGTAAACTGTATGGTGTCACTGCTTGGGAACAGTAAACTGTATGGTGTCACTGCTTGAGGAACAATAAACTGTATGGTGTCACTGCTTGGGAACAGTAAACTGTATGGTGTCACTGCTTGGGAACAGTAAACTGTATGGTGTCACTGCTTGGGGAACAGTAAACTGTATGGTGTCACTGCTTGGGAACAGTAAACTGTATGGTGTCACTGCTTGGGGAACAGTAAACTGTATGGTGTCACTGCTTGGGGAACAGTAAACTGTATGGTGTCACTGCTTGAGGAACAGTAAACTGTATGGTGTCACTGCTTGAGGAACAGTAAACTGTATGGTGTCACTGCTTGAGGAACAGTAAACTGTATGGTGTCACTGCTTGAGGAACAATAAACTGTATGGTGTCACTGCTTGAGGAACAGTAAACTGTATGGTGTCACTGCTTGAGGAACAGTAAACTGTATGGTGTCACTACTCGGGGAACAGTAAACTGTATGGTGTCACTGCTTGAGGAACAGTAAACTGTGTGGTGTCACTACTCGGGGAACAGTAAACTGTATGGTGTCACTGCTTGAGGAACAGTAAACTGTATGGTGTCACTGCTTGAGGAACAGTAAACTGTATGGTGTCACTGCTTGGGGAACAATAAACTGTATGGTGTCACTGCTTGGGGAACAGTAAACTGTATGGTGTCACTACTCGGGGAACAGTAAACTGTATGGTGTCACTGCTTGAGGAACAGTAAACTGTATGGTGTCACTACTCGGGGAACAGTAAACTGTATGGTGTCACTGCTTGAGGAACAGTAAACTGTATGGTGTCACTGCTTGAGGAACAGTAAACTGTATGGTGTCACTGCTTGGGGAACAGTAAACTGTATGGTGTCACTGCTTGAGGAACAATAAACTGTATGGTGTCACTGCTTGGGGAACAGTAAACTGTGTAGTGTCACTGCTTGGGGAACAATAAACTGTATGGTGTCACTGCTTGGGGAAGAGTAAACTGGATGAGGACACTGTTGGGAGGACAGTCAGCTGTATGGGGACACTTCTGAAGGACAGTAAACTATATGGGGGCACTGCTGGGGTTGTTTAACAATAAATTCGTATTGTATAGAGTTTGATAGCAATACGGCCCATCAGCTTCAAATTTTTTCTATGTGTGCCCCATTTGTCTGGCTGTTTTTGAAACATTATTGAACAAGCAGTGCAGGACCCCCTCTCTCCAAAGGCCCAGTAGCAACCACATGTCCCTATGATATGTGTGCTTTTGTGTCCATTTTGCCTGGAGTATTCCGGTGATGCAACACTAACATAAAGCGCCACCGTTGATGAACATTGGCTCTATAATACATCTTCATTAACATTTGTGCTGTTTTGCCTTATTTTCCAGTTTGTTTTTACTCTATGCAGGGAAAAAAAAGTGCTTCTATGTGGAAAACATCACCAAGCAAGCTAGCGGCTGCTGATGGATCTTATTATGGCTGTATTCTTATCCTAATTGTGACTTATGTGACTAGTAAGGACTGCACAGCTCATTAACAGATGAACACAAGATGCTCATTAACACGTAATTAATGTATATAAATCTAATACTTGCACTGTAAGGTTAAAGGGTTATTCCAACTACACATAGATATCACTTATTCAGTGTCCTCTGTACCCCCAACTGCTGGATCCCCAACAAGAAAGAGTTTGAATGGAGGGACGGTCAAGCATGGGAGTTACTGAAATGGTCAGAACACTGTTCAACCATCACTTCATTCAGACCGATCCTCGCAGTGGTCACGCATTAGGAGTTGTAGCAATTTGGGTCATTAGATCTATAGCTGGGAGGGATTTGTAACTGTAATATACAGTAGTTCATATAATACAGACATATTATCGCCAGCTTACGCTAGGTTCACACCTGCGTTCTGGTTTCCGTTCTGTGGTTTCTGTCTTCTGCATGCCAGAAGATGGAAACCACAGACCGGGTCCGGCGGTGAGCGGCGGTGAGCGTTTTATGCTCTCCGCCGCGAAACCGTTTTTTTTAATCCGGACACAGAGTACTGCATGTCCGACTCTGTGTCCGGATTATAAAACCCGGTTTCGCGGCAGAGAGCATAAAACGCTCACCGCCGCTCACGGCCGGACAGCTTTCTCATCCATTCAAATGAATGGGTGAGAAAGACTCCTGCAGGTTTCCGTCTCCTGCCTCTGTTTTATGCAGGAAACGGAAACCTGAAGTACAGAGACCTGGGCGCAGATGTGAACGAGCCGTTAGAAGGGAGTCTGTCACCAGGTTGAAGCATATTAAACCACCAATACAGTAATGCTCACCTGACTATAAATCCTTTTCCGCATGAAAATTTTTGCCTACGTTGCTGCGTTGCAAATGGGCTATCTGGAGCACTGAAGGCGGTTCTATTGCTCCGAACTGGCACGCTCCACACTTCTCTTATATGCCCTCATTTCCCCCTCCCTTCTTTGAGTGACAGGGCTAGATGAGAGTTCAGATTAACTTCCTGGCCCTGTCACTCAAATAAGGAGGGTGTTCCTGAGCAGTGTGAGGTGCAGCAGTTTGGAGCAATGGAGGCACCCTCACGGGCTGAATATCTTGGCAATGGTGGCACAAATTATCAGGGAGAAAAAAAAAAGTTAAAATCAGGTGAGTCTGACCTATCTGTGTTACTGGTTTATTATGCTTCACCCCGGTGACACACTTCCTATAAGAAGAATAAATGACTTTGAAAAATCATATATATCTCTATTTTTATATTGTTGAAGTCTATGTAAAACAGATGTCCTTTCCTTGGCATTCGTTTGCATCCATTTTTTTTTTTTTGCGGAAGCATAAACTGTATCACAAAAATGCCATGTGAACCCAGCCTTAGACAATTTATTCTTACAACCAGTCTGTCTGAAATCACTCGGGTGTTTAGCTCAGGGCTGGTGGACATGGTGCAGAGAAAGGGAAAGCAGCTTGACCACAAGTCATTCAATTCCCCTTCTTTTGCCTGGTTCACATCTACATTTGGTAATCCGACCGAGGAGTTCACATGGGGACCCCCCAAATGGAATGCCAAACGCATTGGCAAGCGAAGAGCTTATGAGAGCCCACGAACCCCATACACTCTAATGGAGTCCGTGTGCTTTCCACGCGGTGTCCGCATGTTCCATGCGGACAGAAAAGTGCTTCTTGATCTACTTTCCTTTCTGCATAACTCGTGCAGGCAGAGCACACGGACCCCATTATAGTCTATGGGGTCCATTTGCTATCCCTGCTCACCGCTTGGCAATGCATTTGGTATTCCATTTAGGGGGTCCCCATGTGGACTCCCCGAATGGATTACCAAACACAGATGTGAACCAGGCATTAGTTTATGTTGTTTGTCACAATTTATAAGTGTATTTACATGGGACTGCACAAGTGGCTTTTGTGGTAGGAAGTATTATGTTATGCTACACAATGGCATGGGACAAGAAAAAAAAAAAAAAGGCAACAAAATGTATTTTTTTTAAGTACTGGAGACCCCTTTATAATGTACTTACACCCATATTTAGTTTATGGGCATGGATTTTCCTAATCAAACTACCCCTTTAAGTTTGTGGCTTGTATGAATCCAAAAATGATAAATGTCATACACAAGATATTCTATTGGTTGATCGAAAAATGTATTTACAGCCATAATATATCAATAATATGTTTGCAGCCATACTGTATCTATGACCTAGTTCTGGTATTAGTGATGCTTCTATTTTATAAGTGATCTGAGCCAAAGCCCAAAAAGTCACGATGGATATTCTTCTTAATGTTTTGTGTAGTACTTATAAGGGATGAGATGTCTTCACCTTCAGTTACATTATACATAGTATTTAACTGTCTTTTAACCACCATTCCTGTTTAATGATTGAATTCAACAATTTTGATTGGTTTAGATGACCATTTGATGTGAATATGGGCCACCCTACTTTCCACTATGGCAGATATCATGGTAGATAAGGATTGGGCAACCGCCTGATCCTTTTGTTCTCTAGTTAAGATAAGTTGATGACAGAGGAGTTAGTCAGAAGTTTCTACCCCTCTCCCAGTTCAATACATATGTACCTTGACGGGACTGTATAGGTATAGGAAAGTGAGACATGGTGAAGTTTAGCTGATGACTATCCATAATGCATGGCTGGTTTTAGGCCAAGTTTGGTCTGAATTTAAGATCTAGAGGTAGATAGTATTCTCCAAAGTATATCTCCATTATATACAATGGATGTTTGCTGCTGTAAGGCCATATAGTGACATTCATCAGCTATTGCCCAAAGTGCAGCAAAATATACTATGTAGTAGATCCACTGTATAGGACAGAAAAGTCTACAAGGCTTTTATACAGTCAAAAAAGGTGTTGACACACACAGCAACACCTTAACAGAGGGGGAAAGTAGACATATTTTAGGACTCCTTTCAAGTGAATGGTGACCTATGGCTATGTTCACCTCACGTGACCTATGGCTATGTTCTGCACACACAGGGAACATTCCTGGGGCATGTATTGAACATGTTAAATGCACATAGCCTTGTAGTATTGTATTGTAGGGGAGGCCTAAAAATGAAGTACTTGTTTGTTCTTTAGAGTCACAGGACGTGCCCCTCTCAGTGAGTTGGAAGAATCGATATCCCAGAACTACCAAGTGGTTTCATGGAGCGGTTTCATGTGATTCCACGGAACCAGGAATTGTTTTTTACTGTGTGTTATTGTATCTATCGATGTAACTTCATTACAGTATCAAACTAATGACTTTAACAATCGCATTTCTGTATTGATTCATCTACAATTAAAATGGAGCAACTTTGCATATAATCTTCATTAAAATGTGAATGTTGTCATATTGTGAAAATATAAAATAAATTGGACTGCAAGATGAAAATATCAAGGATTATTATGTTTGGGTAATTTTTGTGGTAGCTGACATCAAGGAACTTTTCTGGTACCTCCTCAAAAAAATTGAAGTTTAACTTTACTTTTACCACTACAATTATATAGATAACATTTGTAACAAAGTAGATAAAGAAGTCAATGGAAACACGAATGTATAGACTTACGTAGGAAATATTCGGCAGTGTCTGCTTCATAGTCTGCATCTTCTGGAAAGTGGTCAATCTGTTTGCACACACCCTTAAAATTACCTAGGGGAAAATGAAAGACTGTCTCAGAAAATTCATTTAAAACCAATTACTTAACAAATGTACCAGTAATATCTAAACCAGTAATGTTCACATGCAACGAGATTTCAACCGTATCAAATTCATTAGATTGTTGGGTTTACTTGTATATAGCCACGGTAGGGATGTCCCACCACATTAGCGGAATATCCCCAGATGGGCCCAGGCTTTAACACAATAACAAGTTCCAAATCTATTTGACACCATGCATTGTAACCTATTGGATCTTATCAAGAGAGAGAGGAAAAAGCCATCATCAACATATGGTAGAACCAACCTCTGGTGGCAC
The DNA here is from genome assembly GCF_031893055.1 of Leptodactylus fuscus. Taxonomy (NCBI): domain Eukaryota; kingdom Metazoa; phylum Chordata; class Amphibia; order Anura; family Leptodactylidae; genus Leptodactylus; species Leptodactylus fuscus. The sequence goes on from NC_134273.1 coordinate 37,564,145, forward strand.
CTTATCTTCTCAAGAATAAAAGGATTGGACATGTTAAAGTCTAATAGAAAGATTCTTCCCTCCATTGACATTTACATTTTGGAGGAGAATTGGTCCACTTCCATATTCATTAGATGCTAATGTTCAGGGCCAGTTTATACTTTTCCAAGGAATTTTGCGTGTTTAGGACAGTACATTGGTGGCAGCTACTAATATTTCCATACTAGAGGCAGCCGTGGAGCAACACCTACAATGTCCATTTAATAACACTTTCTATATTAATGTGTTAATCTATAATATAATCTGCAAACCAACAATTAGCAAATGGCTTCAGATGTTTTATTGCAGCTAAATTGTGTCAAATTATACATTTTGGAGAACTTGACAGAAAAACAGTCTTTAAAAAAGTTGCTATAGGTTATGTCATCGGAAGTATCTGTGCTCTTCCACAGCCTGTCCTGTTCTTATTGGTTTATATCTATGAAGGATTCAGAAAAAGCATGCCTTGATATTGGGACCATTTTCATGTAGCTTGACTTATGGACATTTGTTATGAGGGATGATTTCGATAGTTTTATGCGATTGTTCACTGATAAAGCAGCCACTTAGGCTGGGTTCACACTATTGTTGTTAATGTCTGTTGCTGTCATAGGATGACAGCAACGGACATTAAACTGAACTGTTGCATAGAATGGATGCAGAGTGATTCTGATGATGCATGCAGGACTTTATCTTCCATTACCAAAGTAAACTAACATGACAGAAGATATTATGCATACAATATATTATTCTGTAAACATATATCTGCCCCGATGTATCACAACTCTGGAGTCACTGGGCAGGTCTTGTTTTCTGCTCTCACTTGTAGCTACCACCTACTTCTCTGCCTCCTTACACAGACACAGAACCAGGAAGTTCATCGAACAATCTGACTTTAGCGTCACAGTATTACATACATCCTTGATAGTGAATGGGTATATAGTATTGTAATTTCTACCACAGCCCCCATGTCACCACTGTGTTACAGAGCACATTACATTGATAAAAACATACCTCTGTTATGCATGTCACTTTGTAGATTTGGAGAAATACAACATTGAAGTCTTTAACAAATTCAGCAGTTGTTGCACTGGGGGCAGCCCTTCAGCTCCCCGGAGCACCGCCCTTGCCACTCAGACTCCTATCACCTCCTGCCTATTCCAACACCAAATATTGGAAGTTGATCCTCTTCATCACCCATCCTACATGAGCAGCAGGAGTAGTGCTCCCAGAGCTTACGGCTCGCCCCCATTGCACCAACTGTCTCATTTGCATAACACTTCACAGTTGTTCTTTCCCCTAATCTACAAAAGTGACATACTCAAAAAGGTAGGTGTTTATCACTGCAATATGTTCTGTCATGTGGTGGGTGCAGTTGAATATGCTTAGGGTTGGTGGTAGACTGCCTTTAAATATAGGCAAACATTACATAAAGTAGCGTTTGTATGTTTTATGGACGCTGCAATAAACAGGAGTTCATAGAAAAGCTTTAATAGCCACTCTTTAGGAAGTAATATACAGCCCTTTATCCAGAGACAAAGAATGGACAGGGTAGATGCATACAGAGCCGTTTCTGTATATATAGTCTTATAGTACAGCTGTCATTGACCGCTCTGCCATAGTCTACACAGTAAAGCAGAACATAGAGCTACTGAAAACGGCAAGTGTAGGCTTAATGCTGTCCTCCGGTGTCTGACGGGATTATGAGGATTTCTCAGAATTCAGGATTTTTTACATGCAAAGTGATAACAAATAAATGGCATATAAATGCAGAAAGGCTATATTCACATTAGCATTATTTTGTCTATTTTTTTGTTCACTGCAAGACTAGAAGAATGAAAAAACAAACCTAATGACAAACAGATCGTGAGAGACTCTATTGACTATAATGTGGTCCTTGAGGTGTCTTTATTTCTCCCTAAAAGTGCTAGATGAGAAATTCAGGCTTGCAGGATTTTTTTTATGTCCAGGAGTTATGACAGATCTGCACTGGACAGACACAGTGTTCAGAGGTGAACTCTGGAAGGGGTTGGCTATTATTTTTAAAATTATGACATATCCTTAGGGCCTGTGCTGATCTGACAGTCGACATAGCTCAAGGGTACACCTGGTCTGTGCAACATACAGAGCCCTGTACCCTATATGGTGGCTGGGCAGTAAAATAGAAGATCTGCTCCTATTGACATCAACGGCAACCTGCTCTGTGCACTGTATTGTACTGGGAATGGATGTACCCCAAAACAACTGATGTCTGAGGTCTGCTGTTGGAACTCCCCCATAGATCAGAGTTTTGTGGCCTATTGTAAGGATAGGCGGTAAAAAATATAATAATAATAATAATAATAATAATAATAATAAAAATCATGGACAACCCTTTTAACTTGGCATTTGTTAATAGATGGTTTTCTTACAGTAATTGCACTGGCTGCTTGGTAGTGACATATCATTGAGAGAGCACATGTAACACTAGAAATGTGTTAAATGCATGTGTTAATGGCAGTGGCTTGGTATCAGGTAAGGTGGCAAGCAAGTTGTTAAAACTAAAAACAAGTTTTCCATTCTCAACAAATACATTGTAGTGATTTGAAAAGATGTTAATTGATAAAATGCAAGTTTTAGGCTGAGGCCCCACGTTGCAGAAATGCAGCATTTTTTGTTGCAGATTTTGATGCATTTTTTTTCTAGAAAAAATCATAAGGGGCTTGAAGAAGTATGGAAAAGATAAAGTAAGCACTTAGATGGTTCCCTTCTATTAAATCCACTCCTGACTTTGGCTTAAAAAACCCCACAAAAAATATGTAACAAAAAACGTTGTGTTTCCGCGATGAGGAGCCTTAGCCCAAATCTAAGATGTCAGAATTTTACAGGTATGAACTATGGTTTTCTACTCATGCCAGAATATTTAGTACATTTTATACATTACTAGCATCTGCCCGCGATTTTGTTTGCAGGTTGGTGTAAGCGCTGAGCCACGTATATCTAGGCAATTGGTGTGGTGTATAATGCGCCTGCTCCCGCGTCTCGGCTCTGTGACATCTTTGTAACTGCGCATACCCAGGTGTGCCCCAGACCCTCCGAAACCAAGCTCCTGCATCGTTTTCCCCCGTGCGTGCCACCGGGCCCCGCCCCCCCTCAACTCCCACTCCCCTGCGCGCCTCCGGCCTCCCCACTGCCCCACCAATGCGCCACCTCGGGCCACCTCCCCTGTCCTCCCCTAGACCACTGCCGCCAGCGGAAAATTCCTCTAGTGAAAAAAAAGCTAGCAGCAACCATTGAAATCAATGGGAGGGCTTTTTTCCATGTGAAAAATTTCACACCAAATTCCTCACCATTTTCCTCCATGTGAATGGACTCTGAGAAGGTGACAGGCAGAGTGCTGGAGTCCAGATATATCAACCCCAGGTTTCTGACATATGTGTGGTCCAGGGCGGATCTGGAGTAGGCCTCAGCCCAGGTGTAGACCCTTGGCTCATTACTGGGCCAGGTGAGACTATATTGTGCCTGTTTTGTTCATGTGGCTGGAAGTAAGCCACATGTATAGTTAGGTTATCAGTTCTGTTTAGTTTAGTGGCTTAGACGAGCAGCTATTTATTTTCTTTTTGCCTGAAGTTAAGGCTGTATTTTGTCTTTTTCTCGTTTTGTGCCTGAAGTCAAGGTTTATTTATTTTCCTGTTTGTTTGTTTTTTTTCTAAATAAACCAGTTTGCTGCATATTTTGTCCCTGCCTTGACTCTTTGGGGCCGCACCACTGCTTCTACCAAGCTAACTTCCCCCCACTATGTAAACTGACATGTCCACCCATACAACAAAAAAAATATAATACAGTGTCTAGGTCCAGTTACCACAGCTTATTGTATTTAATAACTTATATTATTGTGCCAACCACACGTCATTGTTGATTAGTTCTTACCACTTAGCAATTCTTGTCTGGCATAGTCATCAAAGCCAATTTACACTGTCAGTACGAAATATAACAGTACCAATAGTGTCCATACCTATTTAGCCGAATCGCTGACCACACCAAGACCAAAAACACCAACGATGGCCCATTATACAGCTAAATGTAACTATTACCTGACAACAATTCCAAAAGGTCTGCCAATACATGTCACACAGCAGCAGAAAAATACTGGGAGACCTACAGGTAGCGGCAAAATACTCCAAGATGTCTGATGATTGGGGTGGTGACGTCAAAAAGAAGAGATTTGGTAAGCTCGTCTTTGCCCCTAGATATCATCTCATCCTCCTGATGTGTTCATACAATAATAAACTGGGGGGTAAGTTACATAATCTGCCCAGTTTAGTATATAGGTGCATCGAAAGGCTGAAATATTGTAATAATGTTAATAATAATTTTATAATTGAGTCTTATGTTTGTTGCCGTATATATGTTCTAGAAATTCTCTGCCAATGTCAGTGTTCAGTATCTGAATTCTTGGAGCAGATGCCGCCTGTAAGAACCATACTCTGCTGGAGAAGTATCCTGGTTACTATGATCTGTGACTACATATTGTATCTGATGCTCTTTCAGCTGCTCACTTCTGAATTGACTCAGATTGTGGAAGGTAAATAAGATGAAGCTCTTCTGTCTTCCAAGTGTAACTTTCCGTTTCATGCTTCAGTCTAAACAAAGGGCATATTATACCGAAAACCGTGCTGAGATTTCATTCCCGTTGAGTGCCAGGTGCAATTTTGGAAGTAGCTCTTCATGTAATTTACTTACAAGGTAACAGCAATGCAAATCAAGCAAAAAAATAAAAACATTTCATATGTAAATAAATCCCATACGCTTTTCTATAAAACGAATATAAGTTGATAAAATACATTGTTCTTGGTTTTCCAAGTCACTTGCTACACTATACACCTTCTTGCATAAATTTAGCAGGATAAGATACTAGTAACTTCATGTCATATCTTATGCTGGTGATTGATAGATGGAAAACTAATAAAGATGGAAAACTAATAAAAATGTCAGGGTACCTGCCCTGATATATATCTGCATCCTCTTAGAAAGATGTACTAGCTTGTTTGTTGGCTCAAATATGAATGTGTTCTCAATGTAGAGCAGGGAGTACATGGCTTCCATACAATGGAGAACCACGGATGGGGCAAGGTGAAAGTCAGTATGTGCAATACTTCTTTCCCCAACGTCATCTGTCAAGGGTTTGCCCACCTATATACATATACAGCAAGTCCAACCGAAATTGTGGATTTGGATGACTTTACTCTTACTATATGTGTATGGGCATCTTGGCATATGAGTTGGTGTAGACTTGTATAACATCCACTTTTAACTTTGGAACACTGTTGTATCCATGATATAGTAGTTAGCGTACAGTTTTAAGAGGGTTAAAAGAACAGTTTCTTACATACAATAGGCCTTCTGGGATTGCCGTGATTGGTATTGGTGGTTGTGCAAACCTTTCGTCAATCTAAATGGAATATGGTTATTTATTCATGAACGTGCAATTCATTTTGGCAAGGATTAATGTAATCATTCAGAATAAAAGCTGTGGCCGGCCTCCACAAGACATCAATATGTATTGTCTTTACTGCTAATAGGTTAAAGGAGGTTACTTGTAAACACTTGGGCTGTCATGTTAAAGGACCAGAAGCAACGGAGAAGTAAATCGGACAACATAGTGGCATTTCCTCAAAGATTCCTGATAAAAAACATAATAGGGTATTGAGGATTCCTAAGGTTTGGTAATGAAGGTCACATCCTAAGTCAGGCTTGGTAAAGTTGAAGCAGTTGTCCCACAATCACAGAATGCCACATATATGATCAAGGTTTAGGGGTACCAACTTTGGGGACTCTGCTGACCATGAGGATGGGGTCCAATAGAAGCAATGGTCTTGCATACTTGCTATAACTTCATTCATAGTCTGTAGGACCGATGAACGTGCTGTACTATGTTATCTCTGTCAGTCCCACAGAGACTGGATGGCGTGATATCACTCCATTCACAGTGGGGACATGCAGTTATTTGGGGTCCGGGGAGTGGTACCCCCAGCAAGCAGACACTTATCATTACGTTATGGATAAGTGATAAGTTGTGATAATGGGACAATCCTTTTGACCGGTAATTCTGGTCTGCACCATGGCTAAGTAGGTGCAAATCATGTAATATTAGTAATCTACTCTGAATTTTACTGGCTCATTTTAGGGGCCTACATACTTTATTATTCATTATTCATGCGAACAGAGAATGTAAAACACAAACTTCTTACAGTCCTGTACTATAGATCCATATAGCAGGGACTGTGTGTGTTTCTATATGAAATCATATTATGGAGGCATAAAACTTTGCTCTATGGAGGAGTATCTCTGTAATACAGAATCTAGTGGGACACAACACTATTTCTGTTGTCTCAGAGTTCATCTTGGGATAAAATGCTGTAGCTTTTATTTGATTTCAGAGGCATACAGGGATACACTATGGACCCATAGACCTGGCTGCTGACTTACAGCTCTGTACATCACAATTGTAGGTAGGTATAATATGACCACATACACGAAGCCTTAGAGTAAACGCATGATCATATTTCGCAGATTTGTTGCAAAAATTTTAACTGTCCTAACAGATCTCAATACAGATACTGAGGGAACAAACTCATTCACATTAATTGAATGAACTCTTTAGTTGTAGAACTTTGTGCAACAAATATGGTACATGGGAACATACAATGGAAATCATAATATGCCCATACACCTTCAATAACCTTTGGCTAAACGATCAGCTCTGGTTACTTAAAGAGGACTTTTCACTACCTTTACCAATTCTAGTTGTTAGCAATAGTTAATTGTCGCTGCTACATTGATTCCAGCACAGTTGGATTTTTCTCTCTATCCCCACCATTCCAGAGCAACAAGTGCAGTTAGTTTTGGTGCCTGATGTGCTATTTAATCTATGTAATGTCAGAAGGGCAGTGTCAGGCAGGGGAGTGTGATTCAGAGCTCCAATCAGAGGAAGCCAGTGTCAGAGATCAGAATCGCACCCCTTTTCTGCTCCTGCCTGACATCACCCTCCTGACAGTACAGAGACTAAATAGCATATCAGGAACCCAAACAGCACTGATTGTTCAGGAATAGTGGGGGCTAAAAAACCCCCCAAACAACTGTGCCAGAATCGGTGGCACAGCGGCTATTAGTTGATGTAAAGAGATGGACTTGTTGTAGGTGGGAAAGGTCCACTTTAAAGATGATTTCAAGGAGGCCCTCAGTCATTTTGCAAACCGATGACCTATCCACATAATAAGTAGCTGATTGATGGGGAGTGATCCCACACGTCAGCTACCTCTTGGCGCTGGAAACTATAGTTCTGGATGAAGCTGGATGCAGTTTTGCTACTATTGAAGTAATAGGCAGTGGTCCTAGGCTACTGTAGCTCTGGTCCTATGTATGACTTTAATAGTAGAAAAGCTGCTTCTGACTTAACCAGCGCTATATCTTCTGGCATACAGAGGAAGCCAGGTCAGCTGATCAATGGAGAGCCTGGATGTCTTCCCCCCACTGGTCAGATACAGATGACCTGTCCTATGGATAGGTCAAAAGTATGAAACACAGTTGAGAGCCTGCAAAAGCCCTTTAGCCCGAGGCCCACTTTTTTGTAGTAGATTTGGCTGCATTTTCTTTAGCCAAAGTCATTAGTAGATTGAGCAGAAGGGAGATGTGTAAGAGCTTCCTATATATTTTCCATTCCTTGTGTAGCCACTCTTGGCCAAGGCTTAAAAAAACCACAGCAAAATCTGCAACAAAAAAAGCTGCATTTTCATAACGTTGGGCCTCGGCCTTATGTTGGCCAACATTCATTCAGATATAGTACAACAAGAGAGAAAACCAGAATTTAGGAAGATTCTGTGGCAAGAATTTAGGAAAAACATGTGTGCACTGTTGTGCTTTATAGATATAGATTTATGGATATACCTGTTTAAATAAAGGTGGTCAGATGTTTTCACCTTAAGAATCCTTGTGATGCTGTGACCTCATTCAGCTGGAAGCTATACCTCCTTACCATCTATACGCATACATGCTCATATATATATATATATATATATATATATATATATATATATATATATATATATGATATAAGTCGCCGTCAGACACCTCTGAGGCGACTTCCCTGAGGGCCAAAAGACTGGTCATTACAATTGAACATGCCTGATCCTTCTTTCTCCTGACATCATCTGTCTGGGGAGAGTTCAGAAGCCCCTAAACCCATAAGATAGTTGGACATTCCCACCAATATCAGCTGACATTGCTCTAATGTGTAAGACTAGAAAGTGTTAATTTCAATGGTATCCTTGTCTATAACATTGGCAAACATATTTCAGGCTTTTTTTATACTAGTCTGGATTAACTCCAGTTAAGTTGCATCTGTGTATCTGCATTTTTCGGGTGTTTGTCTTGTCTCGACACCCTGTCCCAGAATGGATGAGGGACCCATAATTACATTATTGTGACTGAATTAGTTAATGAGTGTATGTGATCACTTGTAACATATGGTAAATGCCGCAGACTAGAGGATGTAATCATAGGGTGAATCGACTAAGAGACTAACAAGCCCCGTACTGGTTGTCTCAGGCACGGCACGAGTTGTGCTTCACTAACAGTGATTCACATTGATGCCCTGCTCATGATGCATCTGAAGGCGTCTGAGCCTGCTGGGAAAAGCTTCTTATTCTGGTGACATCAGGGAATGTCTAGTACATTGTACTGAGTAATGCGAAGGGGATAGCACATCAAAAGTAGTCCAATATTAAACACACACCAATGCCATGTATTCTTATTTAGTATACAGTATTTTGAGTGGTCTTCATATGTTAAAATGTGCAGTCATCTGTTTTATATGTACAGATCCATAATATAAAAGCCATAGACCCATATCTAGGGATCCATATTGCATCTGTTCTTGTCTATGACTTACACTGTGATATACAGAAGTCTCACAGGCTCTTCCCTAGACAGCAGAGTCCAACTAAGTACCTCTGTGTGCTTTGTCATGTAACAGCGTATATAGCATATGTACAGTAGTGTAATATAAATTATGTCAACTTTCTTCAGGTCGGCACAACTACAACAATACTAAGTTTATCTTTTCCTTCTGTATTGCAGTGTATTGTGCCTGTCAGTACAAATAATGACAGGCATCCTAGCAGACCCTAATAGGAGTACAAAGATTGCAACCCTTTTGCCATTGTTTTTAGCTTACTTATATAGCTCCATCAAGGCCATAGCGCTTTACAGATATTGCAATCTAAACCCTATTAGTACGTTTTTGGCGTGTGGGAGAAAACCCAGGAAAAACATACAAACACTTTGGCTGGATTTGAACCCAGGACTCCAGCATCAGCAAGCCAGCGACGCTAACCACTGAGCCACCACACTGACCGAGAAGAAGTTCAAATCTGCACTGGAGTGTTGGAGACGCCATCACAGAAACCACTGAAAATTGGCAGAGAGAGAAGTCCTGCACGAAGGACATTTTTTTTCTGCCGCTTTACGGCTAACACCCAGCACACCCGCTGGATCCCATTATAGATAATGGAGTCTGCTCTCTGTTGCTTGGGTTCCCCAGCGGACCGAAATGATGGAGACTATGGCACATGTGTAAACTTAGGGTGCATTCACACTACGTAACGCCGGGCGTGTATGAGAGCCGTACACGCCGGCGTTACAGCAGGGCTGCCGAACACTTCCCATTCACTTCAATGGGAGCGCTCGTAACAGCGGCGTTTACGAGCGCTCCCATTGAAGTGAATGGGAAGTGTTCGGCAGTCTGCTGTAATGCCGGCGTGTACGGCTCTCATACACGCCCGGCGTTACTCAGTGTGCATGCACCCTTAGTCTAAATAGTTAAACAGACAGTATGGGGCTAGGTCTGATCTGTGGGTGTCGGCTGTATGTTACACCCACTGCAGATGGTGCAGGTTCATCTCCTGAGCCTCCTCTATCCTTGTGTTGTAAATATACAGCACTTCCAGTTATATATACTCTTAGATATTTCTGACTTAATGGAGTTCTCTGATAACAATCCTTGTCTATTGGCTAGTATGAAGAGTGGTTACTAAGATCTTTTCTTCCTTGGTAGGACCCGTCTTGTCTTGCAATTTGCGAGGTTCACATGATGTTTTTACAATACTGTAAGAATGTGCCAAAAAAACCCAAACAAATGGATACCATTGAAAGGACACCTACTTTGTAAGTTTGTGATCAGCTCCTTGTGAAAGGACCCTTCAAACAAGTAGGAATTGTCCTAAGCAGATAACCCCCATGTGGCGTAAATGCGAATCCCATCCGCACATTGTGGGAAAATATGTGCAGCGGTTTTGTAGATGACAGCATGTTAATCTGCAGAAATGCTAGTAGTTTACCTATAGGTATAATGGAAGCAGGAAGTCCACAGAGGAAACCTTTGTCGACTTCCTGTGAAAAGCGCTGCAGTAAATAATGCATTGTATTGCCGCCCAGGTTTTTCTCAGAACGCTTTATTGCTATGGCCCGCCATGTGGCGCCTCAGCCTTCCTTTAAGATTCTCTAGAGTTGCAGCTGCATTTCATATCCCTTTTATTACACAGGTCCCATGATGCTGAATGAAGGGTTTTTACTGTTGTTAGTTTTGGAGCACTTATCTAGACGTGTATTAGATGAGCATAAAGAGGCCTTATAACGTAGATATATGAACACTTTGGACAAATCTTTCATGGAAATAATAATCCTACAGGCTTCCCGACTCTTCACTGTATTACATGGTAAACAGTATTAATGTATTAAGCATTAAGCTCTTGTCTTATCCCAAGTATTCACATAAAATAGAAGATTGATTGATTTACCAAACAAGAAACCACTGTAAAATATCCAATGTAATATTTTTTTTCCAATAAATAGATTATTATTAGAGATGAGCGAGTACTACTCGAAACGGCAGTTTTGAATATCACGCACCCATAGCAATGAATGGAGCGGCTGCGTCCATTCATTCCTATGGGGGCGTGCTATTTGAAAAGGGAGTTTCGAATAGTACTCGCTCATCTCTAATTATTATATCAGAATACATAGAAAAAATTACATAGACTGTGTCTAACTTATATTGTTTTAGCAACTAAACCAGATACAGAAACATTGGAGCAGATTTTTTAAAATGGTTGGAAAACAAAATGACCTTGGTTCCTCATCGTAACCAATCACAAAGCAGCTTTCACTTTTTAGGAGCAGAATACAAAATGAAAGTTGCACTGTGATTGGTTACTACGGGCAATTAAGATCGGTGTGGTGAACAGTGTTCATAGATACAGCAGCCACATGGGTCATAAGAATATGTGTAGAGGAGATGATTCATTGGGGCAGATTTATTAGGCCGATTTTGTTCATGTGCTGTCTATGGGGGACATCATAGCACAAGCAGCTCATGGATAATTGATATAGCTATAAAGTCTAAAGAGGGGAACATTGCTAAAAAAAATAACATATAGAAGTCAAGTAGTGTTCCTCAGTACACACTCCTGGAACCTTATTCGAAGCCATCCAAGAGTTTACAAATACTTGAGTCAATAGGTCATTTTTCCTTTAAGGCTTAAAAGGAATTTGCCTTTTAGGTACATACAAAAACAATGGCACTTTGGGATGACTATTACAGGGTAGCCTGCAGAGTAGGATAAGAAGGACTGAAATGAGCTAAAAGCCATTAAACAATAGACATGAAGGAACTATTTATCTTTGTACTATATCATATAATAAGAATGAATGGGGTTATTCCACCAGGACAACCCTTTTTGCAAATGCAGCTCCCCTAGCTAGGAGCTATTCCCTGTCCACTTGCTGCAATCCCCAATGGTCAGCTGACTTGGCAAGGGGAACTTACATATGTGGTATGACATGGTACTTATTTATTTAAAGGGATTCTATTATTAGAATACCCTTTTTAACTAAATACACGTAGTAATAGCCTTAAGAAAGGCTATTCTTCTGTTACCTATATTATTATATTATTCTGATCCGCACTTCCGTTCCTGAGGAATTTCTTCTTTCTTCCATATGCAAATGAGTTTTCTCACACCACTGGGGGCGTCTGCTGTGCTGCTTGAAAACTCTACAGCGACGCCTCTGTCTTTTCTCTGTCTCCGCCTCTTCTCTCGCGCTCCCATCGCGTCTTAATTCAAAAGCGACGACTGTGCATGTCTGTCGGCCATTTCTCCTGTTCAGACACAGGAAAATGGTCAATGGACATGTGCAGTCAGCGCTTTTGGATGAAGACGCAATGAGAGCGCGAGATAAGAGGTGGTCCAGAGAAGAAGATGGTGGCGTCACTGGAGAGTTTTCAAACAGCACAGGGGACGCCCCCAGTGATGTTCTGACACCCCTAGTGCTGCGAGAAATCTCATTTGCATATGTAAAAAAAAGAAGAAATTCCTCAGGAATGGCGCGTGGATCAGAATAATAATGGTAAGAGAAGAATAGCCTTTCCTAGGTTGAGGCCCCACGGGACGTAAACGGCGCGATTTGCCCGCAGCGGAGACACTGCCAGAAAAATCGCAGCATTTTACAGTGCAAGCAAAGGGGATGGGATTCATGCCACTTTGTGGAAGAAATCGCCAGCGCCATTGCGGCTTTAGAAATCGCAGCATGTCAATTATATCTACTGAAACGCCGGCGGCTTTCCCGTAGATATAATGTTAAGAGAAAGTGCGCAGAGGAAAAATCTGTGAACTGTCTCTTAAAAGCGCTGCGGAAAGAACCACAATGCGTTCACGCCGCGGTTCTTTCCGCAGCGCTTTAGACTTAAGGCTATTACTACGTGTATTTAGTTAAAAAGGGGGTATTCTAATGATAGAATCCCTTTAAGAAATGTTTGTGAGCAGCCATAGTGAGAATCGTAGTGTGTGATGATAGAATTACATTTTTGTATTGTTCCAGATTAGGTCTTATAGTAATATTACAAAAAAAGAAAAAATGTTGAGTAGTAGCTCACCGCTTTGAAGATCACAATTCAGTATTCTCTTACATACCGACAGAGCTATGAGTAAGGGGCGGTTTAGTCCTGAAACACGTCAGCGGTAGTGACAGCGGTTTTTATTGCACATTTTTTTTGTTATGTATTTTCCAACTTTTTCACATTTTGTATTTGTTGACTGATTTTTTAATAATGGATTAAAAGTTCAATTTTAAAGAAACAATCAAGTGCTGCGGATCTTCTTACATATAGTAATATCTTCTCTAACATACAGTGTCTGCAGACTATGGGGCCTCTTTAGCATTAGGGCAATAAAGAAGGACTTTTTTCTCTGCATTTTGGAAGCGGAATGGGGAACTCAATCCCTGAATGGAAATCGATCACAGATATGAACCCAGACTTATTCAATATTTTAGCCCTTTGTAACTGTATGCTAGGCTTTATATTAACTTTATGGATACACTCCTAGGCTAAACATACAAATATGGTAGACGGCAAATAAACAACCATAAATTGACATGCTTAGGGCATGTGTATACAAGTGTTCTTGCTGTCTTCACTTGTTATTTGTGTGATATACACTGTACAGTATGTTGAATGCAAACTCAAGTCCCATAAAAAATGGCTTACGTTCCATGGAATGCCATATATTGGACCAGCACTTTTCAGGGAAACTATGCAGCAATATACAGTAAGAAAAATTAACTGAAATTGTGAAAATATTGCACACAATACAGTTTAATATTAAGTATAATATTTCATAATCTAGTGTACACAAGCATCTGCTTTGCACAAAGTAACACAAGTACATTATTAGTATCTGATGCAAAAGTTATATATTTGTGCATTTTGGGTCGTACTCTAGCTTAAGGGGTTGACAGGGATAAACTTTTTTTTTGTATGAGGCCGGGGAAGGTGAAAACTACCTGTGATGTCCCGTGTCCTTTCCTTAGGCCGCTGATTGGCCTCAGCGGTCACGTGGGGTATGGACTTCCAAAACAAGATACTGGAGCAGCAAGATCGGACCACGCTGGGAGACACCGGAGCACTGGGGACAAGTGAGTATAGATTTTTAAAATTATTTTTCACATTTCCCGGCCTCATATATATATATATTTTTTTTATTCCAGACAATCCATTTAAGGACTCATGACCGAGTGTGCAGGCTGAGGGGGTTCACATTTTTTGACTGAAGGCAGAAGATTGATACTCGGATGACATCCAAGTGTCTTCTGAGTGCCTTACATTCTCCATTGATTTCTATAAGTGAAAGGAAAAAAACAAATAAAATAAAAATTATTCTTATTCAGTAATAATAATAATAATAATAATAAAAATAAAAATATCAGTCAATTTTACAAATAAATGAAAAAAACATATTAGGTCTCACTGCTTCAGAAAATGCAAGACCATAAAAATAAATAAAAGCATCGTGTTCGGTGGAAACTGTAATTAAAAACGTACAAATCACTGATTTTTGATCACGCCAAAAAAAAAAAAAAGAAGATAGTACACTGCGAGTTTTTTCCAGTTCTACGCCATTCACAGTTTTTTCCAGTTTCCCAGTATCAGATAGGATATTAAAGGGATCTATCATTAGAATTCCCTTTTTTTTAACTAAGTACATGTTGGAATAGCCTAAAGAAAGGCTATTCCTCTCTTACCTTTATTATCCTGATCCACACCGCCGTTCCTGAGAAATCTCTTCTTTCTTCCATATGTAAATGAGTTTTCAGACAGCACTGGGGGCGTCCCCTGTACTGTCCGAAAATTCTCCAGTGATGCCTTCATCTTCTTCTCTGCCTCTTCTCCCTCAGCACCGCTGCATCTTCATCCAAAAGTGCCAACTGCGTATGTCCGTCAGCCATTTCCCTGTGCCTTCTCCCGTTCAACCACAGGAAAATGGTCGAAGGACATATGCAGTTGGCGCTTTTGAATGAGGAGACAACAATGATGCGGGAGAAGAGGCGGAGAAGAAGATGGAGGTGTCGCTGGAGAGTTTTCGGACAGCACAGGAGGACGCCCCCAGTACTGTCTGAAAACTCATTTACATGTGGCAGAAAGAAATATTTCTCAGGAACAGCGGTGCGGATCAGAATAATAAACGTAAGAGAAGAATGGCCTTTCTTAAAGCTATTCCTACGTGTACTTAGTTAAAAAGGGGAATTCTAATGATAGAATTCCTTTAAATGGTGCTATTTGTCTCACAAAAAAACAAGTCCTATATGGCTAAGTGAATGGAAAAATAAAACGGGTTACAGCTATTTAAAGAGGACCTTTCACCACTTTTGGGCACATGCAGTGTTATATACTGCCAGAAAGCCGACAGTGCGCTGATTTCAGTGCACTGTCGGCTTTCCCGATCTGTGCCCGGTGTAAAGAGCTTACGGTGCCGGTACCGTAGTGCTCTATGGTCAGAAGGGCGTTTCTGACCATTAGCCAGAGACGTCCTTCTGCCTCGCGGCGCCTATCGTGCTGTGCTGTGGAGTGGGGAGGAACGCCCCCCTCCCTCTCCTGATAATACTCGTCTATGGACGAGCTGTGTGAGCAGAGGGAGGGGGCGTTCCTCCCTGCTCCACAGCACAGTGCGATAGGCGCCGCGAGGCAGAAGGACGTTCCTGGCTAACAGTCAGAAACGCCCTTCTGACCATAGAGCACTACAGTACCGGCACCGTAAGCTCTTTACACCGGGCACAGATCGGGAAAGCCGACAGTGCGCTGAAATCAGCGCACTGTCGGCTTTCTGGCAGTATATAACACTGCATGTGCCCAAAAGTGGTGAAAGGTCCTCTTTAAGGCTGAGGCTCTACATTGTGAAAACGCAGCTTTTTTGTTACAGATTTTGCTGTATTTTTTTGAGCCAAAGAGCTTCATATATATTTTCCATTCCTTTGTAGCCATTCTTGGCTTAAGCTAAAAAAAAAATCTGCAACAAAAAAAGCTGCAATGTGTGATTTGCTAGAATCCCATCCACTTTGCAGGGACTGTATAACACCGCGATTTTTGTCATGTTGGGACTTCAGCCTAAAGGGATTATCTGGTTTGTAATTTTGATGGCTTATCCTTAGGATAGCCCATCAATATTAAATCTGTTGGGGTTACATACTGTCCCATAGACTAGGATAGGCTATCAATTCTGGAAAACCAATATAACCCCTTTAACATCTCAATGGTGCCCTAGACAGCTGCATAAGGGTGCATTCTCATACGCATTGTTTCATTCACTCTTCTGATACAATGCAGGGTGAAAACAGATCAAACAAAGATGATCTGTCGAATAATGGACAGGAATGGATTCTGAGAGACCCCCATTGACTACCTTGGGGTCTGTTGGGTATCTGTTATTTTCTCATAGACATCACCCGCTCAGGCTTGCAGGACTCTTCCTCTGTGATTTCAAACAGACTGCACTAGACGGACTCCGACACAGATGTGAACATAGTCTAAGTGTATTATTTCATAAGCACTTTGGCAGTAACTAATCTGCACGTATGGTTGTGTGACTGCAATAATTTCATGGATGCCCCTATGTGGCCAGTATAATATTATCGCAGTGGCGAATGTCTAGTACCTTGCTTCTCAAAGTGTCAGACAGGCCTCATTGGTGAGAAGCCCCCAATCATCGGGAGGCACAGTTGGGGTGTCAGTTTTGGCAGAAGTAGTTACATGTTACACAGACGTTTCCACGGTTGCTACATAACTCATTCCTTCCTATGTTTATTTTAATATTTGCAGTATCCTGGGGCTTGTAGTTCCACGGCACATGTGAAGTAAGTGGTAGACCTAGCCTGTTAGAAAGCAATATGTGTTACAGTGAAGTCATGTGCACATCTCTTCTCCTTTCACCACATACAGATATGTATTTCTCACCTTTGCAAAATACACTGTTATCAGGAGAGAAACATTTCTCACACTTCTCAATAAACCGTCATAAGTGAAACAAACGGATCACCTCCTAGTACACAAAGCTAGCTAAGTGTCACCGCGAGCAGAGCTGCAAGAAATTTTCGCAGGTTATAGGCAGCGTTCAGTGAAGTATTGTTGGAAAAAAGCAAAAATGTCTGTCTTATACGCGATACTCAGTGAATAATTCTCGCGCTTTCTAATGAGCTGTCTGAGCACATACCCCTCCCTAAGGGTATAACTACGGTATAGTGGGAGCAGTCATACATGGCCCCTGAATCCTAAGGGGTTCCAAAAGGTCCCTTATTGGAGGAGACCAACTCTAGGCAAAGTGACATCAGAGATTAGTGGCCGCCTCTTACTAATTTTGTGTTTGGGCCTAGTAGTTAATCCTTTTCAGGGGCATAACCTGAGGGGGTGCAGAGGATGCAGTCGCACTGTGGCCCAGGAGCCTTAGGGTACATTCACACGGAGGAAAATGATGAGGAATTTGGTGTGGAATTTCAGCGCTGTAAAAAAGCCACTAGCAGAAAAAGGAAGCCATTGAAGTCAATGAGAGTTTTTTTTTTTTTCAGCGCTGAAATTCCACACCACATTCCACACCATTTTCCTCTGTTTGAATGAACCCTTAGGGGGCGCATAAGCACTGGCATCAGTATTGAGATTGTAGCTTCCATCTGGCCCATAAGTCAAGGAGACCCTCAGAATACCCTAATCACACTAAGGGTGCATGCACACTACGTAACGCCGGGCGTGTATGAGAGCCGTACACGCCGGCGTTACAGCAGGGCTGCCGAACACTTCCCATTCACTTCAATGGGAGCGCTCGTAAACGCCGCTGTTACGAGCGCTCCCATTGAAGTGAATGGGAAGTGTTCGGCAGTCTGCCGTAATGCCGGCGTGTACGGCTCTCATACACGCCCGGCGTTACGTAGTGTGCATGCACCCTAAGGGTGATTAAGCTCCTTAGCACTCGTAAGCATCACTATCAAGAAATCGCTGTAGGGATGAGGTAAGGGGCCACGGATAAAAGATTGTCCACAAGACTTTAGTTACACCACTATTAATAATGTATCCTTAAGATTAGGTTATCAATACTTGTGCCATTTGTGGTACACTGCAGCCACTGTATATCCACAGGGTTTTCTGGAACCTGACCTCCCCTGTTCAGATATATACAGTGGCTAGCACAGCTTTGTCCAGTGGTGGCGAGTTGCATTCACATAAATGGGACTGAGCTTGCAGTATCCTTCCCGGCTACTACACAGTGTAAGGAGCTATGCTTTTTCCAATACGCTGTGGCCACTGCAAATAGTTAATTGGCATGGATGCCAGGATTCAGACCTCTGAGCTATTTGCAATTTCTGTCATATCTTATATGCAGATTATCAAGAGTATAGTTCTGGACAATCCCTTTAAACTGTTAAAAAAATCAGCCTAGCTGTTACTTGCATATATCTGTCATTGGGAAAACTGTACATAATTGTCAACCAATGTGGCCACTATTTAATTCTAACATGTCATATCAGGTAACAGTCTATGGAGGCCTCTCCATTGTTGTTAAGGCAGGACGACTAGATCAGGAACAGGCTAGAAAAAGGGGAAAATAATGCAACTATAACATATTCATTTCAATATTAAAGGGGCTCTATCAGCAAAATTATGCTGCATGAGTCCCACGTATGCGTGAATAGCCTTTAAAAATCTTCTGTTTTTCCGGCGGGTTGTGTCCAAATCCCGCGCGTGCGCAGTATTCTTAGAACTACACGAGCATGCGCAGAACGCTCGCGAATGTCTTCATATCTGGAAGAAAATAAGATGAAGGCGGAGAAGAGCCAGGACAGGAGGACATCACTGGAAGAAGAAAGAAGAGGAAGGAGGAACCGAAGATGACGTCGGATCGGGCACAATCGCCCAGCGTGCACGTTCAGGTATCATTTACATATATGTTCTTATAGTTTTATTTTAAAATGGGAGGGGGGTTTAAAATTAGATTACCGGTGCCTGAATAGCCTTTTTAAAGGCAATTCACGCATATGTGGGGCTCTATCAGCATAATTTTGCCGATAGAGCCCCTTTAATAACTACCATAAAGTACAAATAACAGATGATACCACAATACACAACATAATATCATCACAATGATTACAATCAACAGATATTAATAAATTAAGAGTTTACAGATACCTTGTTTTTCCAAAAATAGCCTGAAAATAAGCCCTAACTTGATTTTGCAGGGTTTTTGGAGTAGGTTTGAAATGTAAGCCCTAGTTACAGTCAGCACCTCCAGTGCTAAGTTATGTCACGTGACGTCACGGAGATGGAGAGTAGACATACTGTAGCTCCCCACTGTCCTAGACCAGTGCCCTGCTACCTCCTGGCGGGGCAAAATCAGCTCACCAACTCCTGCCTTCCAAGTCTTTTCCTGAGCCCGCCTTCCATGTGCCGCATCCTGCATCCCACC
Organism: Leptodactylus fuscus; assembly: GCF_031893055.1. NCBI lineage: Eukaryota > Metazoa > Chordata > Amphibia > Anura > Leptodactylidae > Leptodactylus > Leptodactylus fuscus. The sequence goes on from NC_134273.1 coordinate 37,583,482, forward strand.
TACTGGCTGCAAGTATACTCTGGGCTTGGCTACCTAGGTGACCAGACATCAGGTGCTAACCCTAACCATTTTACAAGATTGATCCAGAGCAAAACAGAAAAGATGTCCGACTTTGTGTCCGGCCAAAAAAAACGAGTTCCCTGCGGAGAGGCCACAGGTGGACACCAGTGGTCACCTTTAAAAACCCATTCAAATGAATGGGTTTTAAAGTTGACTGCCAGATTTCTGTCCCCTGTCCAGTTTCTCGGGGCTGAGGATGGAAACCTGGCGGAGTGACACTGGGCAGACAACGAGCACAAGTGTGAACGCCCCCTAAGGATCAATCCATCCTGTGGACGCTTGTTGGGGCTCATACATGGCAAAGGTTCCAGTGCCCCTATTGCATTTCCTATATACTAAGCAAATAAATATCCACCATAAAAAATAATGCATTAGCCTTGAAAGCTTCAAATGGATGGACATGCTGCCAAATTAGATCCCCACACTAGAGGATTGTCTTTATACAAAGTGCCCTATGCTTTAGCTATACAGTAAGTATTGAGTAATGGAAGAACAATATCTTGGTATTTTCCATTTAGTTACACTGGATCCCAGGCATACGCCGTCTTGCATAAAGTGGGGGCTACTGTCTGCCCAGTTAAGTCCTCTGCCAATACGACATCCATTCCGGAGAACACAATACTGTATACAAAGCAAATAAACTATACAAAGAGACCTACTGACAAAATACAAAGAAAACAAGGTCAGAATATTCAGATCATATTTTTTATATCCATTTTACAGAGGCGCATACAAAAAATGAACACAGACTGATGGCCATCCATTTACATAGATATCAATGTTAAAAAAAAAATAATCTTCTTCTGACCTTGTCTTGGACTGACAAAAAAACGTAGTATACCATACTTTTCAGTCTGTCCAAAAAAATAGAACAAATCCCTTTTTTTTCTAAACATTGATCTCTACGTAAATGGATGGCCATCTTTTTTGCATCCATTTTTTGCATCTAATCTGCTAAACTGATGTAAAAAAATGTGATCTGAATGGACCTTACTTGGTTCCTTTTGTCCATAAGGAGGGCAAATTCTTTCCTGCCCCCGATAGCCATCAGACTGGGTGAATAGATAAACCTGTATGTATACATTTGCATATGCATTTACGATGTCCCAAATAAAATATGCCACAAATTCACAGGCAGACAACAAACATCATATTTATGCAAGGTGACCACGCTATTTATGGTGAGACAGATGACCATTTATTGAAAATGGGGGCCTCTTGACCCTCCACCAATGCCACATCCCAGGGAAAATAAATACTGAACATCAACATACCAATAGATTAGTTCTCAGGGATAATAAAATGTCGCCTGAGGTGTCTGACTCCATTCACCCTATCTAAAAACCCATGCATACTTGGTCAAGTCCAGTGTACAAGTGTATAGCAGGTGGAGGAATAGCAGCTGAACAAGCATTGGGCAAACAGCTTTACACTAAAGCCTTTCTGATTCTAGAGTGGACCATATTTCCTCCAGCCAGAGGGGGGCGTCCTTGTGTCTTTTACATAGTTACATAGTGACATAGTAGATGAGGTTGGATGAAGAGCGAGTCCATCAAGTTCAACCTATATCCCTATGTCACGGAGCAAAGGTATACGTCTTCCTCCGGATGGTCTTTTGAATCAACACGGACGCAAGAGGTCGGGAGACAACAGCAATTTATTGTAATCCACAAAGTTAGTAGCCGGCGGCGGTCACATCAACCGTAATAACAATAAGTCCACAGAAGTCACAATCCAATGATAGCTTTGGCTCCTTGGTCCTGTAACTAAATCCTGGCTCTCTGCAGAGCTGTGCACAGGCCAGCTAACACATACTAACTGCTAGCTACAACTATATACTAAGACTGTTACACCTATATCTGTGGGTGGGAAGGGCTGAGTCACAGATCCTTCCCCCCTCACCTATACCAAGGAGAGCAGACTCCCTGTCTACTATGGACAATGCACCGTCCAACATCTTCTTGGAGACACTGATCAGATTATCTCCACCCATTGTCCTCACTAGTTAGAGGTATTTGCATACAATGTGCTAACACACTAGACCCTAATCAGCCAACTACACATTGATGTATATAACAGGTTAGAGAATACATTCCACATGAAATATATATTACACATTGCCTATAGTATAGACTCTAACCATCCCGTGACAACCCCTCCCCCTCTCAAAACATGTGCATGACACAATTGGCCTACACAGGTAAATTGGGGAATGCACATCAGTCTCTATAGCTCATATGTCCTCCTGCTGGGATAACCCATCCGCGTTCTGGTGTTGGTTCCCTCGGCGGTACTGAATGGTAAAGTTGTAGGGTTGAAGGGCTGGCATCTGGCAGAAAATCCGGTCGATCCATGTTGGCGTCTCTCTGAGCTTGGCTTCGGGTCACTGCTCCCACAAAGTGGCACTGTAGATTTCCAACATCGTTGCCTAACAGAACATCGGCCGGCAGCCCGCTCATCACACCAATTGTGCATCGTTTTGGTCCATAACCATAGTCGAGTTCCACGGTAGCTTTAGGAATACGTTTCCGAGTACCTCCTGCCAACTCGATAGAAAGGCCAGGGCCCTCCTCTAGGGCCTCGGGTCGAACCACTCGGGGGTCCGCTACCGTTAGGAAAGCTCCCGAGTCCCGGAATCCAACAACTGTTCGGCCATCCAGTAGGACCTCCTGCAAGTGCTTCCGCTGAAGGTTTGTGGGATGTGTGGCGGAAGGCTGAATCCCATAGACCCCTGGAGGTGGAACAGATGGGTCATTCATGGAGTCATCTGGAAATGGGGCCAAACTTTCTGTCCTAGGGGTGGTTCCCAGGTAGTGAATAGGCCAGGATGCCACGGTGGCCCGTGCCCCCATGTTAACAGGGCAACTAGCTTGCAAATGTCCAGGCCGCCCGCACCCAAAACATCTGCGCTCTAGCATTCTTCCAGTAGGTCGTTGTCTAGGGACAGGGTTGTTCATAGCTGGAGGCCGATGGGCTGGGGCAGGGGTAGAGGGGGAATTGTAATCCTGAGGCCGGGCACGAAAGGTGGGTGGCTGGATGAAGGGTGTCTGGCGGACTGTGGTAGTTTTCCGCTCCTCTGCAAACAACCTCTTCCACTGCGGCTTGATGGTCAGGCCCTCATCTGCAAGGGAAGCAGCTTGCTCAACTGTGGCTGGGTTCCGTTCCAGCACCCACTCACGGATCTCAGCGGGGCACTGGGAAAAGAACTGTTCCTTAAGTATGACTTGGAGGATCTTATCGACTGTGACAGCCTCCTCTCCTTCTAGCCAGCGCTTGCATGCTTGCTTCAACTTGTGGGCGAACATGTGGAAGGAGCTTCCCCCATTGTAAGACAAAGAGCGGAACTGAACTCGGTAGGTCTCTGGAGTGACTGCATAATACTTCTGCACCGCTCTTTTAATGGCCTCATAGTCCCGCTGATCACTAGGGTCCATGGCTCTGAGAGCTTCCGCAGCCCCATCTCGTGGTTGCCCCACCAGATACCGGACCCAATCCTTCTCTGGGACTTCCATCAGGTGGCACTGGTGTTCGAAGTCCTGAAAATATCCATCAACATCCCCAGCCGCTTCATCAAAGGTCTTGAAGTGTTTATGGGAGACATCTGGTGGTTCTCTCACTGTTGGGCTGGGGGTCGACGTTTGATTATAATTCCGCGTAGTTATCTCAGCCATTCGCATTTCATGCGCCATTCTTTCCTTTTCATGCGCCATTCTCTGTTCCTCCTTCTCCGTTTCCTGAGCCCTCTGTAATGCTCTACTCCTTTGCTCTGCAGTTGCTCCTAGCCCCAGCACTGCCAATTCCTCCTCATACAAAACAACCCATCTGCTCTTTTGGGTCTGTACCTGCCACTCCCGTATCTCTACTGTCTCCTGGGGGCAGCCCTCCTCATGGTCGCTTTGCAGGGTCATCTCCTCCAGTGCCTCGATCAGTTGATCTTTTGTTCTTCCCTGGTAACTCAGGTTTAGTTCCCGGGCCCTTACTTGTAGACTTGCCATAGTCCAGTTCCTGTATTCTGAGGTTGTGGCTCCATTAATCGCTGAGCTGTTGTAGTCCATCTCGCTGTCCGCTGTTGATCCCACCGCTGCCACCAGTTGTCACGGAGCAAAGGTACACGTCTTCCTCCGGATGGTCTTTTGAATCAACACGGACGCAAGAGGTCGGGAGACAACAGCAATTTATTGTAATCCACAAAGTTAGTAGCCGGCGGCGGTCACATCAACCGTAATAACAATAAGTCCACAGAAGTCACAATCCAATGATAGCTTTGGCTCCTTGGTCCTGTAACTAAATCCTGGCTCTCTGCAGAGCTGTGCACAGGCCAGCTAACACATACTAACTGCTAGCTACAACTATATACTAAGACTGTTACACCTATATCTGTGGGTGGGAAGGGCTGAGTCACAGATCCTTCCCCCCTCACCTATACCAAGGAGAGCAGACTCCCTGTCTACTATGGACAATGCACCGTCCAACATCTTCTTGGAGACACTGATCAGATTATCTCCACCCATTGTCCTCACTAGTTAGAGGTATTTGCATACAATGTGCTAACACACTAGACCCTAATCAGCCAACTACACATTGATGTATATAACAGGTTAGAGAATACATTCCACATGAAATATATATTACACATTGCCTATAGTATAGACTCTAACCATCCCGTGACACCCTACAATCCACTACAGTGGAAGGCAAAACCCCCCATTAGGATTATGCCAATTGCCCCATTTTAGGGGGGAAAATTCCTTCCCGACTCCAATCTGGCAGTCAGTATAAAAACCCTCGATCAATGTGTCCTTAAAATCTAGAGTCCATAACCCATAATATTGTTTTGAGACCCTACAGAGATTTGGTGATTTCCTTAAAGTGGACCTGTCACCACCTTCACCAATTCTACTTCTTAGAAGCTGTTAATAGTTGTCGCTGCACTGATTCTGGCACAGTAGGAATTCTCTCTCTAGCCCCCACCATTCCTGAGCAACAAGTGCAGATAGTTTTGGTGCCTGGTGTGCTATTTAAGCTTGTAATGTCAGAAGGGCAGTGCCATTTAGGGGACGTGATTCAGAGCTCCAATCAGAGGCAGGCAGTGTCAGAGTTCACAATCACACCCCTTGTCTGCTCCTGTCTGACCCCGCCCTCCTGACAGTACAGAGTCTAAATGGTATATCAGGCACCAAAACATACAGCATTGATTGCTCAGGAATGGTGCGGCTAGAGAAAAAATTCCAACTGTGCCGGAATCAGTGGAGCAGCTAACTACTAACTGAAGTAAACACCTGGACCTGTTGGAGGTGGTGAAAAGTTAGCTTTAAATGTGTCCATTCAATAATAAGTAAATGATTACGTTATAATAAATATTATAGCAATTATTTTTTCTCACCTGATTATTGATATTCTCAATGATTCTCGGTGGCTCTTATCAGTTTTGACTTTTATGAACTCACAGGGAAATTGTCTTGAAATGGTGCACAAAAGTGAATGTTCTAGATGAGACCACAATTGGAAATATTGTGCCCCTGTCTCTTCCGTCCATACGTCTTTTAAGACACAAAAATATCCTGTTGACTTTAAAAACAGCTTACTGACATTGTGCTGTTATGTAACCTATGATCTACAAGTACTCCCAGGTCCTTCTCCCCCAGTGACTTTCTCAGTTTTACACCCTAGGATGTTTGGTGCTTGCAGTTTATTATTACCTGAATACATAACTTTGCATTTATTCACCATAAATGTCTGTTATTGAAAAAGGATACTTCCTTCCTACGTCAGACTGTATTACTTTTAGCCTCATGCTATCTGCAGTTTTGGCATAGGAAGCTAATGAGTTAATGCACTGTAACCGAGATCCCCGCAGCACGCTGACACACAGTAACGCAGTGAAAGTCTTCTCAGCATGTCACAGTATAGACCATCCAGTCAACAAAATTAGGATTCAAATCCCAATCTAAAACCATCAGTCCACAAATCTCATCCCCTTCTTATGCAGATTAGATTAGAATATGACCCTGTCTAATTTGAAATAAACCATCATGCCTTTCACCACTTCCTCATGCACAGTCATCCAAATATAGGTCACTAGGATGGCTTCACCACTGTCTATCATATTTGTAATCACAAAGAACATGAATACTTGTCTGCGTCATTTCCCATAATCATACGGATGGGAGAGTGTAAAAGCGGCAGGTATGGGGTATAGTATATACATACACTGCGGTATTACACTATTTGCTTGAAATATATGGCCAAGTCCTTTTATCCTGGATCCGAGATGTGGATTATATGTTGGTCTTGAATTTTTATTAACGGAAGGCAGCACTGCAGGCATCGAATAACCTTAATTCTCTGCGTTCTTCTGCCATCCTAGAAGGCCAGTTAGTGTGTTTGATCTCCAGCCCCACATATGAATAGATAGCAGCCTGAGCCTTCAAATCAATAATTACAATAAATGTAACCGCTATTATAATAATTCCAGAGGGTGGTGATTAATTGCTCAGCGGTTCAGAGTCTCAGTCACAGTTCCCTGGTATCCCACTGGGGTCAGCAGCAGGAAAGACTGGTAATACATAGAATTTAGCAGCAGGCTGATTGGGGGTTCTTCCAAAGTCACGGAGGAGGAAGCGAAAGAATGATATCCAGCGAAGGAGCAATGAGATAATGTATGTCTGTACATTTCTATCAGCGTTTAAATATAGAGAAAAAGAATAGGACGGAAATATACATGTACTGTTACATAGCTGAATAGCACGGATCGATTCGGAGAAAAAATCTCTCTTTTAGGCCTTATTCACACAACCTCCCTATGGCTGAGGCCCCATATTGCAAAAATGCAGCGTTTTACAGCACCTGCAAAGTGGAAGGAATTCTGGCTAATCCCATCCATACATTGCAGAAAAAAATCTGCAACGTAAAAGCTGCATTTTTGAAAATTCTCGCGTTTTTGAAAATCGCAACATGTCAATGACACTGTTGTTCTCCCTATAGGGGCAGATAATCCGCAGAGGAAAATTCAGAGAAGTCACGATAAAAAACAATGTAAAAAAAAAATGCCATTTTTTTTGCATACTGTTTTTTTTTGGCTGCTCTTCACTACATGGGGCTTCAGCCTGTAAGTAATTTGTGCAATGTCCGGCCATTTTGAATACACATTGTGTCTATGCACATGTGCAAAAAACTCACATAAACAAAAGAACTTACACAAACTATATTTGTCCATTTTCCCGGACACCTAGACACAACAGAAATCAATGGATCCCTTTTTAACGAATGTAAAACGCATTGACTTCCGTTATACGTCCATTAAAAATGGATCCGTGGGTTAGGTCAAAAAGGCCTATGAAATTCAGCCATTTTTTTTCACTGACTGTTAAAAACTGGTGCAAAATGGATGACAGTCTGCTGCCCAAAAAGGAAAGATGGAATGGAACGGTTGGAAAACGGCCATGAAAAATGGACAAGCAATGTAAGCATGCTAGAGACTTACCTGGCGTAGACAAGTGGAGAAAGTAGATAAAATAGTACATGCAACATTGTCTTACTCACTGACCCTCAGTCCATGATAAAATATGGACTTGTGAATGTCTCAGTTCACTATAATGGGATTGTTTTCTGTCCATGTGCTATTCATTTTTTGTCCACAGACAGCACTCAGACATGGCTAGACATGTAGCAATACCTGGTGGTAAGTCAAAAAATGGTTGTCCATGTAATGCATGAATAGGCCGGGACAGCTAGAGTTGATCATCATTCTGGCCCATAGAGGGCGTTCATGAGCATTGCACAACCCCTCTGTGATATCCATATACCCTAAAAGAGCTTTAGGAAGAGAACCCCTACAACAATTCAATATATTGGTGGAATTTTCTTAATAGGGCTCGCTAGTTTTTTGGTGCAGGCTATTTGTACCAAAATGTGTCACTTTGTCTATTTTCTATGCTCACTTAATTTGAGAGGGTGGGCAAAGCAGGATGGGAATCAAGGTGGGCGGGGGACAACTTGGGCAAACAGATGTACTATAATTCTCAGTAGAAAATTGGTGAGAGTTATGCCTCATATCTACGCCAGTCCCTGATGGGTGTAGATTGAGTTCTGGCCTGCGGGACCTTCAGAGCATCTACTACCGAGACACAAGGTGCCAATTGTATTAAATTCCACCAATGGCCTTGATTTAGTACTAGGGCTGCATCTGAAAACTATCTTAAAAATGTGCCCCAAGTTGGTGCATTTCAGGCACACAACGGCACATCTCATCTCCTCTTTGTAAGACATTGGTCAGAGTGAGATGAACATTTCAGTGGGCTGGGGACTCCTAAGTCCATTAGCTTTCTATAACTCAAACCAGAAAATTTGTTTGCAAATGTTTGTCTTGACATCACACTCCAAATATACTTGTGGAAAAAGTTACCCCCTAGTATAATATCAAGATTAATTTGATGCACCCCTGATCAAAATAGGTATCAGAGCAGGGCTGGCTACATAGTATATGGTACCCTAGGCCTAGTGAAATGATATTAAGCTCACACTACTACTTTACAATCATAATAGTATGCCGCATCCATCATCAGTGAAATTCATTAAGACCAATTAACAAACATTAGCTATGACATCCTTTTAATTTTCGTTTAATATGTTTTAATTTTATTCCTAAAAGGAGCATCAAATTTAGATAAAAATGCAACACCAGCTGTAGGCTAAGGCCCCACGTTGTAGAAACACAGCTTTTTATGTTGCAGATTCTGATGCATTTTTTGAGCCAACGCCAGCAGTGGATTGAGCAGAAAAGACAAGTATAAGAGATTTGTATATATATATATATATATATATATATATATATATATATATATATATATATATTCGTTTTCTTGGCTTTGGCTCAAAAAAACACAGCAAAATCTGCAATAAAAAAGGTGTTCAATGGCTACATTTAGGGTACAACATCTTTACAATTGAAGGGAACACCAAAGACATACTGATAGGGAATGTAGAATGTGAGCCCTACATGGAACAGTGACTGACAATATCTGTAAAGCGCTGCGGAATATGATGGAGCTATATATATAGATTGTAAGCCCTCGCGGGCAGGGCCCTCTACCCCACTGTGCCAGTCGGTCATTGTTAGTATTATATCTACCTGTATATTCTGTGTATTGTATGTAACCCCCAAATGTTAAGCACCATGGAATTAATGGTGTTATATAAATAAACAATAATAATAAATAATAAATATATAAGTAAGCATAATAATAAGGGAACGGCATTGGCCCTAACAGCAGGGGGACCTAGGACTTTCACCTCAGGTTCCCCTCTTGCCTTGAACCCATGAACAAGCATCTGTATGCAATTCAAGTACATGTCATATTTTACCGCATGTAGGGTGTTTTTAGGTCACTGTTTGGCAGTGTTCTAGGTCATTTTATTATTCTATGACGACCATTTGGTACACCTTAATAGGGGATGTCAATGACGGTACTGCACAGTGCACGTATTTATTCATTATGCTTATTTGTAGAGCACCATCATATTCTGCAGCGCTTTACAGACAATGACAGTCACTGTCCCATATATAGGGCTCACAATCTACATTTCTCATCAGTATGTCTTTGGAGTGTGGGAAGAAACCAAAGTAACCGGAGGAAACCCACACAAACACAGGGAGAACATACAAACTCCTTGCAGATGTTGTCCTTGGCTGGATTTGAACCCAGGACTCCAGCGCTAAACACTGAGCCACCATGCTGCACTTAACAATCTAAGGTCGACTCAGGCTACCTTAAAGGGGTTTTCTGGGCTAAAAATATTGATGACCACAGCACAGATGAGTCCTGAAGGGAAACAGGGTAAAGAAATGCTAAGTCCTATATATATGAGCCTGACAAAGATATAAAAACATGTCACCATACATCCTTTTTGAGCTTGGTAGAGACCCCTCGGCCCACAAGGGTTATATAAAACCTACAATCTATAAGGCAATGGTCAAAACCTGTGTATCTTCAGCTGTGACAAAACTACAATCTCTACATATTGAAAGCTATGGGTTTGCCAGTATCAGGAGACCATTACTATAGGGCTTTCTTTTTACCAGTCCAGCGTACTATAACTTGACAATGTACTAATAATTTGAGATGAAATAGAAGGGAATGAATTCAATAAAGCTGCATAACAGATTAATCGCTGCTTTCTTTGTGATTTAATATTGCACGTATTTGCTTCACTGTCATAAATGAATTTTACTGGCAAAATAGTCATTATGCAGTCAATAAAATGGACAGAAAATAAAACCAGGCCTTCAAGTAATGAGACAATGGGCTGCTGCATCCTCTAATCTGCAGCGGGAAGAAACTCATATATCTTACTGACATACAGATATTTTTTCTGCTTGTATATCCTTATTATTTACTACTTAAGAGAGACATCTTTAAAGTGTGGCAATATTTTCTATGTAGGCAGTGCGATGAGTAAGGTGTGGAGAGGGTACGTGTTATAGCGAGAGGGTGTTTGTCCTCCTCTTAATATGGTGCTATTGTGTTCTGACACAAAGTACAGAGAATGCACTTAGACTGGCCCGTGGGAGGAAAACATGGAAAATACCAAGAGAAAGCCCATGAAAATACAATAGGACACATACACTCAATGCAGATACTGACTCGGTTGGTTTCCAACCTGGACCTCACAACTGATTGGCATTTGTGCCAACCCTAAGCCACTGGTAGGTATAGGAATAACATTGACCATTAATGCATGGGCTTCCAACTGATGACCGTGACCCCTTTGCCTTTCTTCCTGCTGCCCAAGTGCTGTATCCGGCATTACATTCAAGCGAATAGGGCTGTGCGATATATCTTTGCCCCTTTAGTTATGGTACAGGGTAGAAGAGGTGTCATAGGGATGGTTGTGCATTATAATCTGATTCGGTGGGGTGCTAGAACCTCCTGACCTGACATTGATATCATATCATATCGATTTTCTATCCATGTTACTAGTCAGCATACCCATCTGTGGTTAGCTTTAAAGACTTACGGCCTACTGTGTGCCAGTCATAGAGCAATGCATTATCCCATCCTCTAGTATAACAATAGGATTGCCTATAACCATCCTTCTTCATCCAGCTTTCATCTATAGTGAGCTGTCTTTCCTCCAGCTTCCCGGCATGGCTAGTAGGTTTCAGGAATACCACATTGGTATATAAGTGCCTCCTTTACAGCTGTGGCTTACACATTGGTAGGAAATCTGAACTGTCAGCATGAATCACCATTTGCAGAGGCACTTTGGATTCTACAAATGATGAGGCAGAGAGGGTCGGCTTAAGCACTCAGCAGGAACAGGACTCACGCTGGCACGATGAATCCCTTGATGTTAGGGATGATGTGTCGGGGGAGGCAGTGCCACTAGGTACCTATCTCCACATGTAATCTAATAAGACAAAGAGGTAGGCGGTGGGAATCTATTAAAAGACACTCAGAAGATATCAGGATATATTTTAAGTTATTAGTGGAAGGTTTTTTATTAACCTTTTTTTTTTATATGTACGATTTACATTTTTAAGACTTTTTCCCGCATGAAATCACAGCTATGGAAACCTATGGAAATAGATATTATTGAGAACACCATGAGAAGGCCAGAGATGGAGGAAAACAGGGGTCCTAACAATGATGAATGGTGTATACGACAATCACTAACTGGCTTCTGTATGGAATCTGCTGACTATGGGAATCCTACACCCTGGAGAGCTGAGAGAGCCTATAGCCTAAATGTGTATTGGAGGACAGGTGTTATACAGGAAGACCTCAAGCTCTGGGGAAAGCCTTTGACTCACGGATTAACCATTTTATCAGGCGAATACAACTTTTTTTTCTCCAAGACATAAAACCAGTTTTCTTAGCCTATTCCAATACTATGAGGTATATGAAATATAACTCATCCTTAAAGATTCCCATACATATTGGATTAAAGTTGATGAAAATGGACAATTTAAGAACAAATGATGATTTTAACTGATGACATAACATCATAGTATGGAATGAGGTTGGACACGTTGAACATTTTCTCTGGTAATCCGAAGAAAGATCTGTTGTCCACAAATGATCTTTCCTTGAAGGGAGTCAGTCAACAGAACCCAGCACATCACCCCAGCCCCACAGATAGATAGGTTCCCCTTGTGAATCGCTGCCTTCATTGCTGATATAAGATATATAAATGTTGTCATTGCTCCAAAGAGGAAGTGGCAACGCCCTTGTTGCTCCATTGAGCTTATTTGCGTATTGACAATTGCGGTATCTCACAATAGAGATACATTCACAAGGGGAAAACACTGTATGATTCAGGTGACGCTAACCTATTAATCGACAGGCTTGGGCTCTGGTTACAGACTCCTTTTAAAAGAAAGAACAATTTTAGAATTATCGTTCAGCCTAGTGTCATTGAACATGTATGGCGAGATTGGACGATTGGACTACAGTATGTAAATTTGTGCCTGTAAAACAACTGATCAAACGATTGTATCTAGTATGTGTGCCCTTTAAAGGATTTTTTTTTAAGCTTAATAATTGGTTGTCTATTCTTGGGATAGTTTATCAATTGAAGATTGGTGGGGGTCCAACACCTAGGACCCTCATTGATCAGCTTTAAAAGAGGTCACTACATTCACGTGAGTGCTGCGGCCTCTCCTCTACTTCCCTAAAACAGGCTGTGTTTAGTATCATAGCTCAGCCCAATTGCTTGAACGGGACTTACCCCTGATTCACATTCGCGTTTGGATTCCGTCCGGAGGAGTCCGCATGAGTAGCCCCTCCCCCCCCCCCGAAAGAAATACCAACGCAACTGCAAGCGCTGTGCAGTTAAAGCACATGGACCCCATAGACTATAATGGGATCCATGTGCTTGCTGTGCACTGCTCGCATGAATTATTCGATTGTATTCCATCTGGGGGGTCTTCATGCAGACTCTAACTGGACGAAATACATACGCAAATGTGAACCGACCCTTAGCTGCAAACAGTCCACGTGACTGAAGAACATAATGCCGCATGGCCTGTGAAGTGCAAGCCTACTCAGGAAGCACCTCTGCCACCCCAAACAGCTGATCTGTGGAAGGCTTGGGTGGCAAACCTCCGCTGATCTTCAATAGCAGACCTATGCTAAGGATAGGGAATTCCTGACAACTAGAGATGAGCGAATATTATTCGCTCGAATAATAGTATTCGATTGAATAGTAATATTCAATCGAATACCTCCCCTGCATAATTATTGGTGTACTCGGTCGAATACCATGCGGGAAAAATTTGATTCCCCTCCAACTTTTCCTGGCGCTTTTTATTACAACAATGACTATGCAGGGGAGGTATTTGATCGAATATACTCGCTCATCTCTACTGACAACCACATTGTGCCATTTACTTCAACATACAGGAGTTAGGAAGGAAGCATAATGGAAAATCAAAGCAATCCCCCTAAACGTGCCACTTAGTTCCTAATGTATCTATCCAGTGGGGCATAAATTAGCAGTAGAATTATAATACATATACATATATCAGGCGTAATATATAAATATATATATATATATATATATATATATATATATATATATACAGTATATATATATATATTACACCTACACTTTAGCCATAAGCTCTTGGCATGAAAAATATAAAGCAATGTTAGTTATAGTATTACTGGTAATGTCTACTAGATTACAGCTCATCATTCCAGACATATATTTTAATTCCCTTATTTGTAATAGGGGAGAACTCAAATTTCAGTTCTTTAATGTCTCCCCTTAGATAAGGAAATGTACCTTCTGGCTCATGGAGGGGTTTGTCTTTCTATGGTTTCAAGGGATTGTCCAGCTAAAATAAAACTTTTCCTAGGGAAAAGTTACATTTTTTAAATTTTAGTCGGACATTGTATCACAGCGAGCCAATTTTATATAACCTTCTCCCTTTATTTTCTATGAAAGAAGACAACCCCATTTTAGATGAACATTTTTCTGTTTTGTGTAAGGGACAATGTGTCATTTGCAGCACCATTAAAAATAGATGAACCGTCTCCTATTCATGGGTTAACAAAATCTCTAGGTTCCTAGCAGTGAATATACTGTCCAGGTTGCATTGAGGTCATAGAGCTGGTCTGATCCAGTTTCACAGCGGCTCTATTCTCACTGTCACAATTGTGATTCGGTTCCCTCTTCCGGCAGTGATCGAGAGGTCCATGGCGGAGATAGAGAACACTATGGCAGTACAGCAGGTACATGTCACCTGCACCAATGCCTCTATGACTGCTCTTGTGGACTACTGACCCACATGTGTCTGTTGTTTTCTAGGTCTGGGCTACAAGCCTGAGATCAAGGACGCAGTGATCCTATATTTGGGGAAGGCAGGACAATATTGCATTCTGCTAGTGGCTGCCTTTCCTGAAATTGTATATCATCTAGCAATATAATTCAATGATTTCTATCAAAAAGCCATTTTTAGATACAGGGATATTTAACATACTTATACGTGTTTATATTTGCGTACTTTTTATATATTCAAGGGAACTGATTTGAATTTTTAAATTGTATTATTATTATTAATTATTATTATTATTATTATTATTTATTTTTTTAAACTTCCTTTTTTATGGAATAAAACCATACTCAACTTAATTTCCATTTTTCTGTTTCTAAGACAGAACAAAAAAGAAGAATGCCCAATGCAGAAGTAACATAGCCTATGAAGGAAGCCCCCATGATTTAGGAGCCCTGGCTCCGACCTTGGCGACTGCTTTTGAGAGCTGAGGCTTTAGTTTTGTCTGCTATCGGACTCCTTCTTTGCCGCATCTCAGAACAAGCAGACATTTCTATCAAGGGCATCTTACTGGACTGATATACAAAGTCAGTCAATTGCAACCAGGGACATGGCTATAAGGTATGAGGCAGTAGCGGTGGCTACTCGGCCCCGGACCTGGAGGGAGCCCCAGAGGTCCTTAGGTCCTTCTGCCACATAATATACTGTATATTCCACAATGTAAGTCGGGGCCTCAATCACGGCAAAATCATGGCCGCAAAATAACGCGGCCTATACGATCCAGGCTCCCATTGAAATCAATGGGAGCGTATACGCCACTCAAAGTCTCACACGCTGTATACGTGCCATATCACGCGGCACGTTACTCCGTGTGAACTTACCCTAATAAGACTCATAGGTGGTCAGACCTACAAAACAGTTTCTAACACTTCAAGTAACCTGGGCCTAAAGAGAATGTGCCTTCAGTAAATGACCTATTTTTTTTTTTAATAAAGTTTAATATTAATCATATGTTTACAGAATTTTTGGAGAGGTTTTTAATATTTTTCCATGTTATTATCTATCTATCTATCTATCTATCTATCTATCTATCTATCTATCTATCTATCTATCTATTTTATTTTAAATATTTAAACTCCTGCAGTTCTGACTGTGTCCACTATGCCATATAAGATGCTGAGACTCCTATTTCCTATTTCCTGTAGGAGATTTCTTTGCACTTAGTAACACAATGATGATCACAGCTATCATGTATATATAGATAGGACACTGAACAATAGAGGATTTCATAGCTTATCTACCCCCCTCTACACAATGACCTCTGCTCAGGTCATCCCCCAAAATATATATATGTTTTCCAAGTCACCATCTACATTTGAGAAAATTACAAAATCCTGCAATTTCACCTGGTCAGTAAGTCAGATATTAGACTGACCCTTGCCAATTCTGTAGGGCATGTTTTTTGCAACAGTTACGTCATTTAGATCACAGACAAGACAAAAAGAATTGCAATAGAACATGGGGCAACACGGTGGCTCGGTAGCTAGCCTTGCAGCTCTGAAGTCCTGGGTTCGAATCCTGCCAAGGACAAAGCATCTGTAAGGAGTTTGTATGTTCTCCCCGTGTTTGCATGGATTTCCTCCCAAACTCCAACGACATACTGATAGGGAAAAATGTACATTGTGAGTTCTATATGGGGCTCACAATCTACAAAACAAAATTACAATAGAAGATAACAACTCTATATATACAGTCCTATGAAAAAGTTTGGGCACCCCTATTAATCTTAATCATTTTTAGTTCTAAATATTTTGGTGTTTGCAACAGCCATTTCAGTTTGATATATCTAATAACTGATGGACACAGTAATATTTCAGGATTGAAATGAGGTTTATTGTACTAACAGAAAATGTGCAATATGCATTAAACCAAAATTTGACCGGTGCAAAAGTATGGGCACCTCAACAGAAAAGTGACATTAATATTTAGTAGATCCTCCTTTTGCAAAGATAACAGCCTCTAGTCGCTTCCTGTAGCTTTTAATCAGTTCCTGGATCCTGGATAAAGGTATTTTGGACAAACAATTCAAGTTCAGTTAAGTTAGATGGTCGCCGAGCATGGACAGCCCGCTTCAAATCATCCCACAGATGTTCAATGATATTCAGGTCTGGGGACTGGGATGGCCATTCCAGAACATTGTACTTGTTCCTCTGCATGAATGCCTGAGTCGATTTGGAGCGGTGTTTTGGATCATTGTCTTGCTGAAATATCCATCCCCGGCGTAACTTCAACTTCCTCACTGATTCTTGAACATTATTCTCAAGAATCTGCTGATACTGAGTGGAATCCATGCGACTCTCAACTTTAACAAGATTCCCGATGCCGGCATTGGCCACACAGCCCCAAAGCATGATGGAACCTCCACCAAATTTTACAGTGGGTAGCATGTGTTTTTCTTGGAATGCTGTTTCTTTTTGGACGCCATGCATAACGCCTTTTTTTTATAACCAAACAACTCAATTTTTGTTTCCAAAATGAAGCTGGCTTGTCCAAATGTGCTTTTTCATACCTCAGGCAACTCTATTTGTGGCGTACGTGCAGAAACGGCTTCTTTCTCATCACTCTCCCATACAGCTTCTATTTGTGCAAAGTGCGCTGTATAGTTGACCGATGCACAGTGACACCATCTGCAGCAAGATGATGCTGCAGCTCTTTGGAGGTGGTCTGTGGATTGTCCTTGACTGTTCTCACCATTCTTCTTCTCTGCCTTTCTGATATTTTTCTTGGCCTGCCACTTCTGGGCTTAACAAGAACTGTCCCTGTGGTCTTCCATTTCCTTACTATGTTCCTCACAGTGGAAACTGACAGGTTAAATCTCTGAGACAACGTTTTGTATCCTTCCCCTGAACAAATATGTTGAACAATCTTTGTTTTCAGATCATTTGAGAGCGGGCTGTCCATGTTCGGCGACCATCAAACTTAACTGAACTTGAATTGTTTTGTAGAAAGAAATGGTCCAAAATACCTTCATCCAGGATCCAGGAACTGATTAAAAGCTACAGGAAGCGACTAGAGGCTGTTATCTTTGCAAAAGGAGGATGTACTAAATATTAATGTCACTTTTCTGTTGAGGTGCCCATATTTTTGCACCGGTCAAATTTTGGTTTAATGCATATTGCGCATTTTCTGTTAGTACAATAAACCTCATTTCAATCCTGAAATATTACTGTGTCCATCAGTTATTAGATATATCAAACTGAAATGGCTGTTGCAAACACCAAAATATTTAGAACTAAAAATGATTAAGATTAATAGGGGTGCCCAAACTTTTTCATAGGACTGTATATATATAAAACTACTGATCTATCATTGCATCCATTACTGACAATACATGATGTCACAGCTTATCTACTCCTGCTCCCTGCATAGAGTATGTTTAGAAAACTCTCCCATAGCCTGCACCAATCCATTGCTGTCAATGACTATGCTGTAAAGCATATTACTAAATGCTGTTAACAGAGCAGAGGAGAAGCTCAGGCAAGATGGCCGCCCCTATAATCATACACAGAAAACAGAACACAAAAAAATCTAGAATTAGAAAACAAGAACCGATTTTAAAAAAAGTGATAGATTACACCATCTTTTTAAAAAAGTAAATTACAAAAATGGGTGTTACACTGACTTGCAATACCAGAAACAGCCTATGGAAAAAAGTGGCACTCTTTCTGAGAAAAAGCAGACCCTTTGTTGTAATCTCAAGATGGCCCCTTTAGGGCTAGTTCACATGTAAATTACGTGTGGCTTATTTTGGTCCTGAAAAAAAAGCTTCCTAATTAGGAAGTTTTTTTTGGACCTTGCCACATTTTTAGGAGCTTTTTTTTTGTAAAAGGCTGTTTTCCCCTCCCGTAAAATGAATGGGCTGAAAAACCGTGCGGAAAAAAAAGCGCGTTTATCGCCTCCCGTTCACTTCTATTGCTTTCCTCAGGCGGAAAACGCCTGAAGAAAGGTCATGTCGCTTCTTTTTTTTTCTGCTAGCAGGCTACATAGACCACTATTGTAAAGGGGCTGATTTTGAATGCGAAATCCGCTGTCAAAATCAGCCTCTTTGCCTCCGTGTGAACTAGCCCTTAATTAAGTATTCCTGATCATCTAATGAGGATCAAGGAGTCTGATAATTTCTCAGAAAATTTTCCTTATTTCCCAGCAGTAAATTCCAATATGTTGTCACTGCGACAATATTCGCCACGGCCTACTGATCCTTGTTTAATCTCGGCTGCTTGTTACCCAGTTGCATATTTACTTTATTATAGTGATAATTTTAATTAAACTAAAGTGTTTTGTTCACGATGAAAATATTTTTTTGTCTTGTTAGCAACTATTTGCTATGTCAATATCCTGTATGTATGGCTTATAAAGAGAATGGGGTCTCAAGCACAGTATAAAGCCTCATAGGTGATGATGACCCTGATATGTTATGTAGCTACATTGACTCTGATCTGTGACCCCCTCCTGGTCCCGTACAGCATAAGGTAAGGACTAGACAAGGTAGAGATGACGTATTGTTACCGGGCAGCTGTTCTAGACATTTCATAGACAAAGACAAACGTATTCTCTACTGACAGAAATCTATGACAAGAAATCTATTGTAGACTTCCATCTGCTGATTGAAACAAGGGCTTGGACACTTCTAGAAGATACGCGATTCTAAGGATATTGTATGTACTGTTGGAGCATACGGCATTACTGTGGTAACATTGTACTACAGGCAAAGTGGTTTCATGGGGTGTCATGGTGGATTATAATATCATTCTATAATTCAGTAACATCTGAACAAAGAGATGGATCCTATTAGGGCCCCTTGCAGACGACCGTGGCCGTGGTTAGTGCGCTATCTGTGTATTTTCTATGGGCCCATACACAGGGCCCTTGAATTTCACAATCCCATGTGCAGCCAACTCTTTGGGCTGCAAAATATAGAACAGGTCCTATTCCTGTCCTATTTTGTGGTCCTGCTTCCGTGGCTCCTATTCATTTAATAAAAGGAGCCGTAAAAGCACGGCCTGTGCACGGGCGGCACTTGGGGGACATCTCCATGTGCAGCACTGTCGCCAGCAACCGGCCTTAGTCATATAGACAAGGATAAAGGCAGGAATGCCATGTGGTTTCCAATTTCAGTGTAGCAATCCTTGGCAATCTGCTCATGATCGGGGAGGTTTCCCACCATAAAAAGTAATTGGATATCATTAAGATATGGCATCATTTTTGGATGGGTTGGGGGTCTAAATGCCAGGTACCACAGAATCCTAAGAATACATCTTCTCTGTGCCTGGCGAGGCTCCTAGTCACC
This sequence comes from Leptodactylus fuscus, assembly GCF_031893055.1. Taxonomy (NCBI): domain Eukaryota; kingdom Metazoa; phylum Chordata; class Amphibia; order Anura; family Leptodactylidae; genus Leptodactylus; species Leptodactylus fuscus. The sequence goes on from NC_134273.1 coordinate 37,603,167, forward strand.
AACAATGAAGTGAAGTAGAGTACAGTCCTATTCAATCTGTTCTCAATGGGTGGCCAAAAATAGGTTGGGGAAAGGCCTAAGGAACAGGGTCCATTTGTGTTCAGGATGAACTTGGGCGTAGAAGCCGCACCATTCATAATGTTATGGCATACTGAAAAAAATACAACATAAAAGATAGGAATACCCCTTTAAGAAAAGGAGAAAAAGAAACTGATGGACATTTTTAAGACCGGGACCCATGTAGCGTAAATGCCACGATTTTTCCGCAGTGGAAACACCACATCATTTTACAGTAACTGCTAGGCCGATGGGATTCTGGATACTCCCATTCACACATTGCAGAAAAAGATCTGCTGCGGAAACTGTTTTTGTTGTGGTTTTTTGTGCCAACACCAGGATTGGATTGAGAAGATGGTACAAGTATAAAAGCTTCCTATACGTTTCCCATTCCTTTTGTAGCCACTCCTAGGTTTGACTCAAAAAAACACAGCAAAATCTAAAATAAAAGAAGCTGCGTTTCCACAATGCATTTTAGAAATACAATGAGGCAGATTTAAGAGAGCAATAGTACTCAACCAGCGGTATGTGTACCCCAGGGGGTACATCAGGCAGTCTTATAGTATACGTGACATGGCTGGAAACCAATGCTCTGGAAGTGGTAGGTTAGTGACTACTCAGGTACTGAGACCCCCTGGGAAGCTAATGGCACCCAAACCAGCTAGTGCCTCCTCTACTGAAGCGGGTAGCCTGTGCTGAATAGACAAGTAGTTTATGATCTATGTGCACCAGTTTTTCTTTCCCACTTGAGATTGAAAGCTGGATCTGTCACATGACATCCATTTTGGGGGTACTCAGTTGGAACTTTTTTCAGAAGAGGGTACTTGGCTTGAAAATGCTGAGAAGAACTAGTCTAACAATAGGCCAATGAAAACGTAGACTAGACGTGTCTAATGCGGGACAATACATCTGTCATATCTTTAGACTGTTTAATCTAAATTTATTACATATATTAGGCTCTGTTCAGATTATGTTTTTTTTACGTCAGTTTAATGGATGCAAAAAATACGGATATAAAAATATAGCCATCTGTTTACATAGACATCAATTGAAAAAAAAAAAAAAAAACTGTTGCTGTTTTTTTTTTTTTCTTGCAGGACACAAAAACGTGGCATACAATACTTCTGTCTACATCCAAAAAAAAGGACAACAACAGTTTTTTGGGTTTTTTTACCATTGATATCTATGTAAATAGATAGCCATCTGAAGACATCCATTTTTGCATCTGTTTTTTGCATCCTATAAATGGATGTAAAAAAATGTGACCTGAATAGAGCATACTTTGCTTATTTTTTAACAAAAAAGTGTTCACATTTTTAGTGCATGATGTCAAGTCTTAAGATAAGTTCTTTTGTATGCACCCCTCCCCCTTATTGGGTGAGGCACAGTAAATCAGGTAATAAATGGGCTGTAGGGCATGTAGGTAATTTTTTGCAGGCAAATTGCTCCAGGATTTCGGCACATTTGCAATAGTAAATCTACCCGAATATATTTAGAATTTTTGATAAACGTCACCATATAAAGTAATACAACACCAAAGAACACAGACTTATACAAACTATAGTATTACAAATATATGTGCCAGAGTCTGTTTTAGCAAATACAGAGACAGCAGGTTTTGGGTAGAGAACAAAGGCATATTAACTAACTTTTGGATTTTTAACTCTATGTTAACTATTTCCTTTTTAAGGCTGAGGCCCCACGTTGCGGAAACGCAGCTTTTTTTGTTGCACATTTTGCCGCTGTTATTTGAACTAAAGTTAGAAGTGGATTGGAAACGAATGGGAAATATAAAGGAAGCTCTTAGGGTGAGTTCACACTGAGTATACGTCAGCTTATTCTGAACGTAAAACATGTTCAGAATCAGCGGTGTATAAAGCAGTTCCATTCATTTCTATGGGAGCCGGCATACGAGCGATCCCATAGAAATGAATGGGATGCTTTTTTCACTACAAGTGCTCCCATTGAAGTGAATGGGATGTGCTCGCATGTACAGCTCGGCATGAGCAGAGCTAGCCGTACACGCGAGCACTTTCCATTCACATCAATGGGACTGCTCGTAGTGAAAAAAGCAGCCCATTCATTTCTATGGGGAGTGCTCGTATGCCGGCTCCCATACAAATGAATGGAACTGCTTTATACGCCGCTGATTCTGAACGTGTTTTACATTCAGAATAAGCTTCAGTATACTCAGTGTGAACTCACCCTTAGACGTTTCCCTTCTGTTAATTCCACTTCTGACTTTGGCTAAAAAAGAAAAACGCAACAAAATCTGCTACAAAAAAAGCTGTTTTTCTGCAACGTGGGGCCTTGACCATAGAGGCACATCTCTTGCTTTAAATAAACCTATTGGGATAGCAGCAGAAAAATGCCATAGTGAGTGAACGCTGCATTTTGAAAAAAGACTGAAAACCAAAATGTTGTGTGTATCGACTTGTGTATATCAATATATTACCATAACGATTAAAGTAATAACTGGACACAGACTCAGGAAGGACATCTGAGTCTGACACATTGTGAAAAATTGAGTAAAACACTATAAAACCTAAGAATCATAGAGAATTATACAGACAACGTGAGTCCCCTGAGTCATGTCACCTGCAGTCTGCTACGAGATGGATAGAGAAGTGATTTTCACAGTGAAAGGCAGTTTAGCAGAAGAACAGGGAGGAGGGAAACAGCTAAGGGTTGGTTCACACTAGCGCTTGTATTCCGTCCACAAGGAGTCTGCATAGAGACCACCCCGGAGGGAATACCAGCGCTAATGCAAGCGCTGTGCAGTTAAGCACACGGAGCCCATAGACTATAATGGGCTCCGTGTGCTTTCCGCGCACTGCCCGCACAATTCATTCGTGCGGGCAGTGCGCGGCAAGCACACGGAGCCCATTATAGTCTATGGGCTCCATGTGCTTTGCAAGCACATTGATTGCAATTGCGATTGCATTCCGTCCGGAGGGTCTTCATGAGGACTCCTTGCGGACGGAATACAAGCGCTAGTGTGAACCAACCCTCAGAGATAAGAAACAGATAAGAGGAGTTTCTTTCAGATAAGATATATTACAAAGTTTCTTATAACTGCCTGTACTATTCATTTACGTAAAGTTTGTAGAAATGACTGTGTCTATTTAATTCTCTCCAAATCTGCAGCAACTCTTCTGAGATGTTTGTGCTGTTTTTCTGTTATTCTTCTTAAAAATGTATAAATAAATTGACACATGGGTGATACCATTATTCTCATCAATCAGGGATGTTCATACCGGCTTTGATACTGTCAGTACTGATTATGAATAAGCCCCATTGACAAGGGAAATGGTAACACCCAGTTGTCAATTTACTTACATATTTTCTTCAAGGGACTAAGAAAACTCCTTAAGGAGAGTGCCTTTGCAGGCGTTTGGAGACTTTACAAGCCATTTTTGCTCCACTGGGGGATTCTGGGGAATATGCAAATCTGTTTTCCTAATTACATCCTGGAAAACAGATTTGCATATTCCTCATATTTTCTGCAGGAATGACAGGGGAACCTACAGAACACAGAGAAGCAAAGTTGGTCCAGAAATGTTACTTTATGGGAAAAGTAAGTGTTTACTGAAACAGACGTGTCAGGAGAGCTTGCGCCTCTCTTGTAATTATCATTGTTAACTAGAGATGAGCGAACAGTGTTCTATCGAACACATGTTCGATCGGATATCAGGGTGTTCGCCATGTTCGAATCGAATCGAACACCGCGTGGTAAAGTGCGCCAAAATTCGATTCCCCTCCCACCTTCCCTGGCGCCTTTTTTGCACCAATAACAGCGCAGGGGAGGTGGGACAGGAACTACGACACCGGGGGCATTGAAAAAAATTGGAAAAAGTCATTGGCTGCCGAAATCAGGTGACCTCCATTTTAGACGAATAGTGGATTTCAAATCCGGGTCATATGAGAATGTGAACTTTGTGACTATGAGACAGGGATAGCTGTACAGGCAGGGATAGCTAGGGATAACCTTTATTTAGGGGGGAATGTTATTAAAAATAACTTTTGGGGGCTCTATCGGGTGTGTAATTGTGATTTTTGTGAGATAAACTTTTTCCCATAGGGATGCATTGGCCAGCGCTGATTGGCCGAATTCCGTACTCTGGCCAATCAGTGCTGGCCAATGCATTCTATTAGCTTGATGAAGCAGAGTGTGCACAAGGGTTCAAGCGCACCCTCGGCTCTGATGTAGCAGAGCTGAGGCTGCACAAGGGTTCAAGCGCACCCTCGGCTCTGATGTAGGAGAGCCGAGGGTGCACTTGAACCCTTGTGCACCCTCGGCTCTGCTACATCAGAGCCGAGGGTGCGCTTGAACCCTTGTGCACACTCTGCTTCATCAAGCTAATAGAATGCATTGGCCAGCGCTGATTGGCCAGAGTACGGAATTCGGCCAATCAGCGCTGGCTCTGCTGGAGGAGGCGGAGTCTAAGATCGCTCCACACCAGTCTCCATTCAGGTCCGACCTTAGACTCCGCCTCCTCCAGCAGAGCCAGCGCTGATTGGCCGAATTCCGTACTCTGGCCAATCAGCACTGGCTAATGCATTGTATTGGCGTGATGAAGCAGTGCTGAATGTGTGTGCTTAACACACACAATTCAGCTCTACTTCATCGGGCTAATAGAATGCATTGGCCAATCAGCGCTGGCCAATGCATTCTATTAGCGTGAACTGAGTTTGCACAGGGGTTCTAGTGCACCCTCGGCTCTGCTACATCAGATTGCTACATCTGATGTAGCAGTGCCGAGTGTGCATCAGATGTGTAGTTGAGCAAAACTGACTCAGCACTGCTAAGTCTCTGCATTCGCATAGGAATGCATTGGCCAGCCTTCGGCCAATCAGCGCTGGCTCTGCCGGAGGAGGCGGAGTCTAAGGTCGGACCTGAATGGAGACTGGTGTGGAGCGATCTTAGACTCCGCCTCCTCCAGCAGAGCCAGCGCTGATTGGTCGAGTTCCGTACTCTGGCCAATCAGCACTGGCCAATGCATTTCTATGGGGAAAAGTTAGCTTGCGAAAATCGCAAACTGACAGGGATTTCCATGAAATAAAGTGACTTTTATGCCCCCAGACATGCTTCCCCTGCTGTCCCAGTGTCATTCCAGGGTGTTGGTATCATTTCCTGGGGTGTCATAGTGGACTTGGTGACCCTCCAGACACGAATTTGGGTTTCCCCCTTAACGAGTTTATGTTCCCCATAGACTATAATGGGGTTCGAAACCCATTCGAACACTCGAACAGTGAGCGGCTGTTCGAATCGAATTTCGAACCTCGAACATTTTAGTGTTCGCTCATCTCTATTGTTAACCATAGCTTTGTAATGTAACATTAGGTGGAAGTATCTTTAACGGGAACCTGTCAGGTTTAATTGGGCGCTAAACCACCCACAGCTCCTTATGGACCAGCGACACGGTGTCCCAAATAGCTTACTCCTAACTCTTTCTGTAGCCGCATTTATAAAAAAAACCTAATCTTATACTTATCTGAAGATGAGTCCTATGAGTGTTACCAGACTCATCTGTGGTGCTCCTGGAACCTGCGCAACTCTTTACTGAAGCTGGAGAAATATACAAGGTGGCTTGTTCCTGAGAGATATGTGTTAGGAGTATTTTGTGTCGTGGGTATTGGTGCACACCTTCTGACTTGCTCGCACGCACTGTTGGTAGGCAGCTTGATTTCCTGGTTAATTAGTCTGTCCTCCCATTTGCACCTGGGAGGAGTGGTCTCTACTCTGTATTTAAACCCATGCCTCCCATGGTTCTGTGCTGAGTGTCGCTTTTACAGAGCTAGGCCTTAGCAGGAGGAGTAGGTGGTTATCTTGGATAGAGGAAGTTCCGTGGTTGGTTTTTGGGAGGTTTTGGGTGAACAAGTTGGTGTGTGTGTTTTCCCTTCTGTGTTCACCAATCCTCCCTCCGTGTATAATTGACTGTGTGAGTGAATTGCCTTATCCTTTGATTTCTACTCAGTTTCCCTGTGTTTGTTTCCTAGTGTATGGTTCCTTCCCATATTGGTTTGGGGAATTCTTTCCTACATGTTTCCTGTGTGCTGCTTGTGTTGTTAGTCAGCGCACACCCTTGTCAGTCCCTGTCAGTAGCAGCTTCACTTGTTCGTTAGGGGTGACCCCCTTTAGTCTCCAGTCCCTAGAGATCTTATAGGGCCTTCCTTCTCCCACTTCCCTCTAGGCCTACGGTGTCAGTGAGAGAGGAGCTGTCGGGGTCAGGCTTAGCCTGAGTACAGCCGACCTACACCCGTGAGGCAGGGACCGGGATAGCTAGTGGGAGTAGTGCAGGGCGAGATTCCCTACTGCTATCCCTTAGCCCCGTTGCAGCTACCTGGACTGACATAACAGTACACTCAGCCGGTTAAAAAAAAAAAAAAAAAAAAAGGGGTTCGTTTGCATTATGACGGACCTGAAACAGTTGTACCAGGCGGTGCAGCAGATTTCCACTGAAATGGAGGGGATCAAGCTACGAATGGATGCCATCCAAGCTTCTGGCGTATCTCAAGTACAGCAGTTGGCTCAACACACAGCCTCTCAGGTGGAGGGCATACAGAGGCAGGTGAGTAGCGCCCCTGTGGGTCGGCCTCTGGAGCCAAAAGTCAGCTTACCTGAACCCTTCCGAGGTAAGAGGTCAGATTTTTTCCGATTTCAAAAGGACTGTCTTTTGTATTTCCGGCTACGGCCGTTTTCCTCCGGTTCTGAGGTACAGAGAGTTGGGATTATTATTACTTTATTGAGAGATGATCCCCTCATCTGGGCACATTCGTTACCAGCCGACTCAGCTTGCTTACTAACTGTAGAGGCGTTTTTCTCCACAATGGGGTTACTGTATGACGACCCAGACAGGGTACGCACGGCTGAGTATAACCTACGACGTGTGGTGCAAGGGGATCACGCTATAGAGAAATATTGCACAGAGTTTCGTAGGTGGGCAGCAGAAGTACACTGGAATGACCCCGCTCTACTTAGTCAGTTTGAGACAGGGCTCTCGGACCAGGTTAAAGATCATCTAGTTTCTCACCCTGTTCCTGGAGATCTAGATGAGGCCATGCAGCTGGCAATTAGAGTTGGACGGCGCCTCCGGGAGCGTGGAGACAAGAGTCCTGGGGGGGTTAGCCCTCCTCAATTCTCTGTTTTTGGAGAGGACCCGGGGGACCAACCCATGCAGATTGGGGCCACTGTGCGAAGTGCTAGACCCAAGAGTGAAGGGTCCCGCACAGTACGCTGTTTTGTGTGTGGAGGGATGGGACATGTAGCAAGGGTATGCCCCTCCAGAGAATGGTTCGCCAAGGAGGGTATTAACCCCAGGTCTATTGAGAGTAAAGGGAGAAAACCTACTAAGGAGGGAGGTGTGCATATTTCCTGTACTCAGACTGCCGGGTTGACCCTTGATGGATGGGTAAATGGGCAGAAGTGCCGGATTTTGGTTGATTGTGGTTCGGCAGTCAACCTTATTGACTCAGAGTTTTGCGAGCAACTAAGGGTGAGTCCTTTGGTCTTGAAGTCTCAGATACCGGTGTGGGCTATTGATAAGACCCCTCTACAGCAATCTGTCATCTCCAAACAGGTGGAGGGTCTGGAGTTTATTGTGGGTGGCCACAGGGAAGAGATTGACTTGTTCTTGTTATCTAAGTTACCAGCACAAGTAGTTTTGGGGTGGCCCTGGCTGAAGCAACATAACCCTATTATCAACTGGGAGACCGAGACAGTAGTTTCTTGGGGGCAGGGGTGTAATGGTCGATGTCTGCCCATATCCGTTATGTCTTTGTCTATAGACAATTTGCCTCAAGAAATATGTGAGTTCAGGGAGGTCTTTGAGGAAAGGGCAGCCAAGACATTACCACCACATCGCACCTATGATTGCTCGATTAAATTTATACCTAATGCAGTGTTACCCAAGACAAGGTTGTACAATCTCACTATTCCGGAGAGGGAGGCGCTCAAAGAGTATATTGAGGGGAGTCTAGAGGTGGGGCATATTCGCCCATCTAAGTCCCCAGTAGCAGTGGGGTTTTTCTTTGTAAAGAAGAAAGATGGAGGGTTGCGCCCTTGTTTGGATTTTAGGGAGATTAATAAAATCACGGTGCGGAATCCCTATCCCATCCCGTTGATCTCGGATCTTTTCAGCCAGATTACGGGAGCTCGCTGGTTTAGTAAAATAGATTTACGTGGGGCGTATAACTTGCTGAGAATCAAGAAGGGGGATGAGTGGAAAACAGCGTTTAACACACCCCTAGGACACTTTGAGAATCTGGTGATGCCTTTCGGTCTAACCAATGCGCCCGCGTTTTTTCAGAATTTTATTAATGATGTACTAAGTGCCGTCATAGGGAGGGGGGTTGTGGTCTATCTGGACGATATACTCATTTACACCCCGGATTTGGAGACTCATTGGGAGAGAGTGAGAGAGGTTTTAAATCTCCTGAGGGTTAACCAATTAAGTGCTAAGCTGGAGAAATGTGTGTTCGCGGTCAATAAATTATGTTTCCTTGGCTATATCCTATCGGACAAGGGGTTCGAGATGGATCCTGAGAAGGTCAGGGCAGTCTTGGAGTGGCCGCGACCTGAGAACCTAAAGGCGGTCCAACGGTTCTTGGGGTTCTCCAACTATTATCGCCAGTTTATTAAGGGATTTTCTGAGGTTGTGAAACCCATCTCGGACTTGACTAAGAAGGGGGCTGACTGTGCTAAGTGGTCGCCAGAGGCGCTAGCCGCGTTTGAAGAATTGAAGAAGCGATTCTCCTCCGCTCCCATTTTGAGACAGCCGGATGAGAGGTTGGCCTTCCGAGTGGAGGTGGATGCCTCCTCGGTGGGGGTGGGAGCAGTACTTTCTCAGGAGTTCGAGGAGGGTACGCATCCCTGTGCCTTCTTTTCTAAGAAATTCTCTGCCTCTGAACGGAATTATGACATCGGAGATAGAGAACTACTGGCAATAAAACTAGCGTTCGAACATTGGCGTCATTTCCTGGAGGGGGCCAGAAGGCCAGTCCAGGTATTTACCGATCACAAGAATTTGGTTTATCTTGGGTCGGCGAAGAGATTAAATGCACGGCAGGCCAGATGGGCTCTATTTTTTGCGCGGTTCCATTTTACCGTGACTTATGTGCCGGGTTCAAAGAATGTTAAGGCTGATGCTTTATCCCGGTATATGTCGACCGATGAGGAACGAGAGGCGCCTGCCACTATTCTTGGGGATGGAGTGGTGGTAGCAGTATTGGGCACGAAATTGGAGAAAGCCTTGATCGAAGCGCAACACGCTGCACCTTCCAAGATACCTAGAAACAAGCTGTTTGTCCCAACTACTCTCCGACAAAGTCTCCTGAGGGAGTGTCACGAGTCGGTTCTTGCTGGTCACCCGGGGGTTTCAGAGACCATGAGATTGGTGTCTAGGAATTTTTGGTGGCCAGGGTGGAGTAAGGATGTCTTGCAGTTTGTTCAAAATTGTTCGGTCTGTGCAAGAGCCAAGGCGTCGCATACCCGTCCCCACGGTCTTCTACATCCGTTAGAACCTCCTAAGGCACCTTGGACTCATCTGTCTATGGATTTCATCACGGGCCTTCCAGTGTCTAAGGGTTTCACGGTCATTTGGGTAGTCGTTGACCGCTTCACGAAAATGTGCCATTTGATCCCGTTTTCCAGGCTGCCATGTGCCAAGACACTATCAGGGGCATTTATTAAAGAAATTGTAAGGTTGCATGGTCTTCCCGAGGAGATTGTTTCGGACAGGGGTCCGCAATTTGTGGCTAAATTCTGGCGGGCTTTTTGCAGCAGGTTGGGAGTTACACTGTCGTTTTCCTCCGGGTTTCACCCGGAGTCTAACGGGCAAACAGAGAGGAAGAATCAGGATGTGGAACAGTTTTTGAGGTGTTTTGTTCGAGAGAATCAGAATAATTGGGCTGACTTTCTTCCCCTGGCAGAATTTTCCTTAAACAACCATGATTCCAACGCCACAGGTACCACACCTTTTTTTTGCTCCGGTGGTAGACATCCTGTTTTCGGAGTATTTTCTTCCATTTCGTCCCCAGTTCCGGAGGAGGAGCTATTTTCTAAAAAGCTGCAAGGGGTATGGTCCCGTATCCGAGAGAATCTGGTGCGGGCGTCGCACCAGGCTAAGGTCCAGGCGGATAGGAAGAGAGGAGAGTTGCAGTTCTTCCCTGGTGAGATGGTTTGGTTGTCCACCAAGAATATCAGGTTGAAGGTTCCTAGCAAGAAGCTGAGTCCCAGGTTTGTGGGTCCTTTTAAGATTATCAAGATGGTAAATGAAGTGGCGGCGCAGCTGCAACTACCTAAAAGGTGGAAGATAAACCGGGTGTTCCATGTCTCCTTGTTAAAGAAGGCCAAGAAGGGAACGTCTCCAGTTAAAGTTCCACCAGTTTCTGAGTCCGGGGAGTATGAGATATCCCGCGTTCTGGATAGCAAATATGTTCGGGGGAAGCTACGGTATCTGGTGGCATGGAAGGGATACGGTCCTGAAGATAATTCTTGGGTTCTGGAGTCGGATATGTCAGCCCCCAGACTCGTGGAGAAATTCCACAAGGAGTTCCCGAAGAAGGATGCTCCTAGAGAATCCGGAGTCTTCTCCTTGAGGGGAGGATCCTGTTAGGAGTATTTTGTGTCGTGGGTATTGGTGCACACCTTCTGACTTGCTCGCACGCACTGTTGGTAGGCAGCTTGATTTCCTGGTTAATTAGTCTGTCCTCCCATTTGCACCTGGGAGGAGTGGTCTCTACTCTGTATTTAAACCCATGCCTCCCATGGTTCTGTGCTGAGTGTCGCTTTTACAGAGCTAGGCCTTAGCAGGAGGAGTAGGTGGTTATCTTGGATAGAGGAAGTTCCGTGGTTGGTTTTTGGGAGGTTTTGGGTGAACAAGTTGGTGTGTGTGTTTTCCCTTCTGTGTTCACCAATCCTCCCTCCGTGTATAATTGACTGTGTGAGTGAATTGCCTTATCCTTTGATTTCTACTCAGTTTCCCTGTGTTTGTTTCCTAGTGTATGGTTCCTTCCCATATTGGTTTGGGGAATTCTTTCCTACATGTTTCCTGTGTGCTGCTTGTGTTGTTAGTCAGCGCACACCCTTGTCAGTCCCTGTCAGTAGCAGCTTCACTTGTTCGTTAGGGGTGACCCCCTTTAGTCTCCAGTCCCTAGAGATCTTATAGGGCCTTCCTTCTCCCACTTCCCTCTAGGCCTACGGTGTCAGTGAGAGAGGAGCTGTCGGGGTCAGGCTTAGCCTGAGTACAGCCGACCTACACCCGTGAGGCAGGGACCGGGATAGCTAGTGGGAGTAGTGCAGGGCGAGATTCCCTACTGCTATCCCTTAGCCCCGTTGCAGCTACCTGGACTGACATAACAATATGCACCGAGTCGAAATGTTCTACTCCAGCTCCAGTGAAGAGTTGCACAGATGCCAAAAGTACTGGAATCAGGTAAGTCTAAAAGTTTGTTATGCTGATCTGACCATGAACAGCATTATCATATTGGGAATTTAAGGACCCATGAATGCTTTAGTGCCCCAAATATCCCTGATGGGTTTCCTCTGTTATATATCTTATAAAAGAAAAATGCTTCTTTCTCCAATTATCAGGCTGTGTTCCTGCACCTTCCCATGTCCACACTGACCTGACATTGAAATCTCTGCTAAATCTGATTTGTCTAAGGGTTGGTTCACACTAGCACTTGTATTCCGTCCGCAAGGAGTCCGCATGGAGACCCCCCCCCCCCCAGACCGAATGCAATCGCAAATGCAAGTGATGTGCTTGCAAAGCACATGGAGCCCATAGACTATAATGGGCTCCGTGGGCTTGCCGCGCACTGCCCGCATGAATGAATTGTGCGGGCAGTGCGCGGCAAGCACACAGAGCCCATTATAGTCTATGGGCTCCGTGTGCTTAACTGCACAGCGCTTGCATTAGCGTTGGTATTCCGTTCGTGGGGGTCTCCATGAGGACTCCTTGCGGACGGAATACAAGCGCTAGTGTGAACCAACCCTAAAACTGTCAGCTCACTGAAGTATCAATTGATGTGTTCCTAAAGAGGTCAATATGGGAAACTGAGAGAGAAGAATCTACAGAAGCACACAGGGGCTGCTAGTGTTCTAAGTCACCCCAAGTGCTTTATCCACATCAGTACTGTCCAGTGCTGCTGTACTATATCCTCTATGCTGCTTTTGCATGAATATGAAAGCGTTAAGGAGCAGAGTATACAGTTTTCTCATTGAGATATGAAAGCAGTCAGTGACCACCCAGCGGCTTAGGGAAAACTGAGAATTACAGACAGAGTATGCAGAGGGGAATATTCCTAGAAATTGTAGAATATAAATCATATAATGTGCAGAAATAGTGGTACTCCACATATAGACTCATCCTGACTATCCTAAAGGTTAGGTACATCACTGTCCACTCCTCTTCTGCGTAACTAGAAAGGGTCTAGTACTGTGTCCTGCCGTATTACACAGTATAAATGGAGAAGCAAAGTAGATAGAGCCGGCTGTAACAAGCTAAGGGTAGCTGTGCAGAGATAGTGACTTGGCACTATGAAAGTGGCAGTGAGGAAAAAAAGAAGTGAGAGGCGGAATACTAAAACAGCCTTATGCATTTATAATAAGCCTTGACATAACCAGTGTAAAATCTCTCCACGCTAAAATGCCGTGTATACAAGAATAAAGCTACCAGTGCTAACAAATAACCCAGTTTTATCTAATACGGGGGCTGCAGATTTAGCTGGTTAGATATTTATTTTATTCATTATCATCAACTTCAAGGCACTTAAGACTTTTTGCTCATTTGCAGTGATTTATAAGCTACATAATCTATATTAGCATACTATCATTTTTTTTCACACAATCTTAAGCTAAATTCACATATTTAATTTTGACTTAGTTTTTGGGCAGATTTTAAAACCAAAGCCAGGACTGGATATGGAAAACTGGACATGTAGTGTAGTGTTTGCTGTATATTCGTCCTTTCTTTTCTGTCTATTTCTGGCTATGACTCAAAAACAAACTGCATGTGTGAATCCAGTCATACAGTAGGTTCCCCCTGGTGTCACCTCTCCATTGTCTCAGTCCATTGGGACACTCGTAGAATGGAGAAGAGGACCTATAAAGCAGGGGTTGCATGCTGAGCTAGAGGGATCTCATTGACTATAATGGGGTCCATCGAGTTTCCATGGTTTATATATTCCATGGATTTTTTTCTCCACTGATTTTCAGGCAGAGATTGCAACGGGGACTGTGGTGCAGATGTGAACGTAGTCTTATATGGAAAATATAGAAGTCTGTTGACATAGTCCAATACAGAGAAAACTTTTAGGGGAACTGCTTAACATTTATCACTTGTTCATGGGATTTAGTGTTTGATTGGTGGGAGTTCTAGTGCTGAAACCCCAATAATACCCATGAGGGGGAGACTTGTATGGAGTAGTGGCCAAGCCTGCTTAGTATACAGCTCTATAACTCTATGGAAGGTACAGAAACAGCTGAGGATGAGGATATTCACTGGACTCTTATCTGCTATAGACAGGTTATAAATGTTTAAGGGTGCCTTCACATGGAGTATACGCTCGCTGATTCTGAACGTGTAACACGTTCCGAATCAGCGACATTAAAACAGATCTCATTGCTTTCTATGGGAGCTGGCATACGTACGTTCCCCATAGAAATAAATGGGCTGCTTTTTTCCCTATTGCTTTCAATGTGATGCGCACGTATCGCATTGAAAGCAATAGGTAAAAAAGCAGCCCATTCATCCCTATGGGGAACGTACGTATGTCGGCTCCCATAGAAAGCAATGGGATCTGTTTTAACGCCGCTGATTCGGAACGTGTTACACATTCAGAATCAGCGAGCGTATACTCCGTGTGATGGAGCCCTTTAAGCCTGTTTAGGGAGACCAAAACCACTGAAAAAGATGGACGTGCTTTGACTTAAAGGTTGAGGTAGATGAAGAGGACCAACACTAACAATATGAATTTAATCCCAGAAATGCCATATTATGCACTAAGTAACAATTAAAGAACAGGACATTTAAGAGACACATTAAGCTAAGGGTCAAATTGTTATTATGGCACAAAATAATCGTGATAAAATACAATGGGATGTGGAATATTCTGTAGTGAGGGATTTCAGATTGAAAAATTGGCTATGCTGATTTTAGAAAGAGCGCCACTCTTGTTACTGGGCAGTGCCAGGTATTACATGCAGCCAATAACTCTTTAAACGAATCTCATATATGTTTCACATGAGATGGATGTCTAAATTCAGATTTTACGATGCAGATGTGTGAATACACCTACAGACTTCCAGTAATATGGGAAGCCTTAGTATCCCACATAAGAGCCCAGCTGCACAGAATGTTTTATAGGATACCACGTTCATATCTGAGTCCATAATAATAGAGTGACATGTTTGGGTGTTCACCTAGTTTTATCCATGTAACCCTGCATTTATGAGGTTGTGCGTGTCCGTATTGCCAGTTTTGGTGTACCCGCCTTTACAGGAAGCCGCAGAGAAGCCTGTCGCCATCCCTACTAGGGTATAAACCAGGAGTTACATCATATTAAACACTCTCGAGGGACTCAGGGAAGTGAAGGAGTGAGGTTTATCTGAGATCACCAGGAATGATACCCGCAGGAATTAAACCCACACATTTGAGTAATAAACATTAACACCTTAACCACTATATCGCAACACCTCCTCTCTCCTACACTCCCGAGATCCTTGACTTGTTAAATGTATCTTTTTCTCTCTGGATCAAACCTCCTGCGTGACAATATTATAAAAATGATGGCTGCTTGGCGTTCTCTCTAGCAATGCGCTAGTTAACAACAACTAGAGGATTTACACCAACACTGTGTAGACTGTTGATAGGAACACATTAAGAATCAGTCACACATAAGTAATGCCTCAAGGCGCTATTACACAGGCCGACGCAAGCACCGGTTGACAATATAACACTCTGATCGGCGCTCATTTACATTAGCTTTTACACCAGATGATGTCATCTTCATGGGGGAGGAACAGTCTCTACAGTAATTGTTCATTCCCCCTACAATCCCATTATGATGGCAGTACATCCCTGTTTACACTTGGCAATCTGCTGCCAACAAGTAATGCTTTTTTGTGCCGCATAAAAGATGCAATAATGCGACAAAAAAATATTTGCTCCTTTGTCAGATGATCGTTGTCTCATTTACAGCAACCAATTATCAGGAATGGGATGTTCCTATAGATGTTTGCTCCTAATAATTGGCCCAATCAGCAGACGTGTAATGAGGTCTTAAAGGGGTGTTCCAGTTAGGCAAAGTTCACATGCAATTCTGCAGCGTGTGAACTTCCGCTCCGGATTAGGCCCAAATGAATGGGCCTAGTCTGGAGCGTGCCTCTGCGAGGCAGACACTGCAGCTGAATCAGCCTGAAGAAAGGGCAGCTCGCTAACGGTCTCCATAGACCACCATTGTGAGGGGGCAGATTATGACATGGATTACGTGCCATAATCCACCCCCTCTGTGCGGAGGCTTAATATAAGTTGTCTGAACATTCGGCCAAGGACCCAGCAGAGAGTCTACATTCGGGTCTCTAGGCTTTCTGACCTTTGGCCCGCACAGGTGAGCATTAACCAATTAGTGACTAGGCGGTGATGTTCAATTGGCACCACTGATTGGTTGGCACGCTTGTGCACAGTCAGACTGTAAACAAAGACCAGGGACTTGGACAGGGACTCCTTGCTGGATCTCTGGCTGAATGGACAGGTCAGTATAAAGTATTGATTATTTTAAACTCTGTATGCTGTAAAAATATGAACTGGAACACCCCTTTAAGTGTGTGCCATGGAAATCAGGTCCCTATGTTTACCTAATACAATTTTCCTACACTGTCGACTAGTAATAGTCTTGACACTGCTATGACCACAAGATGTAGCATTACTCTACTGTGCCTCTTTTATGTACTACTAGTAAATACTGCGATACAATAAGGACAATCAATGACAATGAGACCGTGACAGCACTTGGCAGTACTGTCAGTGACCGACTGCTTCACCCCAAGTGTGAGAAGGAGCGTTATCAGAGGTCCTTCCTCCTAACCATGATCAGGCTGTATAATCAACATCAGGCTAAACAAAGATCACTCCACACAGAGAACTAAATGATCCTGAAGTCTTTCCTTTCTTCTTAGTTGCTATGTCTCCTAGTATCTTTTCTATCTGCTATGAGCTGGTATGTATTCTTTCTTGTAATATATTAATGTATTATCCATGCTGCTGTTGTAACACACTGAATTTCCCTATGGTGGGACTATTAAAGGATTATCTTATCTTATTGTGCTTTTCTCACAGAGACTGAAACCCCGGAGTAGCAGTTATACAGGGGCTCATCCTCAATACCCAAAGGGTCAGTTGCTTGTATGGTGAGCAAATTTACCTATCAGTATATTTTTGGCATGTGGGAGAAAACCATAATATCCAGAGGACACCCATGCAAATGCAGGGAGCATATATAAACTCCATGCAGATGTTACCCTGCAACCATATCTGACAGCACTGTATGATGGTTGTATTTTCTTCTTTATCTACAGCTGTCATTAAGAATCTTCTGAGTAGTTTTTGGCATGAAAATTTCTGCCAATACACATGCAAAGTGTCATGATTTAGCTCCGTCGTCGAAATCTATGACCGTACCTGCCAAAGAATCATACAACCTTCTGTAGGGAATGAGTGTTGCCTTATGTAGAAGACCAGGACATTTATGACTCCAGTCCTTCTGGTAGAAGCCATCTGAGAACTCATCACATTTTGCCTAAAGTTGTGAGCCTGGTAAAAATGTATGTCCAATGGATGGAAATGAATAAAACTAGAGTATACTGACACTTCTGACAACTCCTTCCTGTGAGGCAGCCATCCGACAGTAAGGAATGATACCTGCTATCCAATAGTGAGTTGCTGGTGGTATTTGATGGTATGGGCCCCTGCTCTGACATGTTTTTTTTTGCACAAACCAACCTTACCGACCTTCCAACTATGTAGAATATGCGCACTATAAAACTTCTTCATGATCTTTATTGTTATTGTATATCAACATATCACCAATATGATCTAATAGGTTATTTGTGACCCAAGTCAGGAGAAATAGGCACGTTATTGGCTACACATATGCTTTTCTTCTGCTGAACCTTTGGGATTCATTATTGAGCTGAGGTCCATCAAAGAATCCTTTGATGCTCAAATTGACCAGTCTGACCTGCAGGGGAAAGGTGTCCAAAGAAGAGAATGGGTATCCATGTTATATATGGTCACTCCAAATCCTTCATTGCAGGAGCCAATCTTTGCTAAGACTCCTCAGTATATGATCTGTGGGGTACGGCACATGAACCCCAAACAGATCAGTTGTTACAGCCGCATCTAGGCGCTGAATGTAGCTGCAGTAGATGGGGAATGGATTGAGTCTACTGTATTATGGTGGTCCTGGAGAACTGCGGCTTCACTACTATTACTTGACTAGGAATAGACTACTTTAGTTTCTGGACCCCCACAGATCACATACTGATGACCTACAGTATCTTATGTACAGGTTATCAACATGACACTTGTCTTTGGCAATGGAAACCCCCTTTAATACAACATACTGTGTAGATGCCTTTAAATACCCCAGCTATATGGTTTTTTTGCATTCGTATGTTACGGAGTCGTTCTATCTTATACTTACGTCCATACTAAAAAACATAAAGCAGTAAGAGCCGATAAATTTTGCCTTATTTTGTACGTGTCCACATGCTCTATGGCTTTGAGTTCACATTTACACACGAAGGATAAATGAAGTGTTCCTGTATGCGGTCTATAGACGCTCGGTGACCAGTGATCATCTTAATTATGTCAGTAGGAATGTGACAGGTGGTTATGGAAAGGAAGACATCCAGAGCCCGGGAAGGACACAGGGGGTGAGTTTAGTAAAAGACTCTGTTAATATTTTACAGCAGGGAGCATTTGTTTTTTTAATAAAGTATCCATCCCTTAGTCCCCAGCTCAATTCATCTCCAGTCTGAAACCAAGGGCAGGGAGAGGATCTGGAAGGAGAAGCAGAGAGCTTATCTAAGAAGAGGGGGCGGATGTGTTATGAAATGACGGCAAAAATGGGTAAGATACAGAGAGAACGGGTGCGAGATCCAGCAGAGAACACAATGGAGCAATGGAGAGACTAAACCAACACAAGAACAATACGTCCCTATAGGTCTTAGATCCCCATGCTATAGCCTCCACCTATAACTCAGCTGCCTATAATTCCTGTCTCTCTTTACAGCCCTTGCTTACAGCTCTGTGCACCATATAACCACTTCATGTGTGTCATGTTTCCCGCCTAATCATGTCCTATAACTCTAAGTTACCGCTTATAAATTTCACAGCTTTTCCATAAAGATCATTCTATATGACATTTCCTATACTGTACGTCAATAGCCGTAATTGTCTCTTATAAATCCTCCCAATACGTAGTTGCCCACTGTGCATTATTTTCAGAGATACGTTGGTTCGTATAATAAAAACTGTAATAAAATATTATGATGGTGTCTGGCAGTGGGTGAGGGGTTGTTCATGTTTGGAGAGACTAGATAGGGTTACCGGATTAGTAATACACACTACATAAGACTGCATTCGCAATCTGCTTTCTATTGGATTAACCTGGGCTCAATCAATCAATAGCTTAATATTTCTTCAATACAGATGGAGGGGGATGGGGAGTTATAGAGGTGAATGTGCGAAACATCATGTAACCCATGAGTGGCTATTTGGAGCTTATAGAAGGCCCAAAAGGCTCACCTGAAACATAAGGAGACATGGTATATCATCCATCACAGCCTTCCCTGGTGTATATGGTAAATGGGCACTAGAGACAGGGTAGGGTTCAGCAAACAGGGTTCAGCAAACCAGCATACTGTACATACTGCATATACCTCTATGTTATCTGACATTGCATCTTAATCCTTAAGTGCAAACTACGGTGTAATGTATTGATAGGTTTGTAGGAAACATGTATGTGTATGTTGTACTATGATGTATAGCCTGCTACATAGGAAATATGTTTAGGTATATTTTCTTTTGTACTCTTAAAGTCAATGGCCAGATGTTTCTAACTACAAGTCATACATATGCATAAGAACAAACTGTTTCCCTAAAGAATACAATGTGAACATGGCTTTATTACCATGCTGAATACTCAGGTGCATAGCCCATGTTTCACATTCATGTTCAGATAGATCAATTCAAGTACTGGGACAGTGGTCTATATGATGAGGCAGCGGGAACACCACAATAGACAATAAGCAGGTGCTTGTGGAAGGTTTTTATATTCATCCGCCACATCTCAAATAAATGGAGACTATAAACCAATCTTGTCTGTAGTCTGATCCTGCAGCCATGTGTCACCCCTTCCTTCTGCTTTCTTTCCTACTGTCTAGTTATTACTTATTTTTCTACATGATATATTGTTAATATACTCCACAGCATTATCCAGTTATTGCCACTGCTTACAATATGTATTTGGAGTATGGGAGGAAACAGAGTACTTAGACAAAACAAGTGGAGAAACTAAAGCAGTGGTTCTTAACTTTGTTTGAGGTACCGAACCCACCAGTTTCATATGCACATTCACCGAACCCTTCTTTAGTGATAAATCATATATGATTTTTTTTCCAAATTCAAGACATAGGTATGTGTTTTTTCACTGGTACACAAAATGAACCATGCATAGGGCCTAGGATTCGATTGAACCCTGGTTAAGAACCACTAAACTGTCTTGTGGGCCCTGATGCAATCTTTTGTCTAGGGCCCCCCTCACTCATACATACAGTGAATTCTTGTTAGTGATGGTTATGAGTTTTAAGTAGGTTAATCCACCTTAGTGTGGTTAGGGTAACCTGTGAGTCTCCTTGGCTTATGGGCCAGATGGAAGCTGCAATCTCAATACTGATGCCAGAGCTTATGGGCCCCCTAAGGCTCCTGGGCCCTGGGGCGACTGAACCCTTTGTACCCTCAAGTTACACCCCTGGATGAAACCCATACAAGCTTGAGGAGAATATACAAAATATACTTGTACGTTGTCCTTGGTGGGATAACAACCCAAAACCACAATGCTTCAAGAAAACAGTGAACCCTTCATAAAACATATGGTTTCATATAAATATAAAAAAGTAAACTATACGGACTTGTTTAAGTGCTATAGTAAAACCTCTCCACCCCACCTCTGAGAAGAACACTCATGTGGACCAAATTTTCAGTTTCACCATATATTACGCATACAGGCTGACATATATATATATATATATATATATATACACCGAATCTGCTCCTTCCTCACCCCGGAAAATACCAAGATGCTCGTCCAGGCCCTCATAATCTCCTGCCTAGACTACTGCAACACCCTTCTGCATGGACTCCCAGCTAACACCCTCGCCCCCCTCCAGTCCACCCTAAACTGCGCTGGTCGCTTAATCCACCTCACCCCCCGATCCTCATCGGCTGCTCCCCTCTGCCAGTCCCTCCACTGGTTACCCATAGCCCAGCGAATCGAGTTCAAGCTGCTAACGCTAACATACAAAGCGATCCACAACCTGTCCCCTCCATATATCTCTGACCTAATCTCCCGCTACCTGCCCACACGTAACCTCAGATCCTCCAATGACCTCCTACTCCGCTCTGCCCACATCCGCTCCTCACACAACCGTCTCCAAGATTTCTCTCGTGCATCCCCCATACTCTGGAACTCCTTACCAAGACACATAAGACTGATCCCCACAATCACAGGCTTCAAAAAGGCCCTTAAGACTCCCCTATTCAGGAAGGCCTACAACCTCCAATAACACTATCACCGCACTGCCATCTGTACAGTCTCCCCCTCTCCTTCTGTCTCTACCCCCTTCCCTCATAGATTGTAAGCCCTCGCGGGCAGGACCCTCTACCCCACTGTGCCAGTCGGTCATTGTTAGTATTATATCTACCTGTATATTTTGTGTACTGTATGTAACCCCCAAATGTAAAGCACCATGGAATTAATGGTGCTATATAAATAAATAATAATAATAATAATACACCATTATGATGACAGGAATGACGCAACTCTACGATTCTATTATCTATGATTCTCTCATTCTTTTCACAAGTTGCTCTGCTAATGGAGGAGGAATACTTAACATATGCAGTGTGTAAGGGAAAGTTGTCTCTCAGCATTTACGGGCCTTAGGTGCAGGCCAAATTTTGCTTAATGCTAAATTTGGTTTTCTTGTAAGCATATTATTTTACAGCTACAAGTTTGCTTTACTTTAGTTCTTTGCATTAACACTTGGCTGATCAATATCCTGTAACATAACGCAATTCCATCCTTCCAGGTGAGCGCACATCTAGGAGATGCCGCACTCTACTCCACATTAATGGGTTAAGTACCAGGAGTCTCAGGGAACTGTCATGGACTCGTCTTGTGTGGAGAATCTGTCTTGGCTGTATCTGTTATTGGGGAACTGTTCAGTCTTAGATCCACGATGGTGGCTCCATTGCAAGCAAGTTCTGTAAAACATGCCCTGTGGATGACACTGTGATGGCACTCAGCATCCTAAGACCACATGAGGAAACATACAATATATCATAATATAAGATATAATATACATCTATAGCTTCCTAAGGAGGTTTCTGTAATGCTAGGTTCACACTTGCACTATTCTCGTATCTGCCGAGGGACTTGAAAGATGGAGAGCCCATCCGCTAAAACAGCGGTTACCTGTAGCCCCCTCGGACCCCATATCTTATAATAATATATAATGTCTGGTCGGTTTATGACGGTTTTATACTGAAACCAGCAGAGAGAAGAGTCCTCCATGCAGGACTTTTATCGCTGCCGATTTTCGGTGGAAGCTGTGATGAAGTCTCTTATGGAGATGCCGACACAAATGTGAATGAAGCCTTAGAGTATATCACTATTAAGGATAACAGGTGCTTCTGCATGGAGAGGTATACGCTTACTTTGATGACATTACAGGTGTAACCAACTACTAACCGTTTGCCTAAGTAGAATAATTTCTAAATAATAAAATACAGTGTTTGGCATGATAAGGGTCACTGAGTTTATTCTGCTACCTGAAAATCTTACTCGATTATGTCATGTAAGGAAAAAACAATAACAAGCACGCAATGGATATTACTTTGCCATAGTCTTTCTTTAATCTGAATTCATATTTGACTAGAGGATTTAGAACAGAATTTTTATATTTATGGGATAGGGAGGATGAAAGTACTGGACCATCTTTTTCAAGAAAGAAATCAATTTTTCTTTGTGCCCAGAACTTCACTTTTATAGGCTAGAACTGCACTTTTATAGGGTAGAACTGCACTTTCATAGGGTAGAACTTCATTTCTATTGGGTAGAATTGCAATTTTATAGGGTAGAACTTCATTTTAATAGGGTAGAACTGCACTTTTATACTCTTATAAACCTGGTGAGCCCGGTATGGTGTTGCTGAAATGCTAGCAGTGCTTGAATGTGTCAGGTTTCAGAAAATTATACAAAAATACAGTAACAAATACTTGAAGATATTGTAGGGGTATAGACTCCAGCCTATAACTAGTGACACTGCTGCAGTAATACTACCACTAAGACAAAATAAAGAGGACAAACTGCAGGACTAATGTCTTAGTATGGGACTCACAGGCTTAAAATATATCTGACCATCACGCATGTGGATAGGGAGATGACAACAGATACCCTCTATGAGTCTATGAGTCTATACATGATCATTTTACAAAAGTATTGGTTGTCACTGAACACCAGAAGACCTGTGCATCAGCATGGCTAAACAATAAAGTGATCTCATACAACTGAGGCTTAGCTGTCCATAATAATAGCTATATAATGATGGATTTTGGATTTTTTCAATTCAGCATACTGTAGGTATATATTTTATGCACATTTTTTCATGTCCGCTACATAAGCATCCTTGTAATCACAGTTTTTTTCACCTCTTGGCAACCAAATTTTAAAGCATACTATATAATAACATCCAAGAACTATATGTATTCTATTTCAGATAGAAATATATCAAATTTTTCAAGCATTACCAAATGTATTTAATTCATCACAGAAATTAGTTTGATATTGGATTAAAGCTAAAACTCCAGCTTGGACCATCCCTTCTACACAACAGGTTCCACTGGTTCACTGACAGCATCTGCCTTGGAGAAATTTGTCCAGTGGCCATTATATGTCAACCATTGATATTGATGTATTGTATGGACTGGTTGGGTCCTCCATGGCTGGAGACATTTTTTTAGGGTTTACATTATGGTTAGTAGATAGGGACCTCTTGTGCTCATGTTCTCTCGGTTGTATAGATAGGTCGTCTAACATGGACAACCCTTTTAAGGTGTAGTGGAGCAGGATGTAGCTCAGAACATCTAATAAAATTAGTAATAGTTCACATTACCGCTGCCATCTACAAATCTATGAACAAGTAGTTATTAACAGTTATGTGTCCACCAAACAATAGTAATATTTGGCACCCAATTTTCGTGCATTAATTTCATTAGAACGTGCCATTTTTTTCCATTCTAGCAACATTACAAAGCTTTCAATGCTGAAGCCCACAAACCATTTAGCTTACTACTGTTGATCATGTGGATTAACAAGAAAATACCTGAAGGTGCTGAGCTCAGCGTAAGCATAACAATGCCCCAGGCTCTGCTTTAAGGCTCTGGGCTCTTGCAGGCCTCAGTTAAGAGACCAGCGGTGGTCACACTTGGATATGTGTCAAGGCCTCATAGGTCTGGGCTTAATCTCATGTCATTTTATCCCCATTTATCATATTTATGATCCAGTTATATCTGATGCCTATGGATTAGTCTTCTAAATATGAGTCAATAGGATTTACATCGATGAAAAGTTACGATGGTAGAAGGTGGCCCAAAAAAATTAGGTTAAGAAGGATAAAATGCAAATCTGCTTATGACAGCTCCATTGCTGGTCCCTTCGGTGCACAGACGATAAGATCAATGAAGCATCGCTCTCTCCAGTGTCTTATCCTTCTGTTGAGTTTATGACCGTTAAACCACAATGAACAACCTGAGGATATCACCTCTTTATTCTGTCCACGTTTCAAGACGGATGCCTAGAGGTGACCTTTACATATTTAATGATCACCTTTAGTCCTCAGATTTCCACTGCCAGAAACCAGGCAATTTGTCTACTGCGCGTATACACGGAAATCAACATTTTAATCCACTCATCGTATCCTCCCTTGATTGCTCCTACAATTGATTATCCTCATTGCAATTAATCTAAAACCCTGGCAGTCGCCTCATCTAAACAACAGCTACCCAAATGATGTAAATGCCCACACTGGCATCTTATCTCTTCAAGAATTAGATACAAAGCTCCGTCTTTGACCTTCAAAGCCCTCAATGAAACTTCCCGGCCTTACATCTCGGCATCTGTAAATAATTGCTAATGTGTTCTCCTTTGTCAGTGGTCCAACTCTCTCATAATCACCTCTTATTATCATCCTGTTACTGTGGGACCGTATTTATGGCGCTACCAATATCACATTATTAAACTTGCTCCATAGGCAATACATATGTGTAGCCCCCAGCCCAGTATCAAGCCTATGTATATTTTCATGGCAATCTAATATATATCTATATTCATTATATAATGGGGCATTTACTTTAGGAAGATTGTTTTATTATAAATCTAGTGTTTTCTATTGACTTGGTCACCAAACGAAGCTTTGATGAGTTTCTTTGACATGAACCACAAACGTTTCTGCAGTCCATATGTACTGCGAAAGCAATGAAGCTACTAACTAAATCCTAGCTCATGATCCCGAGTGCAATGACCTTACTATAATATGAAGGTCTAAGACCAGTGATGACTTTTTGATAGTAAGGTTGTGAGAGTAAAGACCATATAAGGGTCAGGAAATGTAGAGATATGACCCAAAATTGGGGACTCTGTTCAGTGTTTGCTCTTTCTTCCTCCCTGTTTCTCCTGCATTGGTCCTCCCACTCTCCAAAGGTCTTCTTCTTCTTCTTCTTCTTCTCCTGTTTTCCCTCTTCTTTTCCTCCCCCTGTCTCACACCCACCCTTTCGCCTTCCCCCTCCCCCCCTTTCCTTCACCCTCCTCTTTCCTCGCTCTCTCTCACACACCCTGTGCAGTCTTTGAAAATTAGACAATCCCCTATTAACCAGCCAGTTAAACTGAATTTTGCGCATGGCTCCTCTCCCCTCCACTACTCATCTCCTCCTAAAATGTAGACACCTGCACTCTATTAACCATGTACTCCCTAAAAGCCATCTTTGCGTCCAATTACCGAATGCAATTTTGAATACCCCAACCTGAGCAGCCTATCCCACCGTTCCATCTGTCTCTGATCTACCAAAACCCTTCCAAAAAAAAAAGACGTAACCCCTTCATTGCCAAGAATCTTCATCGCATGAATGCTGGCCATGCAAAGGTTAATAAAAAGGGACAGCCAGCTGCTTAAACAAAATTCCTACAAGCATCTTATAAATGTTTAATTGTAACCACTAGCCACTTTGGGGACACATAATAAATAGGAGCATCAATTGAAAAGGTTTCCTGGAAGGAGGGGAGGTGGGAATGAGGTGTTGTGGATGGTGGCGGCGGTGGAGTGAGAGAAAGGGAGGGGGGCTGAGATCTATCAGGGTGAATTCATAGCTATTGATTTTCTCCTGGCTGGGGAGGGACGGCATATTCTATTCAGTGCAATGTTCCTCTGCAGATTATGTTAAGAGGCAGGCTTGGCTGAGGAGAGGCTCAGCGGATGCGCTATGCGTGTTTAATGCGTCAAACTGTTCTCATCGCTCAATGGAGACACTTAGCAATTCAGAGCATGTCCCATCACAGCCCAGCTCCAGAGGAGGAAGGGCCAAAATGTCCCACAGGCTGACAACCGGGGCTGGAGCCTATGTGTGCCTGCCTTGTGTAGGTGAAATGACACTATATAACAAGTGTGCAGTATATAATAACCTGCCGGTAATATGAGGAGACAATTGATAGGCCTTTCAATAGCATTACAGCTATGGCCGTGTGTATATGCTCTGAATATACTCATATTATATATGGTCTTATATGTCAGTCTATAGGAATAGATTTTGTCAGTTTTTTTATTGCAATTGTTGCACCAAATTCATATGAATAATTGAGCAGAAATAATATTATATGGGTAATTTCTACACAGGAGCTGCCGCTATAATACTAAGAACATGGCTTTGCTCTGGTCCTCTAAATCTAGGGAAGTATGCATGAATATGTGACTGTACTACACGTATATAATAACATTTACAGTCGTCTGCACTATATGTGTGGTATATATGTACGCTAAGTTACAGGGAGATTGTAAGAATGGTTTCCTCTTTTCCATAGACCTGTTTGTGTAATGTTACAGTAGACGTGTATATAGTGTACCAGTACGTACATTATATACACATCTACTGGTGAGTATTGATGGCGTCCATATATAGATTATAATAAAACTTTGGTGCCAGTTGTCTCCATGGGTACATATAATGGCTGAAGCTGTATGGTGGGCCGATGATGTCAATGTATGTAGTTCTACGCTAAGTATATAACCTTATTAAGGCCTCATGTCTATGGATATTAGATTTTATCATGACATATCATGTTTGATACCGTCAGGATTTGGGGCCTGGCGTAGTGCTTAAGTTTGGTGAAGATCATAATTGACTCTGTGGATTGTGAAATGACTATATGTGTGGGAGGTGTAAGTGGTATGTTGTTTTCGAAGCCTGTGTGAACATATGCGCCTAAATTTTGTGTATGCAACTATACAAGGTCTGCACCCTGCATATGGTGTGTATGTGCTTGGCATCCTCTTTGTAGTGTGTGTATCTCAGTATATGTGCGTGGACATGTGTGGTGGCAAGCTGTTCAGAGAGCAGTAAATACACAGACTCTGCTCACACTTGTGCACACACAATCCCAAGGTCTAATTATCTAATTATGCAATTGTTCCTATTCCCTTCCCGGCCCCAGTGTGTGTGCATTGAATAGGCTGCATTGCTATATGCTGCAAGTGCTGTATATCGAATTATCGGATTACCTCACACACACGCCTCAGGCAGAGTGTGTATGGATGTGCCTGTGTGTTTGTGTTTGTACATATGTGAATAATGTGTGTGGGTAAGGCTGGATTGCTGACCTGCAGTGATTGAAGAGGGGACTGTGGGGGGAGGGGGTGGGTGGTCTGTGTACCACTGTACTAATCATACAGTTACCTCGCTCCGCCTGACACACAGTCCTCTTCCCCCTTCAAGTGGGTTGTGTTTAACCCTTTCACTGGCACAACAATGTACTGCAGGGCTTTCTGGCATGGCACATGGTAGAAGGAGGGGCAGCTAAGGGGCAGCTGTGGGTTGCAGTCTACCAGTGATGACCCAGCCATCAGCAACACATATAGTCATAGAAAAGAATAAGGAACAGTCCAAGGCCTCTAGAAAACTTGCAACATAATAGCAGTAAATGATACAAGGTGGATATGGAACAGTGAACCATAGGAAACTTGTGCTATAAAGGCCTATAACGCTGTGCGTCCATATATATATATATATATATATATATATATATATATATATATATATATATATGTACAGCGGTTATGCAGGAAAGCTCTGTAACTATTGCTACATATCATGCGTTGCATTTACCTGCACATATGTTTAGGCCTCTCCAGCACTTAATCTGTTCTCATTGATTTTTTTTCATCAGCAATGCATGACATCCATTTTACATATGTGGCAGCACAAGTATATGACTTCATAGTCTCCCATTTCCAGCCTTGCTCCATAGCCAAGCATGCAAACACAATGCACCCAGAGTAATATATTCTACACACCTTTACTACACTCTGTGCCCCACTGCTTCCATCTTAACAAAATCTATCATTCACATCATCACAATGAATGCTTGGAAGTGGATCAGTCTCTCCCCAATCCCCCTCCTCCCTCCCCCCCTCCAGTTTATTAGCTCAGTCTAGCCGCCCCTTGTTTAAAAAATGAAATGATAAGATGGAGGAATATGTAGTTTTCTGATTCAGGAGAGAGGGAGGGGAACAGGAGAGCAGAAGAGGAGGGTGAGGATGTAAGATAGGAATAGGGTCTCATCCAGTCACCAAAATACCTTCAAGGCAACATGTTCTCCACAATCCAGAATGGGTCATGACTTCTTCATTCTTTTTGCTGGTTTCATTTTCACTTATAGATTTGCTCTTGCAGACCCCTCTAGAGTATAACCAGTAGTCTGTGCCCACAGCAATTGTCATTAAACTGAATGCAGCAAATGCTCCCACAGTGGTTAAGAGCATCTGAACACCTCTATCAAACAGACCCATAATTCTTCATTCTATAGACATCCAACAGTCTTCTGGGTTGGTGGGGTGATAGGTAAGAGCTAAAGATGGGGAGATGGAAGGGTTTTAGCTAGCAATAATGCTGGACCTTGCCCAAAAAGATGAGGTATCCTAATAGAAAAATAGCAAAAGTAAAGCTGCTGGAAGGCTTGTGGATGGAGAGCTCGTTGTCCATCAGATCATGTCCAAATGCAGGTTAATAGAAATAAATAGTGCAGGCAGACACAGGCAGGCAGCAGAGCTAACACACAGAGATGGTCTAATCTCTCTAATCCCTTTTCCTAAAATTCTGGTCTTCAGTTTCCATAAGTGATGGCTAATTGTGAAGCTGTATTCAGCAGGAATAAAGATGCAGTATCTTCATCACCAACCTTCAGCATCAGGACCAGGGCAGGGGGGGATTATAGGGTTAGGAATGCAGGGTCTGCTTTCCTTATTTTGCTCTGCAGCCTGCGCCATGTAAAAGGGGGAGAAAAGCAGCTTTTTTTCTTCTTGTTCTTTGCTCTCTCCCTGCTCTTGTGGTGTCTGCTGCTGCTGCTGCTGCTGAGTGTGTGTCTGCTGGAGTGTGGGATCTCTCTCCCCTGCTGGAGATTACACCACAAGTCTCCTCTGGATGCTGTAAGGTTTGGCTTGAGACGGACTGCGGCTTTTGCAATCCATGGTTGTAGAGCTGAAGATCAGTGTGAGGCCCCCACTTAGATGTCCTGGGAGGGAGGCAGGCTTGCTGTGTAGGGTGGGCTGGTAGATGGGCTTCCTCTGCTGCTGCATGGAAGTGATGCTCCAGCTGTTCACTGTGGATCTCCTTTGCCTTTGCCTCTGCTGAGGACCTGGTGCTGAATGGACAGCTCCTAGACACCAGCGCTGTCTCTGCTGCCTCTACTGCTGGAGAGCACTTTCATGTAGGACCTCCTGTACTGGAACAGCCAGCTGCTGAGGAAACCTTCATGTCCCTCCTCTCTGTGCTGTCCTAAGTCACCACCCCTGTTCAGCTTCCAGGAGGGGGTGTCAATTCCTGCAGCCCCTCTTCCCCTACTCCCCTATATAAGTTCCCAGCACAGATCTATCCCAATAGCTCTTGTGTTCCTAAAAGCCCCCCCCCCCCCCCCCCCAAGTTCACACAGGCAATGTCCTTCTGGTTTATTTATCAGCAATATACACTATATACTCTTCTCTTCCATATGAACTTTTATAATATCCTGCAAGTATATACACATAGATATACACACAGTCTCCAGCATTCAGGGGGAGGGGTGACACCTAGATAAAATATCCCTTTCAATCTGTCTAGAACCAGGGAGGGGGTTGTTATCCAACCCCTTCTTTTCTCCTTGCTCAGTTTTACTTAATGAAAATGAGCACTGAAACAATGCCTTGTATCCGTCTCAATGGGTTATATTTAGGTTTCTTCTTTACAGAGGAATCATTTAACCCCCTAGAGCCTGGAGAGAATAAGACTTCAGATCCAAACAGAGTGACTTAAATATGTTTAACTATTAGTCGTCCAGCAAGTTCGGAATAACCCTCTGTCATATCCAAAGGGGTTGTGGGTTGCAATCTCAGAAGAGCACTTTCTCACTGTCCTACATTGGTAGTTAAGATATTACGGGATCTCATAAGCCAGCCGCTTAATTATTTCCAAGTTAATTGGGATAATCATGCTACTCTGCTGACAACCCAGTTCTAGCATGGTAAATGCTTCACAAGGGTGGAAGGACTAATGCAAACATGACATTATTAACTCTTCTATGGAGCGGCATAGACACAATGTTATAGTGGTGGATAGAACCCAATATTTACTTACAGATTAATACAAAGAAGGCTCTCATATCAGTGGATGCCCACAATTTGTTTCATTATTAAAAGCAGACCAGGGCCAGCTTCATTGGATGGCGGGGAACCTAAGAATGCACAGCTCTAGCAAAAATTAAGAGACTGCTGCAAAATTTTCAGTGTCCCTGATTTTTCTCTTCATTGGTATATTTTTGAGTAAAATGTATATTGTTCTTTTATTATATAAGCTACTGACAACATGTCCCCGAAATTCAAAGCAAAAATTTTGTATTTATTTCCCACAAATGAGAAATCGTCAAAATAATAAAAAAAGAAGGCGCACTGTCAGTCCTCAAATAATGCAAAGAAAACAAGTTCCTATTCATTTAGAAACAACAATACTAATGTTGTAACTCAGGAAGAGATCAGAAATCAATATTTGGTGGAATAACCCTGATTTTTACTCCCAGCTTTCATGTGTCTTGGCACGCTTTCCACCAGTCTGTCACATTGCTTTTGGGTGACCTTATGCCACTCCTGGCACAAACATTTAAGAAGTTCTTCTTTGTTTGATGGCTTGTGACTATCCATCTTCCTCTTTATTACATTCCAGAGGTTTTCAATGGGGTTCAGGCCTGTCAGGGCTGGCCATGACAGAGTCTTGAGGTGTTGCTCCTTCATCCACACATTGGTTGACCTAGCTGTGTGGCATGGCGCATTGTCCTTCTGGAAAAACCAGTCCTCAGAGTTGGGGAACATTGCCTGAGCAGAAGGAAGCAAGCGTTTTTTCCAGGATAACCTTGTATGCGGCTTGATTCATACGTCCTTCACAAAGATTAACCTGCCTAATTCCAGCCTTGCTGAAGCATATCCACCTTCTTCATAGAGCTCTCTCTCACCTGGAGAAACCTGGGAATACTGTGAGAATAATGTTCTTTGATTTCTCCAGTGCGTTCAACACCATTCAGCCAGGACTACTGGTGGAGAAGCTGAACCTTGGTGGAGTGGACCATCACCTGTCCAACTGGATCCTAGACTACCTGACAAACCGTCCTCAGTATGTGAGAGCCCAAGACGGTGTGTCTGACACTGTGATCTGTAGTACGGGGGCACCACAAGTTACAGTTCTTGCCCCATTTCTCTTCACACTGTACACTGCTGACTTTAAGCACAACTCATCCAGCTGTTACTTACAGAAGTACTCCGATGACTCTGCTATAGTCGGCCTTATCACTGTTGGTGACGATAGGGAATACAGAGACTTAAACCGGGATTTTGTTGAATGGTGCCAGCAGAACCAGCTCAGGATTAATGCTGGGAAGACCAAGGAGATGGTGGTGGACTTTAGTAAACGGAGAGGTGCTCCGACCCCAGTGGAGATCCAAGGAACATGTATTGAGATAGTCAGGACCTATAAGTATCTGGGCGTGATCCTCAACAATAAACTAGACTGGGCTGATCACCTGGGTGCGCTGCACAGAAAGGGCCACAGCAGACTCTACCTGCTCAGGAGGCTGAGGGCCTTCAGAGTCCAGGGGACACTTCTCAGGGCCTTCTTCAACTCTGTGGCTGCCTCAGCCATCTTTTTCGGTGTAGCCTGCTGGGGGAGCAGTATATCAACCAGGGACAGAAATAGACTTGACAGGCTGATCAGGAGGGCTAGCTCTGTCCTGGGGAGCCCCCTGGACCCAGTACAGGTGGTGGGTGACAGAAGGATACTGTCCGTGGTGACCTCCATGCGGGAGAACAAATCCCACCCCATGTATGGGACCTTGATGGGACTTGGCAGCACTGTAAGTGACCGCCTGCTTCACCCCAAGTGTGAGAAGGAGCGCTATCACAGGTCCTTCCTTCCAACCACGACCAGACTGTATAATCTACATCAGACCAAGCGAAGATCTCTCCGCACAGAGAACTAATGATTATGACGATGACCATGAGGTCTTCCTCTTTCTCTTCCGTTTTTTCCTTAGCTGCTATGGACTCCTAGTATATCTTCTCTTCTCAGCTTATGTGTGTCTACGTCTGTAATATTACTGTGTATTATCCTGTATCTGTATTACTATGCTGCTGTAACATGCTGAAATTTCCCCAATGTAGGACTATTAAAGGATTATCTTATCTTATCATCTCAGATCCTCCACCAAATTTCACAGTGGGTGCAAGACACTATGGCTTGTATGCCTCTCCAGATCTCTGTCTAACCATTAGTTAACCTGGTGTTGGGCAAAGCTGAAAATTAGACTCATCAGAAGAGATTACCTTACTCCAGTCCTCTATGGTCTAATCCTTATGGTCTTTGGCAAACTTCAGCCTTTGCTTCTCATTGATGGAAGGCTTTTTTCTAGCTTTACATGACTTGAGCCCTGCCTCTAAGAGCCTGTTACAAACTGTTCTTGCCATGCACATCACCCCAGCTGCCATTTGCCATTACTTTTGTAGGTCACTTGATGTCATCCTGCGGTTGCTGGATGACATCAAGCTACAGATACATACCAGCCACTGAATCTGGGTGAACATTGAAGGCACAGCAACATGCCATTGATGATTTCATTCCCATAAAGCCATGTCTAGCCACCTTTGTTATAATTTATATAATCACTTATATTATTGAGAATTACAACCATTGACAAAAAATGTAATACACCAAGAAGAAGTTTTTGGAATAGAATGAAACTTTCTCTATGTGAATGCAATGATGATATATGTAAGTGCTTACAATATTATAGTGAAAGGAGACATTTATTGGTGAAAACTGTGCAATTGTAAGGAGGCTCATACGGTGTTGGGCCACCTCTAGTGGGAATACAAGATGAGATACAATTGGGTATGTCGGTCGATGAAATGATACTTTCTATTGGTGGACTGTCTGGGCCATCTGGGGCCTGTTTGCTGTGTGTGCACTTATGTAACCACTGTTCCCAACACCTCCTACCAGCTAGGCTTTATTCGGCTTAGATGGGAGCCAGTTTATCTTATTAAAAACCATCCTACTTCTCTCATTTCAACGATGCACCCCCTCTCAAAGTTTGTCAACTGGGCAATATGCCTTGGAGTGCATTATTAAGTCAAGTCTAGCAGTCAACAGATCTTTCACAAAGAGGTACACTACCCAAAAGTAGCCACCGAGACCCTTATTGTAGTGCACTAGAAGAAGCACTTTTATGCCCTTTAGTGGCAAGACCCAGAATCTGAACATAACACACCTGTAATAATTTACATGTCTGACTGAGAACTGTGTGCCTTATTTTTTTTGCCAATGAGTGTATCTGGTAAGGTAATGGAGTGAATTACACAGGGGTAGCTGTAACTTCTGAGTTTCAGTGCATTAAATATGGATCAAATGACTATAGCAGACATCACAAGTGACCACAGATGTACTGTAGACATCGAGTTACTATAATGATGGTCACCTATATCACCTCTTACTGTCTATAATCCTTCTGCCAAATATAAATATATTAATATATATGAATGTAATTAATTAAAATTAATAAATATAAATGTATTATTCCGAAACCAAAATATTTCCCTTTCTAGTTTTCTTAATTTTCCTATGACTCTGTGTGTTTTATATCTTTCCTTACTATAACTTTACTAATGACTGAATTAGTCTCTTTATGTGACTGGTAATAGCAGAAACTGGGACTGGGATGATAGGACAGTCACTAGAATTGAACTGGTAGTAATACATCGTCAACAGTCCTAACTCTAGAACTAAAGGTCCACAACAGTATTTTAAGACTTTCTCCATCTCCTTTGTTAGAATTAGCTTGTCCATACACCAGGTGCCCTTCTCTGTATTCATGACTATGCCGGCTTAGATGGGGTATTACGTACCTTAAACAAGTATTGGCAAACGCTTTTTTGAAGATTGGGCAAGATGATTTTTTCCGGCTAGCTGATTTTTCCCATCATTTAGTTGATTCAATTGCCATCAAAATGAATGTAAAGTGGAATTGTTGTGGCGGATTCTGTCACAAAAATTCTGCCATGTGAACTTATCCTAATAGGTCCACAATGCAATGAATGTCTTCTAAAAATTTTGTAAACCAAAAGAAGCCCTAACTAGATATTCCAAGCCCTTTGGGTGCAGGTTTACCTTAGCATGGTGAAGCCATTACATTTAATGACTTGACCAAATTAGATCATCATTTATATGGTTCATTATGGAATCTCCATGTTGCCTTAATCTACTGATTGTCAAAATTTAGCACCGTTTAGTGCTTTGTGATATTGGGCCTAAGTGAATATGGAAGGTATAAACCAAAAATACCCTTATGATGAACACATTTTCCAGTCCAGGTAAAGTCACGAATGAATGAATGAATGAATGAATGAATGAGAATTCATCATTTACATGAATGGAGCACTTGGTTATTTACATACACGGATCGAAACACTTTTCAGAAATGTCTATGACTGGTTGTAGTTCAGCTGTGGCTGAACCCATATGACCCATGGTGGTATGAAACCTCTACTTTTCCACTGTATAGTACCATATCAGTTTGGATCAGTTCATCTTGACTCAGGTTGATTGGGATTTATTTCCCCATTACAGAAGGTATAACCAGCTTCATGTAGCTGGTTGTCATCTAAGACCAATCTGCTGAGCAGTGTTCTGATACATGACCATCTAGCACTTTGGCTCAATTGGTGTAGTAGTGTGGGCAAGGTAGCTCGGTAGCAGCACTGATACGGACCCAATCATTCAAAGACAGGGACATAAACTGTGGTGCAAACAGGTTTATTTAGAGAAATGGCAAAATAAATAAACCTTCACGTCATGTACAAAAAAAATAAATAAAAAAAATACAGCTTTAACTTCAGGGAAAAGGCAAAACAATCTACCTAATACAGATTAACTGTATGTGTGGCTTACTTCCGACCTCATGATTAAAGAGGACCTTTCATCAGATTGGGCACAGGCAGTTCCATATACTGCTGGAAAGCTGACAGTGCGCTGAATTCATCGGCTTTCCCGATCTGTGCCCCGGGTAAAGCACTATCGGTCCCGGTACCGTAGCGCTTTACAGTCAGAAGGGCATTTCTGACACTTAGCCAGGGACGCCCTTATGCCCAGCAGCGCCTATCGCGCTGTGCTGTGGAGCGGGGAGGAACGCCGCCTCCCTCTGCTCACACAGCTCGTCCATAGACGAGTATTATCAGGAGAGGGAGGGGGCGTTCCTCCCCGCTCCACAGAACAGTGCGATAGGCGCTGCTGGGCAGAAGGGTGTCCCTGGCTAAGTGTCAGAAACGCCCTTCTGACTGTAAAGCGCTACGGTACCGGGACCGATAGTGCTTTACCCGGGGCACAGATCGGGAAAGCCGATGAATTCAGCGCACTGTCAGCTTTCCAGCAGTATATAGAACTGCCTGTGCCCAATCTGATGAAAGGTCCTCTTTAAACAAACACAAGTCCCAGTTTGGTCTCACCAAAACTCAGCTTTCCAGGAAAGACCCAGGCACCTCCACTCACTCCCAGGATCTGCCCTGAAGTGCAGGCTCTACAGTCTTTTAGGGCCCAATAACAAGCCTTAGGACCCACACCTGGGGCTGAGGCCTATTCAAGACCCACACTGGGCCCCACGTATGTCAGAAACCTGGGGGTAATATACCGGGACTCCAACACTCTGCCTGTCATCTTCTCACAATAGGTATTAAAAAATACCCAGATACTTAGTACTATTCATATATACATATAAAAAACAACAAGATGAACTTGTAATCTGGTACCATGCAGTGGAAAAGGGGCTAAGGGGCAGGTCTCTGACACCCTTCTGCTTAGGAACCATATGCATATGAAAAATATTCCTTTGCTTTTGGGTGTCCTTAGCACTCACATTTTGCCAGGTGACTTTCAGGTGTGCTGATAAAGGGATAAAAAATGCAAGTCCTAGTATAGAAATAATGTGCGCTGTGGTGTCTTCTCTCCCAGTCAGTGGACACTGCATATGTAGCAATATATCTGAGTTGCTGACCAAATGCCATGATGATAAGCTGCAGTTCTATAAGGGATACTGTATATACATAGTATTTCTATAACCAAAGTAACAACCAGTCCCAATAAATAGAATCTATTAGCACGAGGTTTCCATGACCACCACTCTCGGCCACAAAAACTTTGAGCATTGATCCATGTCGTATTATATTATGTGTATCATCAGTCCAAAAAATATACAAATCACCTTAAAGGGGCTCTATCAGCAGATTTACGGGTTATGAGCTAGAGATATTCCTGAATAGCCTTTAAAAAGGCTATTCAGGTGCTGCTATTAGGGCTAGTTCACACAGGGGGCGGTATAGTGGGTTTTGGCACCATGAGTGACGCGAGGAGCCGTGTCACTCTCGGGTCAAAACTCGCCTGCCACGACTGTCGCGGTCGCAGCTCTTCCCCCCCCCGGAGTCGACCTGAAGAAAGGGCAGCCCACTTCTTTTTTCTGTGAGCAGCAGCATGCCACTCACGGGCCCTTAGTGTGTAAAAAGACCCTCCCGTTTTTGTTAATTACTTTGGTAATCGATATGTAAATTAGCTGGACCGTGCATGGTGGGCGTGTTGTGCACCCCTTAATGTCATAGCTTCTGCACGCCCACTGCTCCCTCCAAGTCCTCCTCCTGCTTATTCACGGCGGTTTCTATTGAAAGCTATTGCAAGCAAGTGTGTGCTCCCTCAGGTACGCTACTGTGCATGCTCCAGCTCGCAATGGTCTCTTTCGGAAAATGGCGTTGGAGTATGCGCAGTAGCACGCCGGAGGGAGCACTACTGCGCACGCGCATGCTTTCATTAGCTTTTAGTAGAAACTGATGTGAATAAGCAGGAGGAGGGGGGACTTGGAGGTAGCGGTAGGCGTGCAGAAGCTATGACGCTAAGGGGTGCACGGCACGCCCACCGTGCACAATCCAGCTAATATACATATTGATTACCAAGGTAATTAATAAAACCGGGGGGGGGGGGGGGTGTCTTTTTACACACTAATAGCAGCACCTGAATAGCCTTTGTAAAGGCTATTCAGGAATATCTTTAGCTCATCACCTGTAAATCTGCTGATAGAGCCCCTTTAAGGATCCTCCTGCGGTTTTGTGATAATTTTTTATTAAAAATGATACGGTAACTTTATTTACTGGGTCATTACAATTATGACAAAACCAAATGTAGAGTTTTTTTATGTTTTACCATTTTTCCTAAAAAAAACCCTTATGTTTGATTAAAAAAAAATTACTTGGGGGTAGAATATACTGACACCTATAACCTTTTATTTTTCCTTGACAAAGGTGAGTGGGGCTCTTTTTTTGCAGGCAGGCTGTGCTTTTATTGGTTCCATTTTGTGGTTACATTCAACTTTTTCATCACATTTTATTCCTTTTTTACGGAAGTGAGATGAGCAAAAAGCAATTCTGGATTTCTGTACTAACACTGTATTTCCACAGACATTTACATCTGCTACAAAACTGATCATGTTTTTTGTTCATTTAATTTATTTAGGGGGTTGAACTTTTAATATTTGGGGTTTTTTACATATTTTTAAATCTTTCAAAATGTTTTTCATATTTTTTACAAGGAAACATGCAGTATTTTACATGCTATCACTGGCTATACTGCTATACTGCAATACTTTTTATAGTGCCCCATCAAACCCCTAAGGCTGAGGTCACACAGAGTTTTTTGGTCCAGATTTTGACGCGGAATCTGCCTCAGAATTCGGCTCCAAAAAACGCCTCCCTTTGACTTCAATGGGAGCCGTTTACTTCTTTTTTCCACTAGTGTTTTTTTGCCGCTCACAGAAAAAAGAAGCGAGCTGCCCTATCTTGACGTGGATTCTGCGGCTGAATACGCTGCGGTGTCCACTCTGCAACACTCCCTCCCAACTAGGCCCATTCATTTGGGCCTAATCCGGAGCGGAATGTCGTTTTTTTGACCGGATTCTGAAGCGGCCTCCACATCCAAAAAACTCTGTGTGAACTCAGCCTAAAAAGACACAATCAGATTTTGGACAGCATATAATGGGTAAGATGCTGGAATCTAAGTTATCTTACCATGTGGAAACAAGAGCCAGGTGCCGCCTGTATAATACAACTGGCACCCTGCATTGATGCTTTTTCGGAGCACAGTACTATTACCCAGGCAGGGCTCCAGAGT
Organism: Leptodactylus fuscus; assembly: GCF_031893055.1. NCBI lineage: Eukaryota > Metazoa > Chordata > Amphibia > Anura > Leptodactylidae > Leptodactylus > Leptodactylus fuscus. Next base: position 37,641,551 of record NC_134273.1, read on the forward strand.
CCAGACACATATGTTTTTGTAGATACTTATATTCTTCATGAAAATTCTTCTTTTCTTACAATATAATTCTGTTTTGTGCCGTTCCTCTGCTTTTCCTCCTAGAAATTTATGAATGAACTAGCAGGAGGACCCGGCTGCACACGGGCATATTTCATTTTTTGTTTGTGTAGTGGCCCCATAGGAATTGCTCAGTTTCGCACTGGTTTATTTTGTATGTCGTTTGTGTGTGTCCATAAGAGTCATGTGATCATGTGTATCTCATTTTGGATATTAGTGAAAAACCTGTGATCAGTTGTTATGGATACCTTGAGTAAAGCTGTGTAAATGTGACATCCACAGTGCCCTGCTTCTTTAAAGCTGACAGAAAGCAGTGAAGAAAAATGGTTGGGTTGTTATGGAAACCTGGAGTAAAACTCTAATGTGTGGTACTCTGTGCAGAGCCACATATCTAATCCTCCGGCATATAATACTGTGTGCTGAGGTGCATATTTAATCCTCCTGCATGTGGTACTGTATGCAGACGTGCGTATCTAATCCTCCGGCATGTGGAACTGTGTGCAGACGCGTGCATCTAATCTTGCGTCATGTGTGCAGATGCGTGTATTTAATCCTACGGCGTGTAGTATTGTGTGGTGAGGCGCATATCTAATCCTCCAGCATGTTGCACTGTGTGCAGATGCGTGTATCTAATCCTCCAGTGTGTGGAAATGTGTGCAGAGGCACGTATCTAATCCTCCCCATGTGGTATTTTGTGAAGTGGCATGTATCTAATCCCCTGGCGTGTGGAATTGTGTGTAGTGGCACGTATCTAATCCCCCGGCATGTGGTACTGTGTGCAGACGCGCGTTTCTAATCCTGCGATGTGTGGTATTGTGTGGAGAGGCACGTATCTAATCCTCCAGCACATGGTACTGTGTGCTGATGCATGTATCTAATCTTCTGGCATGTGGTACTGTGTGCAGACGCACGTATCTAATCTTCTCTGTGTGGTATTGGTTGCAGTGGCATGTATCTAATCCTCCAGCGTGTGGTACTGTGTGAAGACGCGCGTATCTGAACCTCCGGCATGTGGTACTATGTGCAGACGCACGTATCTAATCCTCCGGCATGTGGTACTATGTGCAGATGTGCAAATCTAATCCTCCGGCATGTGGAACTGCGTGTTGAGGTGTGTATCTAATCCTCCGGTGTGTGGTACTGTGTGCAGATGCACGTATCTAATCCTCGAGCATGTGGTACTGTGTGCTGAGGTGCGTATCTAATTCTCCAGTGTGGAATTGTGTGCAGACACGAGTATCTAATCCTCGGTCATGTGGAACTGTGTGCAGATGCGCGTATCTAATCCTCCAGTGTGTGTTACTGTGTGCAAACTCGTGTATCTAATCCTCCAGCATGTGGTACCGTGAGCAGACGCGCATATCTAATCCTCCAGCGTGTGGAACTTTGTGCAGATGTGAATATCTAATCCTTCAGCTTGTGGAACTGTGTGCAGATGCACGCATTTAATCCTCTGGCGTGTGATACTGTGTGCTGACCTGTGTATCTAATCCTCTGATGCATGTATTTAAGTTTAGATATCAGTGTTGGATTGTACATGTGGAGTGACCATGTGTATTGCATTTGGAATATGAGTGAAAGACTTGCAGGTTTGTATTGGCTAATGGGGGGGGTCATTATTTTGAGAATGCTGTATCTCAGCAACAGTACGTCCAAGCAACTTGTGGCCTCATCTTGTTTGGTCGTGCATAAAGAACAGACAGATAGACAGACAGACCGAAATCCATTTTTATAATATAGAGAGATTGACAACTGGGCGTTACCATTTAGGGGTATACAAAGTGATCAGTTACCTTTTCTGGAAACATCCCTGCTGTATCTCTGAATTTCTGATCATGCTGCCACCTACGCCAAAGGCCTGCTACCATGTGTACCAACTTCAGTAAATGAAAGTGGCAGAGTTTGTTGTCTGCATTCCAACTTTACATATAGAGTACTGTACTGTTGGCGTGTGTGACGCGCTCTGTTATCTGTGTCTAATAAACCAATTCTTACCCTTGACTGTGTGTTTGCTATCAGTTCCTCCAAACGCCCAAGAATTCCTTGATAACTACTCGTTCTGAGAATTAAATTGGAGTATCAGAACTGTAAAAAATAACTCTTACTTACACGATGGAGTAAAGAAAATATTCTGTCACAGCCATTGAATGGTTCACCATTGATATAAATAATGGACCTGTCCTACAACTTGATCAGTATACACCAACTGCCAACTCAGTATGGTAAGTATGGTCAAGTATGAGGCCACACCTTACAGAAAATTAGCATTTTTTGTTACAGATTTTGCTGCCTTTGGCTTCAAATCTAAGTGGAAATACATAGGAAGGACTTATATGTTTGCCTTCTGCCGAACCCACTCCTGGCTTTCATTAAAAAAAGAAAATGCATCAAAACCTGCAACAAAATAAATGCAGTTTTTCCGCAATATGTGGCTTCCTACTAAATGAGATTATAGAGTGTAGGGAGAGCGCCTGCTCTTCACATTTAACACATCCTTCATAAGGACATTAAAAAGAATCCATAAGGCACAATCAAAACTTTGGAATAGATCTTATCAGAAAAGGAAAATGCTCCTGTTGTCAGCTCTTCTCCTGCCTGCTAAACTGTCCAATTCTCTGCCCAGTCCTTCATAGAAGTCTGTGGATCGGGATGGGTTGAGGAGGGAGAGGAGTGAATATGAAACAAAGAGATATAGACACAGCACTTCTGCAACAGAGTAAGACTCAGTCCTCCTAAAACTTGTTGGAAAATAGATGGAAATCTGCTATAAAAGTGCACAAAATCTGCTCATAACTGACTGTGCTGTGTTTGTTCTTGTTTTTTCCTCTCTGGACTCCTTTTTTCTTTAGACTTTCTACATAACCTGTTATGTTTGTGAGTTTTAACTGATGATGGGTTTCTCAGGGAATTGCACAGTTTAGCAGACAGGAGAGAAGCTGATAATTCCAACTCCAACTTGTATTGGCCAAAGGTCAAACATATTTTCAGGGGAAGCTGATATATTATTTACAAACATGTACAGTCATTTGCCACCATAGGTTGGTGGAGTTTCAGATGTCTTCGATTGTTTTACTGTGAAAATCCAGCTTTGGTCTTTCTTGGTTAGTTTCCACACCCCGCCCATTATCTTAAAGCAGCTACCAAAATCTTACCCTGCTGCCAGTGTATCTACCCAGCAATACTGGGGGAAGAGAACATACCATTAGAGACAGTTCACTCTGCCAAGACCTGGTCTTCAAGTGTACAAAATACCAACCTTCAGTTGAAGATTTAGCAAATGAAATTCAGCAACAAAAAAATCACTAAGGCTGCCTTCACACGGAGTAACGCCAGGCTTGTAAAAATCCTCATTCACAGCCATACACGCGAGCACTGCGGAAGGCTCCCGAACACTTCCCATTCACTTCAATGGGAGTGCTCATAACGCCGGCTTTACGAGCGCTCCCATTGAAGTGAATGGGAAGTGTTCGGGAGCCTTCCGCAGTGCTCGCGTGTATGGCTGTGAATGAGGATTTTTACAAGCCCGACGTTACTCCGTGTGAAGGCAGCCTAAGAGATAGTCCTTTAATAGTCCCACCATGGGGAAATTTCAGTGTGTTACAGCAGCATAGTAATACAGATACTGGATAATAACCAGTAATGTATTACAGAAGGAGACACACATAAACTGAGAAAAATACTAGGAATCCATAGCAACTAAGGGAAGAAAAGTAGTAAAGAAGACTTCAGGATCATTTAATTCTCTGTGCGGAGTGCTCTTCGCTTGGTTTGGTGTAGATTATACAGCCTGACCGCGGTTGGAAGGAAGGACTTGCGATAGCGCTCCTTCTCACACTTGGGGTGAAGCAGATGGTCACTTACAGTGCTGCCAAGTGCCATCAAGGTCCCATACATGGGGTGGGATTTGTTCTCCAGCATGGAGCTCACCACGGACAGTATCCTTCTGTCACCCATCACCTGTACTGGGTCCAGGGGGCTCCCCAGGACAGAGCTGGCCCTTCTGATCAGCCTGTCAAGTCTATTTCTGTCCCTGGTTGATATACTGCTCCCCCAGCAGGCCACATCAAAAAAGATGGCTGATGAAGCAATCACAGAGTTGAAAAAGGCCTTAAGTAGTGTCCCCTGGACTCCAAAGGCCCTCAGCCTGCTGTGACCCTTTCTGTGCAGTGCACCCAGGTGATCAGCCCATTCCAACTTACTATTGAGGAGCACACTCAGGTACTTATAAATCTTGACTATCTCAATGCATGACTCCACCGGGATCGGAGCACTTTTCCATTTACTAAAGTCCACCACCATCTCCTTGGCCTTTCCAGCATTAATCCTGAGGTGGTTCTGCTGGCACCATTCTACAAAGTCCCGGTTTAGGTCTCAGTATTCCCTATTGTCACTATCAGTGATGAGGCCTACTGTGATGAGGTAAAGAATTATTTGTTTTTGCTTTATTAATAAATACAGAACATATATTAAAAATATAACTTTTTGTTATTAAAGCTCCAAATATCACAAAATTACGGATTTTATTAGAAGTTACACCAAGCTCAAAGGGTTGGCCATCACTGGTCAATGGAGAGGGGAGGGGTAATAGGATGTTGGAAGAGGCTCAGAAATATCTGCAGCTGCTAAACTCTGATACTCTTTGAGTGAGGGAATCCTGCAATAAATTAATCTCCTCCTCCCCTCCCCCTCTCCATAGAGTTGTGTGTGTGAGCTGGATACAGACATGGATAGTAAGATATATATATATATATATATATATATATATATATATATATATATATATATATATATATTTTCTGTTTAGTCAGAGCTCGGACAAGCAGGCTTTTGTTTGCCATTTTGCTTGACATTAAGGCTGTATTTTATTTTTAGAAAAAGTAGGAAAAAATTCCAGCTCCACACCTTGTGTCCCTTTTTAGTAAAACGTAGCGTTTATTTTTACATTTGTTTAAAAAATCCAGTATATGTTACAGGCATGATTGCTCTTAAATCAATTCCATGTTCCAAAAGTAAAGCTTTACTTTTGGAACATGGAATTGATTTAAGAGCAATAATGCCTGTAACATATACTGGATTTTTTTAAACAAATGTAAAAATAAACGCTACGTTTTACTAAAAAGGGACACAAGGAGTGGAGCTGGAATTTTTTCCTACTTTTTCTATGGACATTCCCCACAGTCGATGGGTCATTTTCCTGTGCAACCTCCGTCCTGGAACACCTGGTCATACAACTATACCATTTGTTCATTTGGATTAGTTCAAGTAAGTGGGCTGTATTTATTCCTTCCCCAATACTTCCCATTTATATTTGTATTTTATTTTTGCCTATTCTGTGCCTAACATGAAGGATTTTTTTTTGTTTTTGCTGTTTTTCCAAAGAAACCAAACATGTCTCGGTCTCTGATTGGTTGGTTCCGTGCCATTGCTGCTACCGATTTACCTTCCCCGCAAGACTAATTCATAATCTAGCAAGGAATATTGTACAGTCTCCTCCTTTAAAGAAGACCTTTCATGTCCTCATGAATGTGCCTTTTTATATACCACTAGAAAGCCGACGGCTGAATGATGGCTGAGCTGTGAGGAATAACCCCCCCAGTACAAGTCTATGGACCAACTGTTGGGGGGCAGTGAGGATCGCCATTCTGACAGTGAAGGGATATTGGTGCCAAAATTAATGGCACTGATATCTCCACCACCGGGTAACATACCGGGAAAAATAACAGTGCACTGAATTTAGTACACTGTTGGCTTTTTATCAGTATATAAAACCAAGGAGTAGCAGGGAAGATGGACACAGAGTATTATCGGGGTATGTATAATGTTGCTATACTGTGATATCTAGGCCTCCAGCAGTACAACAGAGCTCTCATCAGATTCTTCACACTCTGCTGATCAGGACATGACTTTGCTGAGTCTTATCTAGTCTACACAGTAAAGCTAAGGACTTAACTGCAGAAAAGAAGGAATCACAGCATATTCTGTAAGAATTAAGGATTCTTTTTATATGGATATTCACATGTAGAAAATGTATTTATACCGAAAATGTGATTTAAATAATCACATTCTGCCAGCAATAAATTTATTTAGTAGAGCTTAGAATGAGGATACTGACATAAACCCCATTGTCAGTGATGATTTTGTTAAGTCAAGGAATTTCATAAATAAAAACTTCACCTTTCACCCAGGTGTTATGACCCAGTCTTTGTGGCCTCAGCCTGTTAGGTTCAGGCACGGACTGTCTGAATTGCATTTGGCACATGAATCATCTGACGTGCTGCAGGGGAATGTTCACACTGGGCTTACTATTTCAGCAGTAGCACTCATGCATGGATCACGTGATGGGTTGCTTTGTGGGTCAGTGCCTTAGACAAGTGCCTTGTCTTTCCCTCTGAAGGGGTTAAGTCCTCTGCAGTGCAGAGAACTGATTTCAGGCTGTGGGCGGTTCTTGTGCTGCTTCCAATCCTCTCTCTGGTTACTCCTGCTCTTTAATATTTAAATCTGCTTTGCATGCTGTCAAATGCCGGTCTTATACTACAGTTTCCTGTGTTCCAGAAATGGTCTGTCTGCCTGAAACTGCTTACTCATCTGTGTCTGAGTCCTGGTCCATTCAGCCTTCCTTGCTGCCTGTTCATACTATCTGGATACTGACTAAGTATTGAGCATTTTTATCCGAGCATAGTTGTTCCGGGTGCAGTTCTTTTACTGCTTGGAAGTTTGACTTTTTGTAGGGTTTTTTGTGTGTGATACTAAGTTCTGTTTTTCCTATCCCTTTGCATAGTGTCAGTATTGCTGTGTTTCACGTTTATTTTCTACTCTATACTTTGTGTTCCCTCACATTCACTGTTAGTTCAGTCGGATACCAGTGTGTGTGGAGGGGGGGTGTCTGTATCTTACCTCTCCTTCCCAAATTTCCTAAGTCAAGTTTTCTGTTTCTCTTGTAGGTGAGTTATTTCTCCGGCTGTGTTTGCGCCCACTCAGGTTAGTCGGGCCCATGGCTACTTCTAGTGTGCAAGGCAGCGATTAGGAGTATTACACACAAGTTATTCCAAACTGCTCATTCTTCTCCTACCTTTAACCTTTCTTAAGGCTATTCCTATGTGTTAGTAGTAAAATTAAAGATTTAAGGCTAAGGCCCCTTGTAGCAAAATTAAAGATTTGCTCTAACCATCTGGTGGCCCAGTGGTCAGCACTGCAGCCTTTCAGCACTGGAGTCCTGGTTTCGAATACTGCCAGGAATAACATCAGGAAAATGTTCGTTCTTGTACCGTGTTAGCCAGTGGGTTGGAAATATAAAAAAACTTTGATAGTCTTCAGTAGTTGATACCTTTTTAAGGGCTAACTCATAATGATGACAAAATACGACGTTTCGGAATGCTTCGGCTCCTTTATCAAGTAAATTTAAAACATTTCTGAAGGATGCATATTTATATACAGAAAGGGCACATAGGGTGTTAGAATTACAAGAGGAAGGGGGGGGGTGTTAGTAATTGGTAGAGACAATGTAAACACATACAGGTCCTCATCAGTTCACACGTTTCTGTAAAGTGACATAAAACCCTGTGACAAATTCAATCCACACTCCAGTGTTTGAAGCAGGGTCATAAATTTACACTCATGAATGCGTCGTTCCCTCTTTGATCTGAAATTCCCTCTCAAAACTAAAATTTTCATGTGATTGGTGATATTATGATCCTCATTGCAGAAATGTTTTGATACAGGGAGGTCCAGTCTTCGTTCTTTAATTGTATGGCGATGTGAGTTCATCCGCATTCTAAGTTGCTGTCCGGTCTCTCCAACATACAGATTATCAGTGGAACATTTGGTGCATATTATTAAATACACTACATTGGATGTGCTGCAGGTGAAGGTACCTGGGATTTTATATTCTCTGTTCGAGTTTGGTATCTTTATCCTGTCAGTCGTTAGTATGTGCGGGCAGGTTTTGCAACGTTGTTGACCACATGGAAATGATCCTGTGTTAGTTGGGGGTGACAGTGAGCTACTGACCACCATATTCCTGAGGTTTGGTGGCTGTCTGTAGCACAGGAGAGGGGGATCTGGAAATATGGATGTTAGATGGTTGTCTTTTTGTAGTAGTGGATGTAGTTTGCGTGTGATACCTCTTAGCGTCTCCAGGTGTGGGTTATATGTGACAACCAGGGGCACCCGATTGTTTTTCTTTTTGGTATTATATCTTAATAATTCCGATCTTGGTATTCTGGTGGCTCTGGTGATTTGGTTATCAATTGTTCTTGGATGGTAACCCTGCTTCATGAATGTGTTTCTGAGGCCTCCAAGGTGTTCGTCTCTATCTGCAGGGTTAGAACATATGCGATCGTATCTGATGGCCTGGCTGTATACAATAGAGTTCTTTATGTGTTTCGGATGAAAGCTATCCCATCCTAGGTAGGTTGGTCGGTCAATCGGCTTCCGATACAGTGATGTCTCAATTTTGTTGTCCTGTATCTTGATGACTGAATCCAGGAAGTTTATTTCCAAGCAGGAGTGATTGAGCGTCAGGTTGATGGTGGGATGGAATTGATTGAATTGTTCATGGAAGGTTATCAGCTGTTGTTCAAACCCAGTCAAATGATTAGGATATCGTCAATGAATCGGTAGTAGGCCAGAGGCCTGGTGGTGCAGGTGGATAGGAAGTCACTCTCAAGCTTGGTCATGAAGAGATTAGCGTACTGTGGCGCCATTTTGCTCCCCATTGCGGTGCCAGTCTGCTGTAGATAGATACAGTCACCAAAAGAAAAGTAATTGTGGGTGAGGATGAATTTCGTGAGTTTCACCACTGATTCAGTGTTCATACCTTGCTTTTCCATGAAAAACTGGCAGGCATTTACGCCGTCCTGGTGTGGGATGTTGGAGTATAAAGATTCTACATCCATGGTGGCCAAGATGATTCCATCTGGAAGGGGACCTATAGTGGATAGTTTATTTAATAGGTCTGTAGTATCCTGAAGGTAGCTGGCTGTATCCTTCACTAAGGGTTTAAGAGTACCCTCCACCCATCCAGAGATCTGTTCAGTGAAAGTCCCAACACATGAAATGATCGGTCTCCCTGGGTTCCCAGGTTTGTGCAGTTTTGGAAGCATATAAAAGGTTCCCGTTCTTGGATTTGCTGGTATGAGGTTGCTTAGGCCTATGATTCCATCAGATAGGCCAGAGATAACTTTCTTCAGTTTTTTAGAGTACTCCACTGTTTTGAGAGGGAATTTTTGAGAGGGAAGTTTTGAGAGGGAATTTCAGATCAAAGAGGGAACGACACATTCATGAGTGTAAATTCATGACCCTGCTTCAAACACTGGAGTGTGGATTGAATTTGTCACAGGGTTTTATGTCACTTTACAGAAGCGTGTGAACTGATAAGGACCTGTAAGTGTTTACATTGTCTCTACCAATTACTAACAACCCCCCCCCCTTCCTCCTGGAGTTCTAACACCCTATGTGCCCTTTCTGTATATAAATATGCATCCTTCAGAAATGTTTTAAATTTACTTGATAAAGGAGCCGAAGCGTTCCGAAACGTCGTAATTTGTCATCATTATGAGTTAGCCATTAAAAAGGTATCAACTACTGAAGACTATCAAAGTTTTTTTTGTTTTTTTATATTAGGATTAACATCTACAAGGAGTTTGTATGCTCTCCCCATGTTTGCGTGGATTTCCTTTCATACAACAAAGAAATACTGATAGGGGGAAAAAATGTACATTGTGAGTCCTATACAGGGCTCACAATATACATAAAAAATTGAAAAACACACACAAAACAAACAGTCACGATTTCCTTACTTTGGCTTGGTCAAGTAATTTTTGCGAGTATCTATACAGTTATACAGGTGAGCCATGGACAGGGGTGAACCTGCCCTTTTCGCCGCCCGAGGCGGCTGACAGAAAGCCGCCCCCCCCCCCCGGGAGGAGGGGGCGGAGCGGAGTGAAGGGGGCAGGGCTTAGTGGCGTTCGCACCTGCCTGAGCGTGAGGGGAGGCTGCTGCCTCCCCAATCCACTGCTCGGTGCTAAGCCAGTCCAGGACAGCTTGTCCTGGACTGGCTTAGGTAAGCAAAAATGCCGCCCTCCCTGGGGCCCTGGCATAGCGCTGCCTGAAACGAACGCTTCAGGTCGCCTCATGGGAGGTGCGGCGCTGGCCATGGACACCCCAGTATAACTACATTAATGAAATATTTTTACATTAATAATAAGCGCACATAATACGGTCCCAGGTAGCAATGTTCAGTATGATTTGTGCGTCAATCTATTACCATTGGGAGTTAGTCAAAACAACATTAACCCTTTGGAGCACAACAAGTGCATTTCTCTCAGTGCAAGCACTTCAGTGAAGACTCCATAAGAGCACTAGGGAGAAGTATAATTACACATTTAATATCTATATACAATATACCTGGGCCGATGCTGAGTATTTATGTTCACTTGAATAAATACAAAAAGCTTCATTGTTCGCGTATTATTTGCTACAATACACCTTGTACGTTTCATAATCTATCATTATCAGGCACATTAAAGAAAATTAAACAATTACAGCATTTACATATTCCTAATCGTGTCATATCATTTACTAGTAGGCACGTTTATGACGGAGGATGCTGTATTTACAGGAAACCATATTTTACACCTTCAGAAAAGCTGTTTTTTTAAGTTAAATTTTAATAATAAAATAAAACAATTGCAATGCAAAATGAACTAGTACATGATCCAAAATATTAGGATTAGAGATGAGCGAACAGTGTTCTATCGAACTCATGTTCGATCGGATATTAGACTGTTCGGCATGTTCGAATCGAATCGAACACCGCGTGGTAAAGTGCGCCATTACTCGATTCCCCTCCCACCTTCCCTGGCGCCTTTTTTGCTCCAATAACAGCGCAGGGTAGGTGGGACAGGAACTACGACACCGGTGACGTTGAGAAAAGTAGGCAAAACCCATTGGCTGCCGAAAACATGTGACCTCTAATTTAAAAGAACAGCGCCGCCCAGGTTCGCGTCATTCTGAGCTTGCAATTCACCGAGGACGGAGGTTTCCGTCCAGCTAGCTAGGGCTTAGATTCTGGGTAGGCAGGGACAGGCTAGGATAGGAAGGAGAAGACAACCAACAGCTCTTATAAGAGCTAAATTCCAGGGAGAAGCTTGTCAGTGTAACGTGGCACTGACGGGCTCAATCGCCGCAACCCAGCTTTCCCAGGATCCTGAATGGAATACACTGTCAGTGTATTCCCGTATACCCGATATATACCCCGATACCCGTTCCAACGGTGTGCCCCCCCACCTTCACCCCAGAAATACCCTGCAAGTCCCCTAGCAATAGAATTGGGGCTATATACACCCACAATTTTTACTACTGGTATACAGTGCCATTGTCTGACTGGGAATTCAAAGAATATATTGGGGTTATAAATACCCTCATTTCTTGCTACTGCCATATAGTGCCAGTGTCTGACTGGTAATTCAAAGAATATATTGGGGTTACGTGCACCCACAATTTTTACTACTGGTATACAGTGCCATTGTCTGACTGGGAATTCAAAGAATATATTGGGGTTATAAATACCCTCATTTCTTGCTACTGGTATATAGTACCATTGTCTGACTGGGAATTCAAAGAATATATTGGGGTTACGTGCACCCACAATTTTTACTACTGGTATACAGTGCCATTGTCTGACTGGGAATTCAAAGAATATATTGGGAATACAAATACCCTCATTTCTTGCTACTGCCATATAGTGCCAGTGTCTGACTGGGAATTCAAAGAATATATTGGGGTTACGTGCACCCACAATTTTTACTACTGGTATACAGTGCCATTGTCTGACTGGGAATTCAAAGAATATATTGGGAATACAAATACCCTCATTTCTTGCTACTGCCATATAGTGCCAGTTTCTGACTGGTAATTCAAAGAATATATTGTGGTTACGTGCACCCACAATTTTTACTACTGGTATACAGTGCCATTGTCTGACTGGGAATTCAAAGAATATATTGGGAATACAAATACCCTCATTTCTTGCTACTGCCATATAGTGCCAGTTTCTGACTGGTAATTCAAAGAATATATTGTGGTTACGTGCACCCACAATTTTTACTACTGGTATACAGTGCCATTGTCTGACTGGGAATTCAAAGAATATATTGGGAATACAAATACCCTCATTTCTTGCTACTGCCATATAGTGCCAGTTTCTGACTGGTAATTCAAAGAATATATTGTGGTTACGTGCACCCACAATTTTTACTACTGGTATACAGTGCCATTGTCTGACTGGGAATTCAAAGAATATATTGGGAATACAAATACCCTCATTTCTTGCTACTGCCATATAGTGCCAGTGTCTGACTGGGAATTCAAAGAATATATTGGGGTTACGTGCACCCACAATTTTTACTACTGGTATACAGTGCCAATTTCTAACTAGGAATTCAAAATGCGCAAGGCTCCCGGAAAGGGACGTGGACGAGGCCGTGGGCGAGGTCGGGGGAATGGTTCTGGGGAGCAAGGTAGCAGTGAAGCCACAGGGCGTCCCGTGCCTACTCCTGTGGGGCAGCAAGCATTGCGCCACTCCACAGTGCCAGGGTTGCTTGCCACATTAACTAAACTGCAGGGTACAAACCTTAGTAGGCCCGAGAACCAGGAACAGGTCTTGCAATGGCTGTCAGAGAACGCTTACAGCACATTGTCCAGCAGCCAGTCAGACTCTGCCTCCTCTCCTCCTATTACCCAACAGTCTTGTCTTCCTTCCTCCCAAAATTCCGAAGCTTTACAGAACAATAACCCAAACTGTCCCTGCTCCCCAGAGCTGTTCTCCGCTCCTTTCATTGTCCCTCAACCTGCCTCTCCACGTCACGATTCCACGAACCTAACAGAGGAGCATCTGTGTCCAGATGCTCAAACACTAGAGTCTCCTCCATCTCCGTTCGATTTGGTGGTGGATGACCAGCAACCCACCCTCATCGACGATGATGTGACGCAGTTGCCGTCAGGGCATCCAGTTGACCGGCGCATTGTGCGGGAGGAGGAGATGAGACAGGAGTTGGAAGAGGAAGTGGTGGATGATGAGGACACTGACCCGACCTGGACAGGGGGGATGTCAAGCGGGGAAAGTAGTGTGGATGTTGAGGCAGGTGCAGCACCAAAAAGGGTAGCTAGAGGCAGAGGCAGAGGTCAGCAGCTTAGGCGAAGCCAGGCCACACCCGGAATCTCCCAAGATGTTCCAGTTCGTACCCAGCCCCGAAAAACTCCCACCTCGAGGGCACGTTTCTCGAAGGTGTGGAGTTTTTTCAAGGAATGCGCCGAGGACAGATATAGTGTTGTCTGCACAATTTGCCTCTCGAAATTGATTAGGGGCTCTGAGAAGAGCAACCTGTCCACCACTTCAATGCGCCGTCATTTGGAATCCAAGCACTGGAATCAGTGGCAGGCAGCAACGGCAGGACAAAGGCCGCCTGCCGTTCACGCCACTGCCACTGCCTCTGCCACTGCCTCTGCCTCTGCCACTGCCACTGCTGACTGTGCTGGCGATGCACTCCAGAGGACGAGCCAGGACACCACTTCATCTGCCTCCGCCACTTTGTTGACTTCTACCTCATCCTCCCCTGGTCCTGTCTTATCTCCTTCTCCTGCACCATCAAAGGCACCATCAGGCGTTTCTTTACAACAACCCACCATCTCTCAGACATTGGAGCGGCGGCAGAAATACACTGCTAACCACCCACACGCGCAAGCCTTGAACGCCAACATCGCTAAACTGCTGGCCCAGGAGATGTTGGCGTTCCGGCTTGTTGAAACTCCCGCCTTCCTGGACCTGATGGCAACTGCGGCACCTCGCTATGCCGTCCCTAGCCGTCACTACTTCTCCCGGTGTGCCGTCCCCGCCTTGCACCAGCACGTGTCACTCAACATCAGGCGGGCCCTTAGTTCCGCGCTTTGCACAAAGGTCCACTTGACCACCGACGCGTGGACAAGTGCATGCGGACAGGGACGCTACATTTCACTGACGGCACACTGGGTGAATGTAGTTGAGGCTGGGACTGCTTCCCAAACTGGCCCGGTGTACCTCGTCTCCCCGCCTAACATTCCTGGCAGGGACACGAGAAGAACACCCCCCTCCTCCTCCTCCTCTACCGCCTCCTCCTCCGCCACCGCCTCCTCCTCCGCCACCGCCTCCTCCTCCGCTGTTAGATTGACCCCAGCTACGAGTTGGAAACGTTGCAGCACTGGCGTTGGTAGACGTCAGCAGGCTGTGCTGAAGCTGATCAGCTTGGGGGACAGACAGCACACTGCCTCCGAGGTGAGGGATGCCCTCCTCGATGAGACGGCAATATGGTTTGAGCCGCTGCACCTGGGCCCAGGCATGGTCGTTTGTGATAACGGCCGGAACCTGGTAGCAGCTCTGGAGCTTGCCGGACTCCAACATGTTCCATGCCTGGCCCACGTCTTCAACCTAGTGGTGCAACGTTTCCTAAAGAGCTACCCCAATGTTCCAGAGCTACTGGTGAAAGTGCGGCGCATGTGCGCCCACTTTCGCAAGTCGACAGTAGCCGCTGCTAGCTTAAAATCTCTCCAGCAACGCCTGCATGTGCCACAACACCGGCTTTTGTGCGACGTCCCCACACGCTGGAACTCAACGTTTCAGATGTTGAATAGAGTGGTTGAGCAGCAGAGACCTTTGATGGAATACCAGCTACAAAACCCTAGGGTGCCACAAAGTCAGCTGCCTCAGTTTCACATCCATGAGTGGCCATGGATGAGAGACCTTTGTGACATCCTACGGGTCTTTGAGGAGTCCACAAGGAGGGTGAGCTCTGAGGATGCGATGGTGAGCCTTACAATCCCGCTCTTGTGTGTTCTGAGAGAATCCCTGATTGACATCAGGGATAACTCAGATCACACAGAGGAGTTAGGGATAGCATCCGATCCGTCACAGCTGGAGAGTAGGTCCACACATCTGTCCGCTTCACTGCGTTTAATGGAGGAGGAGGAGGAGGAGGAGGAGGAGGAGGAGGAAGAAGAGTTGTCCGATGATGTGATGGTGATACAGGAGGCTTCCGGGCAACTTCGAATCGTCCCATTGTTGCAGCGTGGATGGGTAGACATGGAGGATGAGGAGGAAATGGAGATTGAACTTTCCGGTGGGGCCAGAGGAGTCATGCCAACTAACACTGTGGCAGACATGGCTGAGTTCATGTTGGGGTGCTTTACAACCGACAAGCGTATTGTCAAAATCATGGAGGACAACCAGTACTGGATCTTTGCTATCCTTGACCCCCGGTATAAAAACAACATCTCGTCTTTTATTCCGGTAGAGGGGAGGGCCAATCGCATCAATGCTTGCCACAGGCAATTGGTGCAGAATATGATGGAGATGTTTCCAGCATGTGACGTTGGCGGCAGGGAGGGCAGTTCCTCCAGTAGGCAACCAAGTTCTCACCGGTCCACACAAACGAGGGGCACACTGTCTAAGGTCTGGGACACCTTGATGGCACCCCCTCGCCAAAGTGCCGCCACGGAGGGTCCTAGTGTCACCAGGCGTGAGAAGTATAGGCGCATGTTGCGGGAATACCTTTCCGACCACAGCCCTGTCCTCTCCGACCCCTCTGCGCCCTACACGTATTGGGTGTCGAAGTTGGACCTGTGGCTTGAACTTGCCCTATATGCCTTGGAGGTGCTGTCCTGTCCTGCCGCCAGCGTCCTATCTGAGAGGGTGTTCAGTGCAGCCGGTGGCATCATCACTGACAAGCGCACCCGTCTGTCAGCTGAGAGTGCCGACCGGCTCACTTTGATAAAAATGAACCACCACTGGGGAGAGCCGTCATTTTTGTGCCCACCTGTGTAAAGCACCCCAACATGAAACTCCATGTCTGTACTCAACCTCTCCAATTCCTCCGCATCCTCATACTCATCCACCATAAGCGTTGCACAATTCTGCTAGTACTAGGCTCCCTCCACCCTGATTTCCCCCAACTCTGCTGGTTAGAGGCTCCCTCCACCCTGATTTCCACCAACTCTGCTGGTTAGAGGCTCCCTCCACCATGAATTTGCCCAAACTGGGCTGTTTAGAGGCTCCCTCCACCATGAATTGGTCCAAACTGGGGTTTTTAGAGGCTCCCTCCACCATGAATTGGTCCAAACTGGGCTGTTTAGCGGCTCCCTCCACCATTAATTGGTCCAAACTGGGCTGGTTAGAGGCTCCCTCCACCATGAATTGGTCCAAACTGGGCTGTTTAGCGGCTCCCTCCACCATTAATTGGTCCAAACTTGGCTGTTTAGAGGCTCCCTCCACCATTAATTGGTCCAAACTGGGCTGGTTAGAGGCTCCCTCCACCATGAATTGGTCCAAACTGGGTTTTTTAGAGGCTCCCTCCACCATGAATTGGTCCAAACTGGGGTTTTTAGAGGCTCCCTCCACCATGAATTGGTCCAAACTGGGCTGTTTAGCGGCTCCCTCCACCATTAATTGGTCCAAACTGGGCTGGTTAGAGGCTCCCTCCACCATGAATTTGCCCAAACTGGGCTGTTTAGAGGCTCCCTCCACCATGAATTTGCCCAAACTGGGCTGGTTAGAGGCTCCCTCCACCATGAATTGGTCCAAACTGGGGTTTTTAGAGGCTCCCTCCACCATGAATTGGTCCAAACTTGGCTGTTTAGAGGCTCCCTCCACCATTAATTGGTCCAAACTGGGCTGGTTAGAGGCTCCCTCCACCATGAATTGGTCCAAACTGGGCTGGTTAGAGGCTCCCTCCACCATGAATTTGCCCAAACTGGGCTGTTTAGAGGCTCCCTCCACCATGAATTGGTCCAAACTGGGTTTTTTAGAGGCTCCCTCCACCATGAATTGGTCCAAACTGGGCTGTTTAGAGGCTCCCTCCACCATGAATTTGCCCAAACTGGGCTGGTTAGAGGCTCCCTCCACCATTAATTGGTCCAAACTGGGCTGGTTAGAGGCTCCCTCCACCATGAATTTGCCCAAACTGGGCTGTTTAGAGGCTCCCTCCACCATGAATTTGCCCAAACTGGGCTGTTTAGAGGCTCCCTCCACCATGAATTTGCCCAAACTGGGCTGGTTAGAGGCTCCCTCCACCATGAATTGGTCCAAACTGGGCTGTTTAGAGGCTCCCTCCACCATGAATTTGCCCAAACTGGGCTGGTTAGAGGCTCCCTCCACCATGAATTGGTCCAAACTGGGGTTTTTAGAGGCTCCCTCCACCATGAATTGGTCCAAACTTGGCTGTTTAGAGGCTCCCTCCACCATTAATTGGTCCAAACTGGGCTGTTTAGAGGCTCCCTCCACCATGAATTTGCCCAAACTGGGCTGGTTAGAGGCTCCCTCCACCATGAATTGGTCCAAACTGGGCTGGTTAGAGGCTCCCTCCACCATGAATTTGCCCAAACTGGGCTGTTTAGAGGCTCCCTCCACCATGAATTGGTCCAAACTGGGTTTTTTAGAGGCTCCCTCCACCATGAATTGGTCCAAACTGGGCTGTTTAGAGGCTCCCTCCACCATGAATTTGCCCAAACTGGGCTGGTTAGAGGCTCCCTCCACCATGAATTGGTCCAAACTGGGGTTTTTAGAGGCTCCCTCCACCATGAATTGGTCCAAACTTGGCTGTTTAGAGGCTCCCTCCACCATTAATTGGTCCAAACTGGGCTGGTTAGAGGCTCCCTCCACCATGAATCGGTCCAAACTGGGTTTTTTAGAGGCTCCCTCCACCATGAATTGGTCCAAACTGGGGTTTTTAGAGGCTCCCTCCACCATGAATTGGTCCAAACTGGGCTGTTTAGCGGCTCCCTCCACCATTAATTGGTCCAAACTGGGCTGGTTAGAGGCTCCCTCCACCATGAATGTGCCCAAACTGGGCTGTTTAGAGGCTCCCTCCACCATGAATTTGCCCAAACTGGGCTGGTTAGAGGCTCCCTCCACCATGAATTGGTCCAAACTGGGGTTTTTAGAGGCTCCCTCCACCATGAATTGGTCCAAACTTGGCTGTTTAGAGGCTCCCTCCACCATTAATTGGTCCAAACTGAGCTGGTTAGAGGCTCCCTCCACCATGAATTTGCCCAAACTGGGATGGTTAGAGGCTCCCTCCACCATGAATTGGTCCAAACTGGGGTTTTTAGAGGCTCCCTCCACCATGAATTGGTCCAAACTTGGCTGTTTAGAGGCTCCCTCCACCATTAATTGGTCCAAACTGGGCTGGTTAGAGGCTCCCTCCACCATGAATTGGTCCAAACTGGGTTTTTTAGAGGCTCCCTCCACCATGAATTTGCCCAAACTGGGCTGTTTAGAGGCTCCCTCCACCATGAATTGGTCCAAACTGGGCTGGTTAGAGGCTCCCTCCACCATGAATTTCCCAAAACTTGGCTGTTTAGAGGCTCCCTCCACCATGAATTGGTCCAAACTGGGTTTTTTAGAGGCTCCCTCCACCATGAATTTGCCCAAACTGGGCTGTTTAGAGGCTCCCTCCACCATGAATTGGTCCAAACTGGGTTTTTTAGAGGCTCCCTCCACCATGAATTTGCCCAAACTGGGCTGTTTAGAGGCTCCCTCCACCATGAATTGGTCCAAACTGGGCTGTTTAGAGGCTCCCTCCACCATGAATTTGCCCAAACTGGGCTGGTTAGAGGCTCCCTCCACCATTAATTGGTCCAAACTGGGCTGGTTAGAGGCTCCCTCCACCATGAATTTGCCCAAACTGGGCTGGTTAGAGGCTCCCTCCACCATGAATTGGTCCAAACTGGGCTGTTTAGAGGCTCCCTCCACCATGAATTTGCCCAAACTGGGCTGGTTTGAGGCTCCCTCCACCATGAATTGGTCCAAACTGGGGTTTTTAGAGGCTCCCTCCACCATGAATTGGTCCAAACTTGGCTGTTTAGAGGCTCCCTCCACCATTAATTGGTCCAAACTGGGCTGGTTAGAGGCTCCCTCCACCATGAATCGGTCCAAACTGGGTTTTTTAGAGGCTCCCTCCACCATGAATTGGTCCAAACTGGGGTTTTTAGAGGCTCCCTCCACCATGAATTGGTCCAAACTGGGCTGTTTAGCGGCTCCCTCCACCATTAATTGGTCCAAACTGGGCTGGTTAGAGGCTCCCTCCACCATGAATGTGCCCAAACTGGGCTGTTTAGAGGCTCCCTCCACCATGAATTTGCCCAAACTGGGCTGGTTAGAGGCTCCCTCCACCATGAATTGGTCCAAACTGGGGTTTTTAGAGGCTCCCTCCACCATGAATTGGTCCAAACTTGGCTGTTTAGAGGCTCCCTCCACCATTAATTGGTCCAAACTGGGCTGGTTAGAGGCTCCCTCCACCATGAATTTGCCCAAACTGGGCTGGTTAGAGGCTCCCTCCACCATGAATTGGTCCAAACTGGGGTTTTTAGAGGCTCCCTCCACCATGAATTGGTCCAAACTTGGCTGTTTAGAGGCTCCCTCCACCATTAATTGGTCCAAACTGGGCTGGTTAGAGGCTCCCTCCACCATGAATTGGTCCAAACTGGGTTTTTTAGAGGCTCCCTCCACCATGAATTTGCCCAAACTGGGCTGTTTAGAGGCTCCCTCCACCATGAATTGGTCCAAACTGGGCTGGTTAGAGGCTCCCTCCACCATGAATTTCCCAAAACTTGGCTGTTTAGAGGCTCCCTCCACCATGAATTGGTCCAAACTGGGCTGGTTAGAGGCTCCCTCCACCATGAATTTGCCCAAACTGGGCTGTTTAGAGGCTCCCTCCACCATGAATTGGTCCAAACTGGGTTTTTTAGAGGCTCCCTCCACCATGAATTGGTCCAAACTGGGCTGTTTAGAGGCTCCCTCCACCATGAATTTGCCCAAACTGGGCTGGTTAGAGGCTCCCTCCACCATGAATTGGTCCAAACTGGGCTGGTTAGAGGCTCCCTCCACCATGAATTTGCCCAAACTGGGCTGTTTAGAGGCTCCCTCCACCATGAATTGGTCCAAACTGGGTTTTTTAGAGGCTCCCTCCACCATGAATTGGTCCAAACTGGGCTGTTTAGAGGCTCCCTCCACCATGAATTTGCCCAAACTGGGCTGGTTAGAGGCTCCCTCCACCATTAATTGGTCCAAACTGGGCTGGTTAGAGGCTCCCTCCACCATGAATTTGCCCAAACTGGGCTGGTTAGAGGCTCCCTCCACCATGAATTTGCCCAAACTGGGCTGTTTAGAGGCTCCCTCCACCATGAATTTGCCCAAACTGGGCTGGTTAGAGGCTCCCTCCACCATGAATTGGTCCAAACTGGGCTGTTTAGAGGCTCCCTCCACCATGAATTTGCCCAAACTGGGCTGGTTAGAGGCTCCCTCCACCATGAATTGGTCCAAACTGGGTTTTTTAGAGTCTCCCTCCACCATGAATTTGCCCAAACTGGGCTGGTTAGAGGCTCCCTCCACCATGAATTGGTCCAAACTGGGTTTTTTAGAGGCTCCCTCCACCATGAATTTGCCCACACTGGGCTGGTTAGAGGCTCCCTCCACCATGAATTGGTCCAAACTGGGGTTTTTAGAGGCTCCCTCCACCATGAATTTGCCCAAACTGGGGTTTTTAGAGGCTCCCTCCACCATGAATTGGTCCAAACTGGGCTGTTTAGCGGCTCCCTCCACCATGAATTTGCCCAAACTCTGCTGGTTAGAGGCTCAATCCACCCTGATTTTCAAAACAAATGTTGGTGCCAACCTCAACTTACTACAAGGGCCAAATTCACTGCTGGTGACAAGCTCTCCTCACTGCAAGTGCCAAATACACATGTTTCAAGGTGTTTTCCTACTGTCAGAGAGGTGGTATTGAGTGTGTAAAGTGTGTAGTTGTTAGGCTGTGATGTTGGGGTAATAGAGGGTCTTTGGTGTGTTAGATGCCCCCAGACATGCTTCCCCTGCTGTCCCAGTGTCATTCCAGAGGTGTTGGCATCATTTCCTGGGGTGTCATAGTGGACTTGGTGACCCTCCAGACACGGATTTGGGTTTCCCCCTTAACGAGTATCTGTTCCCCATAGACTATAATGGGGTTCGAAACCCGTTCGAACACACGAACATTGAGCGGCTGTTCGAATCGAATTTCGAACCTCGAACATTTTAGTGTTCGCTCATCTCTAATTAGGATGGCTTTTAGGATTCCCAGAGGGAAGGGGGTCTGCCACGAGGGTGAAGCATATTAAACCAGCAATACAGTTAGTTAGGTCAGGGTCACCTGGATCAACAACATTTTCCCCATGATAATTTCTGCTTCCATTGGTAAAAAAATATGCAAATCTAATCTCCTGGATGGAATTAGGAGAACAGAGTGCACTCTGTACACCACCCTATAGAGGGCGGCATCCTTAACATCATGAACGACTCAGTTATAAAGTCTTTTAATCATAATGTGGGTATGGGGGCACTCGTCCACATTAGGGAGAGTGTTCGCCTACATTACGATTAAAAGACTTTATAACTGAGTCGTTCATGATGTTAAGGATGCTGCCTTCTATAGGGTGGTGTACAGAGTGCACTCTGTTCTCCTAATTCCATCCAGGAGAATAGATTTGCATATTTTTTACCCATAATCCCTAGCGGAGCAGGAATGACTTGTAAGTCTCCGTACTGCCTATGTAGGCGATCACTCTCCCTAATGTAGACGAGTGCCCCCATACCCTGCTTCCATTGATGAGAGAGTCATCTATTTCACAATGTGCAAATGGGAAGTTTGGAGCACCAAGGGCGCTATTGCTCCAAACTGCTCTAATACGCCCGCCTTCCCTCCTCTCTTCTTTGAGTGACAGGGCTAGGGTACTATGCTGAAATCTCACGTTCATATTAGGGCATATTAGGGCAATGAGGAGCATTTGCATATTCCTTTCCCATGATTCCGAGAGAATAAAGATGTTTCCACTCATTAGGATATGTGTTGGTCTGTATTGTAGTCTCCTGATATGTCAGGGGGTAAAGGGATGTCTTAAACTATATGCACACAACAATGAATAATGGCCATGTGACATCTGCTCTTTTTAACGGACATCACACTGCTGCATTACATTCAATTCAAGTGAACAGGACTAGTCACATGACCATTATTTTGGCGGTCAGTTATAACAGACCATCAATGTATCCTATATTTGTAAGTTTTCACAGACTCTTCAATACTTTCAAATGTACGAGGGATCTATGAAACCCCTAAGGTTCAAGATGGAGGTCTAAAGGTAGAATAACAATGTAGTAATCCTAGTGCTGCCAATAAGTATAGGCGGATATTTGGGTGATTTGGTGGTATTATAATGATACACACATAAGAAAATATTATTGGAAAGTTGGACATTTATTTAAGGTAAGATTTTAGAAGAGCAATTCCATTGTAAGAGTAAAATTTGGCCCCAACCACATACGCTTCATGAATTCGGATGTCACTCCAAGTGTCATACGACTGCATTCTGCTACAAAATCAGCCACAACTTGGACGCACACTCGGTTGTGTGCATGGGGTCTTTAAGGGCCTATTCACACATTTTTGCAATGCCCGGCACAAGTCCATTTTGAGAACACATTGAATCCAATCATTCATGGAGCACCTTTTTTCATGGATCCTCCATACATTTGAGTGTATGGAAGGATCCGTAAAAAAAAAAAAATAGAACATGGCCTATACACTGTCTATCAATACGTATTTGGACACCCAGTAAAGTTCTGCAGAGGTGGAGTTATGGTCTGGGGGTGTTACTCCTGGTATGGACTAGGACCCTTGGTCCCAGTGCATGGTAAACTCAATGCCAACACCTATTGCACTGTATTAGATAACAGTGTGCTTCCTACATTATGGAGGTTCTATGGGTCGGACCAATGTTACTTCCAGGATGACCACACCAGCTGTCATGTAGCGAGGTCTACCATGGCTTGGTACAGTGACAATCAGGTTAACCGACTGGACTGGCCTGCCCAGAGCCCAGACCTGAACCCTATCGAGCACCTCTGGGATGAGTTGGATCGCCGAACTAAGGGGTGCAGCAGCTGACCAAAATCGGTGAAAGAACTTACCTGTCTTCTCCAAGCCGAATGGAATAAAATCCCACTAGCCGTCATACAAGGACTGTGTTGAGGCTGTAATTGCAGCTTGTGCTGCTAATACTTATTGGTAGACAGTGTATTTTGACAACAAACAGTTAAAATAATGGTCATGTGAATAGCACCCATTCACTTGAATTAAACTTAATGTAGCCGACTGACGGCCGTTATTCACATATCTCTAAGCACCAAATATCCTAACCCAGTGTGTCGTCATTACAAACAATGCATGTCTTATGCACAGCCATCATATCCTATGTAACCAGTGTATCATCCTATGTTTAATCTACAATGGCTTCAGTCTGCCATTATATTAAGTGATATACAGTATACCACTTCTAGTACTTTTTGTACTAAGAAAGCTGTAGTGTTAAAGCTGAGACTAAACTTCATTATTAATTTTCACACGATTAGTAGGTGAGAATTCTGATGTGAAGAATTTTAATCCATGTGAACTGAACACGTTTATGAATCTGCAAAATTGTGCAGGAATGTTTTACATTTACCTGTGCTCCTGCAAAATATGGACGTCACGGATTCTATCAGCTCTAGTGATATCATCTCTAGGTTACCTGTAAGGGGATATATATAAAAACATATATATATATATATATATATACTGTATATACACACACACACACTGTATGTAAACATAAGAAATAGTAAGTGAACCCATAACATCCCCATGTAGACTCCCCAAACAGATTACCGAACGCAGATGTCAGCCAGGCCATAAGAATACGCCAATAGGTCAGGTTATGTCCAGGTAGTAGTAATTTACTTACCTGGTTCAGGTATTGTTGATGATGGACCCGAGGCGTTTTAGCCATGTCACGACCTCTGGCTCATGTGATCTAAAGCAACGTTCCACCCTTTCTTCCCTCAATCTTTGGGTCCATTCACACGGAGTAAACGCATGCTCATCTTGGCAAAATACACACGTAAAGAAT
Organism: Leptodactylus fuscus; assembly: GCF_031893055.1. NCBI lineage: Eukaryota > Metazoa > Chordata > Amphibia > Anura > Leptodactylidae > Leptodactylus > Leptodactylus fuscus. Next base: position 37,665,611 of record NC_134273.1, read on the forward strand.
ACACGTGTAGAAATAAGACTCCCATTGACTTCAATGACATTTTACACGTGTATTTTGACGTGTTTTTTGACGTTTTTTTACACGTGTAAAAAAATGTCATTGAAATGTCATTGAAGTCTTATTTTTACACATGTATTCTTTACGTGTGTATTTTGCCAAAATGAGTGTGCGTTTACTCCGTGTGAATGGACCCACAAGTAATTTACTATAATCAGCAAGGGGCAATACAACCTGCTTTGGATCACGTGACTGGGGTCGTGAAGTTGCTGAAAACCTTAGATCCATCATCAGGAATCCCTGAAGCAGGTAAGTAAATTACAACTCCTTGGACAACCCCTTTAAGTCCAAAATATGCTTGGATAGTTTTGGGCTAATGCTAGGTTCACCTTTGTGTCGGAACCTCCGTAGGACACTCTGCAGCAGATTCCACTGAGGAACGGTAGAGAAAAAACCCTGCACGGAGCACTTTTCTCTCCACCGGTCTCAGTATAAAAACGGTGAAAACCTGACAGACACCCGGTGGACCCCATTTATAGTGTGTATAGGGACCACAAGTGTCCGCAGGTAACTGTTGTTTTAGGGTCCATTTGCATGGAGTTTTTTGGCGATTTCTAGCGGTTTTTCCACACGTTTTTTGCCAATTTCACGCCCCCAATTACTCACCCAAATCTACAACATGGATTTTCCACCTCCCATTGACTGCGTTGATTTTTTGCAGGCGTAATCTGTCTGAAGGAAGCTTTTTCTCTGCTAGCGAAGAAAATCTGCTAGCGGAAAAAAAAAAACTAGCAGCACCCATAGAACTCTATGGGAAGGTGTTTTTTCCACGTGGATTCTGATACGGATTCAGCGCCAAAATCCTCGCCAAAAAACTCTGTGTGAATGGACCCTTAGCAGACAGGACCCGAATCAAGGAGAACCCGGTGCAGGTGTGAACCTATTGTAAAGTGTAGTGAACTACAACTGATGCTTTGGGAAATCTCCTTTCCCTGATATTGTCCATGTGAAATTTAAAGCTTTGAAATTATGCTGGCCCATGTAGTGCAATATCCCACCAGCGTCAGGTGGATAATTTTCAAGCTTTACCTTTATGCTGGCCCATGTAGTGTTACATCCCACCAGTGTCAGGTGGATAATTTTCAAGCTTTACCTTTATGCTGGCCCATGTAGTGTTACATCCCACCAGTGTCAGGTGGATAATTTTCAAGATTTAAGTTTATGCTGGCCCATGTAGTGGAATATCCCACCAGTGTCAGGTGGATAATTTTCAAGCTTTAAGTTTATGCTGGCCCATGTAGTGCAATATCCCACCAGCGTCAGGAGGATAATTTTCAAGCTTTACCTTTATGCTGGCCCATGTAGTGTTACATCCCACCAGTGTCAGGTGGATAATTTTCAAGCTTTACCTTTATGCTGGCCCATGTAGTGTTACATCCCACCAGTGTCAGGTGGATAATTTTCAAGCTTTAAGTTTATGCTGGCCCATGTAGTGCAATATCCCACCAGCGTCAGGAGGATAATTTTCAAGCTTTACCTTTATGCTGGCCCATGTAGTGTTACATCCCACCAGTGTCAGGTGGATAATTTTCAAGCTTTAAGTTTATGCTGGCCCATGTAGTGGAATATCCCACCAGTGTCAGGTGGATAATTTTCAAGCTTTAAGTTTATGCTGGCCCATGTAGTGCAATATCCCACCAGCGTCAGGAGGATAATTTTCAAGCTTTACCTTTATGCTGGCCCATGTAGTGTTACATCCCACCAGTGTCAGGTGGATAATTTTCAAGCTTTAAGTTTATGCTGGCCCATGTAGTGGAATATCCCACCAGTGTCAGGTGGATGATTTTCAAGCTTTACCTTTATGCTGGCCCATGTAGTGGAATATCCCACCAGTGTCAGGAGGATAATTTTCAAGCTTTAAGTTTATGCTGGCCCATGTAGTGTAACATCCCACCAGTGTCAGGTGGATAATTTTCAAGCTTTAAGTTTATGCTGGCCCATGTAGTGGAATATCCCACCAGTGTCAGGTGGATGATTTTCAAGCTTTACCTTTATGCTGGCCCATGTAGTGGAATATCCCACCAGTGTCAGGAGGATAATTTTCAAGCTTTAAGTTTATGCTGGCCCATGTAGTGTAACATCTCACCAGTGTCAGGTGGATAATTTTCAAGCTTTAAGTTTATGCTGGCCCATGTAGTGGAATATCCCACCAGTGTCAGGTGGATAATTTTCAAGCTTTAAGTTTATGCTGGCCCATGTAGTGGAATATCCCACCAGTGTCAGGTACATGATTTTCAAGCTTTAAGTTTATGCTGGCCCATGTAGTGTAACATCCCACCAGTGTCAGGTGGATGATTTTCAAGCTTTACCTTTATGCTGGCCCATGTAGTGCAATATCCCACCAGTGTCAGGTAGATGATTTTCAAGCTTTAAGTTTATGCTGGCCCATGTAGTGTAACATCCCACCAGTGTCAGGTGGATGATTTTCAAGCTTTACCTTTATGCTGGCCCATGTAGTGTAACATCCCACCAGTGTCAGGTGGATGATTTTCAAGCTTTACCTTTATGCTGGCCCATGTAGTGGAATATCCAACCAGTGTCAGGTGGATGATTTTCAAGCTTTACCTCTATGCTGGCCCATGTAGTGTAACATCCCACCAGTGTCAGGTGGATGATTTTCAAGCTTTACCTTTATGCTGGCCCATGTAGTGTAACATTCCACCAGTGTCAGGTGGATAATTTTCAAGCTTTAAGTTTATGCTGGCCCATGTAGTGGAATATCCCACCAGTGTCAGGTGGATGATTTTCAAGCTTTACCTTTATGCTGGCCCATGTAGTGCAATATCCCACCAGTGTCAGGTGGATAATTTTCAAGCTTTACCTTTATGCTGGCCCATGTAGTGCAATATCCCACCAGTGTCAGGTGGATAATTTTCAAGCTTTAAGTTTAGGCTGGCCCATGTAGTGTAACATCCCACCAGTGTCAGGTGGATGATTTTTGCAGAGCCGCACACCATGTTATACGATCGGCATTTAACATATTTTTTCTTTCATCCTGCGCTAATGTTACGTTGTTGCCATTAATTAGACCGAGCACAACAAAGGAATCCCACTGTACAAAAACAATTTAATGCTGGCAGGTCGAGAAATTTCCGAGACAGAGGCAGTCATAATAATGATGTTGTGCAAGAGGATTGTGAATATGGAGGAGAATCATGGGGGTTGCTAAGGAAAATGATTCAAGGTTTCACTGAGCACATTTGCTAACATTTGAAATAATGTTATGTGATCTGTGTGGGATTAAGAGAACGAGCAGAATTTCGAGGTGCTTTTGTAATTTGTGAACGAAAAGCTTGTGGGAATGAAAGAAAGAAATTACTGACGAAGATGACAAAGAACGGAGGTGACCATTATGTGTTGAGGTGGAGCGAGATTTGTTTTTCCATATGATATCACACAGTGTAGGCGGAGGGGTCATGTATGTAAGTTTTCATTTTTATTTTAAACTGAAGTTTTTGTTTTGTTTCTTTTTATATTAGTTTTTTTTTTTCAGGAACCTTTGATCCTTATCCTACATTCACGTGACGAATGGCTAAAACGGCCATTAAAACTTTAATAAATATTTTTGAATGGCCGTCTTGCATCCAAGGGTCAACCATTTTTCACGGATCCGCCATACATTTGACTCCCTTGAGTGATCCGTGAAAACAGGTAAAAATAGGACATGGCCTATTTTTTGATCGTCACTTAAAGGGGTTGTCCACTTCCAGACCAAAAGAGAGATTTTATTATTTGTATAATAATAAGTTATACAATTTTCCAATAAAATTTCTGTATTAATTCCTCATGGTTTTCTAGATCTGCTTTCATTCATTCTATTATTTCTAGTAGATAAATATCTGTCCATGCTCATGTGATATCCAGTCCATGGTCATGTGATATTCAGTCCATGGTCATGTGATATCCAGTCTATGGTCACATGGCACTACAGTATAGTCCATGGTCACGTGATATCCAGTCCATGGTCACGTGATATCCAGTCCATGGTCACGTGATATCCAGTCCATGGTCACGTGATATTCAGTCCATGGTCATGTGATATCCAGTCTATGGTCATGTGATATATAGTCCATGGTCACATGATATCCAGTCCATGGTCACGTGATATCCAGTCCATGGTCATGTGATATTCAGTCCATGGTCATGTGATATTCAGTCCATGGTCATGTGATGTACACACAGGTGCACAGTTCGTCACCAGGCAGTCTGATTACTGTGCCTATAATGAGCTATGCACCTGTGTGTTTGTCACATGACCATGGACCATATATCACAAGACCATGGACTGACTTTTATGCACTGGAAGTAAACAATGAATGACAGCAAGCAAAAATCTATGGATCCATGAGGAAGGCAAAGATTTATTGAAACAGAAATTTCTCTCTACCAATAGAGTTCACAGATCCCCTTAGAAAAGTCATCCTGTATGTTTAAATGGCTGCCATGTAGAGAAACCTTGCCGAACAGCTGGAACAGGGGACTTCTGGTACACGGACCCCCGCCTTCAGATCCTCACATTAGTAGGTGTAACTAATTTAATAAGACCCTTTAGTATATTTGCATACTTATAGTGATGCAGGGAATATAGGAAAGCTGCTTTAGTTCTCTCTGTGCCCATAGAACTGGCATGGGGCTCAGTGGTCATGCATTTATTTATTTCATTTTCAGAGTCCAGCGGCCATATCTTTTCTCACGAGCTTCTTAATCAGGAATGTTCTCCATTCCTTCCTTAGTGCTGTGTGAACGAGAGTTTGCAGCATCACATAGGGAGAGGTGGGCTAATGTCAGCACCCAAGTGAACCCTCTGTCTAGGGGATATGGAATTTTTCATTTTCACCTTAAAATGCCCCTGAATAGCATAAGGATCTCCCCTAACTGACTTGGATAGCAACCACTTGTAATGTGCAGGTGTCATCCAGATGTGAAGTACAGTACTGTAGGACCATGGCTGGTGCCTCTTAATAATTGTGGTGCATCTGGCACCAGTGGACAATAGACTTAGACTAGCGTTTTATCTAAATAATATCCCCCTTTGTACATAGTGTGGGATAGGTAGCTCGGTAGCAGCAATGTTGCGCACCCATGAAGTCAGAGACAGGGACACAATGTCTTGTGAAAACAGCAAAATAAATAAACCTTCACTTCAGGCACAAAATAATATACAGCCTTAACTTCAGGCAAAACGTCATACAAAATCCTGCTCGCCTGAGCACTAACTAAACAGTATAAGGTTATCTATACGCGTGGCTTACTATCACTGGACCATGCATATGTCAGAAACCTGGGGCTGATATACCGGGATCCAGCACTCTGCCTGTCACCTTCTCACAATGGTTATTGTTCAAATGTAAGATTTCAGAGCTGGATAATACCTATTGGTTGTTTCAGCCCTGTCTTTTCTAAGTCTGGGTTAACATCACTGTTGGTGTCTCTGCATGGCATCAGTTTCTGTGATCAGTTGAAAGATCATAAAAATGGATTAGAATGGGCTGATGATTTCAGTGGGATTATACAACCATCCACTGGTGTGTGTTCGGAGCATTTCCATTGCATATCTGCTCTTTTGGATGGTGACAAAAGTTGGACTTGCAGTACTTTTGCTCCATCCAAAAAAAATAAGGACTCAGACGGGCAGCAACAAATCCATGGAAGGAGGGCACAAATGGATTACCAACAATGGTAAACTGTTTGTATCCGCTTTGCAATCCGTTTTTCCCCCTTCATTCTTCTCTACGCATGCTCAGAATAAAAACAAGGGGGAACCCCCCCCCCTGCCAAAAACGCACACTAACAGATACAAACGGACAGTTTTTTTTAATAGATACCCATGGATGGATCTGTCAAAAAACAGATTATGATATAGATTGTATAACCCTCTGAGTCTGTTGTTTTTTTTTTAAAGACGTATTCGCAATGGGCAGATACCAAGCACAGATGTGAGCCTAGCGTAACAATGCATTGGAAGTCCATTTCTCACCACTATGGAGACAACGCTGTCCGCGTAAGGTCCACTGTCTCCAGGGATAGTTTTCCAGTTAAAGGGGATATGGCTCTTTATTACGTGGCCATGGTTATGCATATTATTGTCAGGGATTCCCAAATTGAGACCCCCCTTCTTAGAGCGGAGAAGCAACTGTTACTCTGATGGATCTGATCCATCTCACACGAACAGCCATTCATTTGCATTGACCACTGCCAGGGAAATGTATAGCTGTCGGCATCTTCATAAGAAAGAGGTTGTCTGCGATGAAAAACCTCTTCAACAATGACAATGTGAGTGATAATCTGCTTTATTATCCCCCACTATGGGAGGCCAGATGTAGTTCTGTTCCTCCATTTAGTGGCTAGTACTGGTTACAGCCATGGGAACACTAACATAAAGACACAACTACATGTTGTATGGTTGTATACACGATTGCCTATGTAGAAAGTATAATGTATGATAAAATCCTGTATAAAGGGGAAAACTATTCCTTGTATGTAAAGAAAGTATATGTGTTGTCAGGTTAATGTGTTACATCCTTTAACTCTAATACAACCAGCAGCATGTATAGCTGTAGCATTCATTAAGTATTGGTATATATAGGATTCTGGCAGATTATAGGTCTTCTGAGCTCCTTTTTCTGTATTCTATTCTCTTAACCATTTTCTTCTGCCCCCTCCCCCAAAAGACCCTCACTCTCTTCTCCCCAGGATGAATGGGACTTGTCAGGAAACAATTCCAGGAGGTTCTGGCTGAGGAAGCCGCAACCTAATATCAGGAACCTGGTATGCATCCTAATTAACGTATGTCACAGGGACTATGTAAGGGGCATAGCATGATGCTACAGGGACGCGGAAGACCTAGTGCAGCCATGTATCCACACTGTGTGTATCAATATGAATCCCGCGAGGAGGCCCGCAGAGGTGACGGCAGGTAAATATGATTTTTTTTCTTTTTTTTACACCTTCCCTGGACCTCCACCTATTATAATTTTGTATTATAATATTATAATAATGTCACTTTCCATTTTGACATAACTTCAGCTATAACTTCTAGAGGACTAGAAATTGAATAGATAGGGCTCCTAGGAGCCCTGAGAGTGTTCTACACTATTTTTGCCTTAAAGGGGCTCTATCACCGAAAAAAGTCATTTTTAACTAAGCATATACATGCATAAAGAAGATTCAGAAGTAAAAAATTCCAGCTTGCATCCACGGTCCTTATAAAACTTAGCGTTTATTCCAGAATTAAAAAACACACATGTTCACAAGCAATATCGTCTCATAGGAATTTCCATCCCATTACATAGACTTGCTGACGCTTATCGAAGACATATAGTCTTCTTAGTCGTAGCCTTAGTCGGGCTACGACTAAGAAGACTATATGTCTTCGAAACGCGTCAGCAAGTCTATGTAATGGGATGGAAATTCCTATGAGACGATATTGCTTGTGAACATGTGTGTTTTTTAATTCTGGAATAAACGCTAAGTTTTATAAGGACCGTGGATGCAAGCTGGAATTTTTTACTTCTGAATCTTCTTGCTACATGACCCATAGCCGGTGGGATGAATTCCGGGCTTCTTCCGTCCTTTGGCTACATGGAATCTCACAGAACTCCTAGCAAGGATCATGCATAAAAGTTCATAAGTAAGTGGGCTGCATTCTTTCCTTCTTGTTTTTTGTCTATACATGCATAGCCTTTAGAAAGGCTATTCCACATGTACCTTTTGCATGCAAATCGCCTCAGTAGTTTTTGAATGAGCTCGTTTTTATTCATATGCTAATTAGCCTCTTGGTGCACCCGGAAGTCTCAGCGAGCACTGTCTGCTGTGTGTGAGAGTAGGGAGATGAGCCATCATCATCAGCAGCCTGTGCTGTACACACGCATAGGAAAGAATAGCAGACAGTGCTTGCTGAGACTTCCGGGGTGCACCAAGAGGCTCATTAGCATATGAATAAAAACGGGCTCATTCAAAAACTACTGAGGAGATTAACATACAAAAGGTAGGTGTGGAATAGCCTTTCTAAAGGCTATGCAAGTATGTGCTTAGTTAAAAATAAGTTTTCCCAATGATCGAGCCCCTTTAAAGTTCAGATTTTGGCCTATGAAATATCAGCAACTACGGTCAAGGTTAGCAGCGGGAAAATGTAAAAGGGAACCATGTTGGGGTCTAGGGATGTGATGAAGAGCCATGCTGGGAACCAGGAATGAAAGGAGGAGCCATGCAGGAGACCAAGTATTAGGGAGATGCTGGGGATCATAAATGATGGGATATATGCAGATCACCAAGGGAATAAGGGAAGGAGTTGGTCCACCTTATGGTTATGGGTGTAGGTTGGAGTGACTTGTATACAGTACCATGAATGTTATTTGAGTCCTAGTCCTCACCTGGTTCTTCAATATTCTGATGTAATACCAAGCATAAAATACATGATTTTGAGCTCTTTCATCATTATTAGGGAGTTGGGGGGGGGGCATGCTTGCTGATACCTTTAGACACTATAACCTGCATTCTGTATACTTTTTCCTTAAGAGGATAACCCTACAAAAGACCATGTTTTCTAGGCAAATTTGGGTGATTTCTGCCAAGGCCTAGACATTCCCAGGACTGTAACAAGGGAGTATCTTTTAGAGAAAAGAAGATTCTGCAGAGGAAGTTATAAATTCTCTGAAACCGTTCTTGAAGTGCCTGGATGTATTTCTGGATTGTACCGGAAATTGTTATAGTTATACATTTAGCAGGGATGGGTTGATGATCCGGGGATTTATTCCGATGGCCACGTTTGGTAAAGAGAAGGATTTTTTTTTTCCTTATAGGTGGAAAATTGTGTTAATCTGGGCCAGCATTGCAGGGTGATCGGCTAAACAAAATAAAAAATGGCCGTTTTATGCCTTATAGACTGTTAGTATGTAACCTGTGAACAGATCTGTTAATTGTTAGAGGTCCACAAGCAGCCATGTTTTCTAATCCCAGACAAACCTTTAAAGGTATTCCGTATTTAGTACAGTATAAGATACTTGTGTAGCGCACTCTTCTCATGCATCCAACGAACATACAGACTATCCCGTAATACACTAGTATGGGCCGTCAGGGATGTCTAGTTGCCTGGGTCCCCAGATAGATAGCCTAAAAAACTCAGTGCACAATTCATTTACTTTTAACACTTTTCTGACCAGAAAAATTCAAAAATAATGCTAATTCTGACAGGGCGTTGCTTTTGTCATACATGAGATTTAACCACAGGGCATGCGCCTCATTAATCAACCTGCAGATGGCGCTGTAGTCAAGCTGAGAACCAGTAATAATAAAGCACCCCCATTAGAAGATTTCCCAGGACTTATATATTGATGACGCCCCAACACCCCCATACATCAGCTGGTTGAAGGCAGTGAAGCATTTGGGTAAGTGCTGCAGCTTCTTCACTAAATTGGACAAATCGTAGGTGTTGTGCTTGGTATTGCAGCTCAGTCCCATCCACTTGAATGAGACTGAGCTGCTACTGTACGTGACATCACTACACAATGAACAGGCTGTAGATTGTGCCAGAAGTTGGATCCTCACCTGTTAATTCCAGAAGATTCCTTTAGCTATATACAGTATACCCAGGCTGCTAGCATGACCACTGCCGGCTTCACCCCACATATTTCAGGTAAGCTCCTGATACAGTCACATATACATCTGTAAACCATTTTTTAGCATAACTTGCAGGAACCTTTATTTTTGTATAGAAAGAGGTATTTACCATTCAGAGAATAAAAACATATAAAACACATAAATGTATAATAAATAATGGTTATTATTCACCACAATAGAAGGGAAAGTTGGAGAAGGCAAAAGTCCTGTACAATGTATTCACATGGTGGCTATGAATTATTACTGCGGCCATCAGTTCACTTTCCCATCGAGGACTCTACAGAAGACTTCTGAAGTTCTCCACTCTTTCTTGGTACAGACGATGGAATGACTTAGCCAAGGCTCGAAATGGTTGATCAAAGTTTTCCAGCTCTTTCTGCAATGAATGAATAACCTGATGAAGGCAAATACCATGGCTTCTGAACAGGACACTAACTACAAATATACAAATCCTGTGTGGCAAATGTATCCTATATGAAGTGACTGGCATCTCTCCTGGCATACTGACTATATCAGAAGAGGTGTCATTTATTGGGTGTGGGGTGGGGAATATGGACTCACAAGCTTTGTCTATGAGTTAGAGGATGCAGGACTTTTTTTTTACATGGTCAGGGGAAGCAGGTCTCGCCCCTCATTCACATCTGCATTTGGTAATCCGTTTGGGGAGTCTGCATGAGGCCCCCCCCCCCCCCAACGCAATACCAAACGCAATACCAAACGCATTGGCAAGCAGTGTGCAGTGAAAGTACACAGACCCCTTAGAGTATAATGGGGTCCGTGTGCTCTCCGCGTGCTGCCCACACGAATCATGCAGACATGAAAGTAGATCACAAAGTACTTTTCTGTCCGCATGTTCCGTGCGGACACTGCACAAGGAGCACACGGACCCCATTATAGTGTCCATGTGCTTTTACTGAACACCGCTTGCCAATGCGTTTGGTATTCCATTCGGGGGGTTCCCATGTGGACTCCCCAAACGGATTACCAAACGCAGATGTGAACGAGGGGTCACTCTGAGTCCTAGAAGCATAAAAAAGGAACTGTCTGATAAATGGAGAAGGAGACAGATTTCCTTAATAATATATATTACAAACTTTCTTATATTCACTTGTACTATCCATTTATTAAAATGTGTTTTATAATTGGAGGTATGCTTTAACTGCAGCATACAGGGCCCATTTGTATTTGGGTCTTCTTATGTGACAGAAGGGACATTAACCCCTCCTCAGTCCTCAGGATCTTGCTACCCCTGATAATATAGTAAAGCATATTCCAATAACCAAATATAGAAAACACAAGAGTTACTGACAGAAAACAGAGAAGATTAACAAAGCCTCCTGTAGCAAGACAGTGTAGACATTGCTGGAGCGAGGCAGCGTCTTATACCATACACGGCCAGGAATAATCTGTATTTCTGTTAAGCGATCTGCTTTATACACAGGATGTAATTACCGCTGATGTCTCAAAATACTCCAGCCCGTGGCTCGCTGCCCACTCTTCAGCCTGGATCTTCTCCACTACTCTACGGCCAGTTAGGTCTGTCTTATTTCCCACCAGAACTCCTGACAAGACAACAAATAATGAATTCAATGTGGGCGAGGATAACGGGTTAGAGAGAGAAAGTTATAAAATTAGCGCAATAGGAAATCCCGGAGGATGCTGATAACAACCAATCAGATTACACATTTTATTTGCAAGATGCCCTTTGGAAAATGAAAGCTGTGATCTGATTGGCAGCTGTCTTTTCCCTTGCACCAGTTTTATAATCCTCCACTTAAATAGGTTTTAATCTTGATTTTCCAAATTCTACACTAACCCATCTTAGACATGACCCCGAAGCATCAGTTGTACCTACCGGGTAAGTAAGGGCTGGTGGTCTTGGATTTTACTCGTTGTAACCACCTGGCACAATTACTAAATGAAGTTTCACTTGTGACATCGAAAACCAAGCACAGGGCGCCAGGCTGATCCCACTGAGAAGAGACAAATGATAATCATCATTGAGGAGGCCATAGAGAAGTCTATTCCATCTCATCTAAATCAGAATTGTACTGCCATGTGCAGCAGATAGGTCCGCTTTCACTGCCTCCATCAATTCAAGTCCTTAGCATGTGTTAATAGTCACCGCTCTGCTGACTCCAGCACAGTTGGAATTTTCTCTCTATCCCCACCCTTCCTGAACAAGTGCTGCCTGATGTGCTATTTAAGCTCCATGATGTCAGGTGGGGGTGTGCGTGTGATTCAGAGCTCTAATCAGAGGCAGGCAGTGTCAGAGCTCAGAATCACACCCCTTGTCTGCTCCTGTATGACACCGCCCCCTGACAGTACAGAGCCTATATATAACAGCTTTGATTGCTCAGGAATGGCGAGGGACAGAGAAAAATATTCAACTGTTCCAGAATTAGTGGAGCAGCACCTATTAAATGATACAAAGAACTGGACTTGTTAGAGGTGATGACAAGTCCCCTTTAAGCCAGCCATCTATTTAAAAACAATAAAAAAGTAGAAACGGCTAGCCTAAAAATATTGAGCAAACCCCACCCACTGCTCTTTGTGATGGCAAAATAAGGTAGAATAACCACTCCCCTTTAACTAGGTCCTACCAGCTGGTTCCCTTAAAGTGGAAGGAATTGGAAAAGATGGTAGAGGTTTTCTATTCAAGGCTTTACTGTTTTTTCCATTCATTTTTAGGGTAATTCTAAGGCCCTGTTCACATGTCATCATCCTGCTGCCATCTCTGCCTCCCACTGAAAACTAGAGGAGGCAAAATCAAGCCAAAATTTGCCCCAAATCAGCAGCAGGTTCTGCCATGTGAACAGGGCCTAAAGGGATAGTTTTTGTTTGTACTGGTTAACCCCCCCCCCCTTTCTTATGGGCCCCCACTGAGTAGTGTGATGCCGTTCTGATCTATGTTTTACATGGCTGATCATTACAGGTGTTGTCCTATAATTAATCTGCTATCTACAGGACTGGTGCCTGTTTGTTGTGTGTGTGTGTGTGTGTGTGTGTGTGTGTGGGGGGTCCATTCAAAGTCTATGGGACTGCCAAGCACTCAGCCATCTCTATCAGTCTCAGAGACTGCGAATGGACAGCAGAGATGTCGCTCCATGGACGTGGGGCCCTGTACTAGTGAAGGATGGGAGCCCAGCGATCAGACACTTTACGGACAGGTGATATGTATTGATTATGGGAAATAAATAAGTGAATTTCAGTAACTGACTGTAGCCGACACTGACAGATCTTTAATAAACACAAGTGGACAGATTGCTTTATGTGTAAAGGGCTTGACACATCCCAATAATCCATATCACATCAGGAATACAGATTAAATGTTATACTATCCTGGTCATGACTTATAATTCAGGAATCCTCAGAATTTCCTTTTCGTTGTCTTCTCCTGGATGATGAATGCTTGGGGTTGTACTGCGCGGTACCACCACCCCATCCTCTGTATACATAAATACTCCATATCCTGGATATAATAATGCCTAGTATTTATTTATACAGGCTGACTAGGACACCGCTGTGATAAATAGGTGTCATAATAATATGGGATATACTAGCATGGCTGATATGACTGCCTGTTATGTGTCCTTTTTGATCTTAAAATCAAGTAAATTCTTGATATGTAAAGCTTTTTACGCATTTTATCTTACTTTGAAATTCTGCAAATAACAAGTATTAAAATGAAAAAGGAAAAGGACTTACCAATACCTCTGTCATCTCATAAAACATTGCCTTCCCAGGAGAATCACAAAGGAAGAGCTCCTACAAGCAAGGAATACACAGTGAAGCCGGCTATACCTGAGCGCAGGAAAACGGGCTGCTTGAAGTTCTATGGTAATTAGATAAGATCTACTTATAGCGGGCATGAGAGCGGCCTGTGATGCGCTCTTATTCGGCAGAAGTACCAAAACATAAAAGAAATAAGGACTTGTAGTAAATGTACTGACTTATAGAATAACGTTACCTAAACTGCATTGCCAATGGCACAAAAAAAAATAAAAAAAAATAAAATAATAATATATATATTATATATATATTATATATATATCATACTACCTACCATAGATACATAATTTGTTTATTAATGTAGAAGGTCCAGGTGCTTGATATCACTGACTAGTTGGGGTTTCCCGGCCTTATTTTGATAAGTTATTAAACATGAATTATGCATGCTTTGTTCCTTATACAGAGTTTTTACAAGACGATTTGTTTTAGGAACCTGCAGTTTACTTTTATGATTCATTTCTAGGTTTAGTGTTCCTTTAAGGGGGATAAACTATATTAGGGGCTCTATCACTAGGAAAAGTCATTTTTAACTAATCACACCTTTGCATAGCCCTTGGAAAGTCTATTTCACACCTACCTTTTGTATGTAGATTGCCTCAGTGGTTTCTGAATAAGTCCGTTTATATTCATATGCTAATTAGACTAGTGCACGATAGATGGTGCACACCTCTCTCTGCTGTTTCCTATGGGAGGCTGCTGCTGCTGCTGACTCAGCTTCCTGTTTGCTTCACACACATAGAAGATAATGGGAGAGAGGAGGCTGCTGGGAACTTCCTGAGCTGGCTGGAAGCTCATTAGCATATGAATAAAAACGGACTTATTCAGAGATCACTGAAGCACTCTACATACTATAGGTAAGTGTGGAATAGACTTTCTAAAGCCTATGCAAGCATGTGTTTAGATAAAAATGACTTTTCCCAGTGATAGAGCCCCTTTAAAGGGATTCAATCATTAAAATGAATTTTTTTTGTCCTTAACACGTAGGAATAGCCTTAAGAAAGGCTATTTTTCTCCTACCTTTAGATGTCTTCTCTGCACCGCTGTTCGGTATAAATCCTGGTTTTTGTCGGTATGCAAATGAGTTCTCTCTCAGTACTGGGGCGGTCCCCAGTGCTCAAACAGCACTGGGGGTGTCTCCAATGCTGCGAGAGAACTCTCCAGCGCTGCCTCTATCTTCTTCTAGAACGCCCTCTCCCTGTGTCTTCTTCCGTCCTGGGTTTCAATCTTCTAGGCTTTGGGCAGAGCAGACTGCGCATGCCTGCAGCCACAAGAAAAATGGCTGCTTATACAGTAAGACATCTAAAGGTAGGAGAAGAATTGCCTTTCTTAAGGCTATTCCTATGTGTTAGGGACAAAAAAAATTTCATTTTAATAAAAAGAATCCCTTTAACTAATCTGTTAGCTTAAAAATTTTGGAGGGTGGAAGAAGTTGGATTACTGGGAGAAATTCCAAACAACTATAAAGAGAATATGCAAAAATACTGGCCTTCAAATTCAACACCACCATGGTGTATGGTAACCTCTGTGATGCCATGTCTTTCAGGGACTAAGAGGGGGCTTTCATCACTTTCATCTCTATAAATCTATAAATAGGTGCTGCCCTACTGATTTTTTTGTTAATTTTAAAGGGGCTCTAGCAGCAAAATCATGCTGCTAGAGCCCCACATATGCGTGAATAGCCTTTAAAAAGGCTATTCAGGCACCGTAAATGTTATATTAAACTACCCCCCCCCCCCCCCCCCCGTTTTAAAATAAAACCCTAAAAAAGAATGTTATCTACTTACGCATCGTGCACGCTGAGCGGGCATTCAGGGTGCGCCGTCTTCTTCATCCACGCCTCTTCTTCCTCCGATGTCCTCCGGTCCCGTCCTCCTCTGGCGCTCGCGAGCGGACACTGATATAAAAAAAAAGGCCTGGGAGCCTGCGCAGTAGCCGTAGTAGCAGCCGCATGCTACTGCGTACGCGCCCAGGCCATTTTTTTATATGCCCGCCCACAGTGCACGATGCGTAAGTAGATAACATTCTTTTTTAGGGTTTTATCTTAAAACGGGGGGGGGGGGGGGGGTAGTTTAATATAACATTTACGGTGTCTGAATAGCCTTTTTAAAGGCTATTCACGCATATGTGGGGCTCTAGCAGCATGATTTTGCTGATAGAGCCCCTTTAAGCAATTAGGCTCACTATTGTCAGATGGACGGCCCCTTTCTGTCTGCTCCAGTCTGAGACAACCCACCTGACAATAGAGAGACTAACTAGCATATCGGGTGATGAAACTAACAGCAATGATGGCTTAGGAATGGTAGGGGCTAGTTTAAAAAAAAACAAAAAAACAACCCTATCTTTGATGGAATCAGTGGAAGGATTGAAGGATGCAAAGAATTGGCGTTGGTGGTGAAAGGTCCTTTTTAACCAGCAACTCATTATATATATGTTTATTTATATATGTTGGGGAGAAGGTAGCTCAGAAGCAGCAAAGAGATATAATATAGGGTGCACACAGGCTTATTTGAAAAAAAAAAATTGCAAAATAAAAACCTTCACTTCAGGTACAGAAATGTCAAACAATAAAACCTGCTCATGCAAGCACTAACTAAACAGGACAAAACTAACTATACGTGTGGCTTACTATCAGCCACACAAACAGCGCAGTTAGGTCTCACCAGATTCTCAGTATTTCAGGACAGACCCAGACGCCTCCTCTTGCTCCCAGGATCTGCCCTGAAGTGCAGGCTCTGCAGCATTTTATGGCATAGTAACGAGCCCAGTAACTAAGCTCCTGTAATTGCACCAGAATTATGGCTCAATTTGCACTGAACACTAGCCTAGATGTATTCCACCACATTTATTATGTGCTTTAAATGCTCTTTTATTTCAATAGCTACGATGAAAAGGGGCATAGCTTACAATGCAACAAATTATGGAATCGTTTTGGCACAAAAAAATGGTCTGAAGTAAGGTAACCAAAAAGTGGTGTGCCACAAAGCATGAGCCACTGTCAGAAATATGGAACATCTTTACACTGCCTGCCAGTCTAAATAATAGCCAGGATTAGTGAAGCTGCCTTATTGCCCCCCAAATCACAGTGAATGTTGAGGGCATAGGGGCACTGCTGTATCTGCAGGATTCTGGCCTCTAATTCTCCAAATGGGCACAGCAAATGCAATGTGAATTCAATTCAGCCTTATGTCTAGACAGGATCAGACACAGGGAA
The DNA here is from genome assembly GCF_031893055.1 of Leptodactylus fuscus. Classification (NCBI taxonomy): domain Eukaryota; kingdom Metazoa; phylum Chordata; class Amphibia; order Anura; family Leptodactylidae; genus Leptodactylus; species Leptodactylus fuscus. Next base: position 37,682,289 of record NC_134273.1, read on the forward strand.
TGGCATGGCTGTTCTTAACCATTCTTTGAAGCTGCTGGGGTCAGTAATGCAATATGTGAATGGGAATTCCTGAATTCCCATTGACTAACATTGCACATCTGTCTGTGAAGGTAAAATACTGCAGCAGCAAAACCACCCTGAAGTCATGCGTGTGAACAGCATCTTGCCTGATGTTGAATTGATATAAAAGTGTGCTTGCATATTTGTCTGGATATCCTGGTTAGTAGATCCGCCTGGTCCCGATTGTGCTGATGAATTGAACTTGTCTCAGATCTCCTGATGAATTGACTTGTTTCCCCGAGTGTTAAGGATTAGCTGTCCTGCACAAGAACTGAGCACTCACCACATTTAGGAATGATTTATCTTACACTCCTGTAAGAAAGCTAGGTTTTCATATGCCGATGATTTATGTAGATGTAAGCAAGTGGAACTATGCTGCGAGACCCCGAACAATTTACCCTTTTCTGCAATTGTCCCTCTATAGACAGTATATCACCCCTACGTGCAATGACGTGCGTAATGCTACATACACTACTGTACAAAAACAGGAGACACAATGGGGGGATTTACTAATCTGGGCATGACAAATGTGGTGCATCTTTGGCGCACCACTTGTCCATTTTACGACCTGTGTGCCACTTCCAGAAGGGCATAGATCAAGATGGGCTGGAACACATCAGAAAGACTTAGCATAACTCATGCCAGGAAAGTTATACAGGAAATCTGCGCCAGTCCCTGACTACTGTAGATTTCAATCTGGAGCACAAGACCTCCCGTGGTTCGCCAGAATTATTAATGAGTCGAAGCCTTTTAATTGTAGAAAATCTGCACCAGTGCTCATAATATGAACACTGCTCTTAATAGATACTCCCCAATGTGTCGGACTAATTCAAGCAAAGTCATACATATAGGTCCCTTTAAGATATCAGAAAATTAATAGAGGGGGTGCACAATCCTGTTGTATTTGGGGAGATGTCAGAACTGCTGTCAGAGCTGGTAGTAGCCTTTTCCAGTTTAAAAGGCTAAGCCCCACGTTGTGGAAACACAGCTTTTTTGTTGCAGATTTTGCTGCGGTTTTTTGAGCCAAAGCCAGGAGTTGATTGAGCAGAAGTCAGAACTATAAGGGTGCATGCACACGATGTAAAGCGGCACTGATTGTTGCACGATCATTTGTGTCAGAATCAGAGCTGCAAAACAGAATCCCATTGACTTCAATAGGTTCCGTTTAGCGTGCGTAACATTGAAATTAGAGATGATCGAACAGTGAAATATTTGATATTTGTTTTGAATAGCCCCTCAATATTCGACTATTCGAACGAATATCGAACCCCATTATAGTCTATGGGGAAAAATGCTTCGTTTCAGGGGAAGCCACAATTTGACTCAGGAGAGTCACCAAGTCCACTATCACACACCAGGAAATGATGCCAACTCCTCTGGAATGCAACTGGGACAGCAGGGGAAGCATGTCTGGGGGCATCTAACATGCCCAAGTCACTGTATAATGCCACTATCTCGTCGGGATCCCTGTCAGCTTGCGATATGTGGGAGCTGACTTTTTCCCATAGGAATGCATTGACCAGTGTTGATTGGCCGAATGCCATACAGAGTACAGCATTCGGCCAATCAACGCTGATTCTGCCGGAGGTTCGTCTGTGAGGAGGCAGAGTCTAAGATTGGTCCACAGCAGTCTCCATTGTGGTCCGATCTCAGATGTAGCAGTGTTGAGCGCACGCTGAGCTCTGCTACACCCTCAGATGTAGTAGAGCTGACTGTGTGCTGAACCCTGCTACACCTGAGATGTAGCAGGGTTCAGCACACAGTCAGCTCTGCTGCATCTCAGGTGTAGCAGGGTTCAGCACACAGTCAACTCTGCTACATCTGACATGCAGCAGGGTTCAACACACAGTCAGCTCTGCTGCATCTCAGGTGTAGCAGGGTTCAGCACACAGTCAGCTCTGCTACATCTGACATGCAGCAGGGTTCAGCACACAGTCAGCTCTGCTGCATCTCAGATGTAGCAGGGTTCAGCGCACAGTGCTACATCTGAGATCAGACCAGAATGAAGACTGCTGTGGACCGATCTTAGACTGCACCTCCTCCGGTAGAACCAGCGTTGATTGACCGAATGCTGTACATTGTATGGCATTCGGCCAATCAACGCTGGTCAATGCATTCCTATGAGAAAAAGTCAGCTCCTGCATAACGCAAGCTGACAGGGATCCCGACCAGATAAAGCCCCAAAGAGCTGGGTGAGTAACATTCCCCCTAAATAAAGGTAATCTCTAGCTAACCCTGCCTGTAGATATGTCCTTGTCTCACAGTCACATAGTTCACAGTCTCATATGACCTGGACCTGAAATCCACTATTCATATAAATTTGAGGTCACCTGATTTCAGCAGGTTGTCGTAGTTCTTGTCCCACCTCCCCTGCACAGTTACTGGTGCAAAAAAAGCGCCAGGGAAGGTGGGAGTAGATACGAATTTTTAGTGCGTTTGCCGCGTGGTATTCGATTGGAATCGATTGGATTCCACACTAGAATCAGCGCCAAATTCCTCCATGTGAATGGACCCTAGGGTCCATTCACACAGAATTCTTTGGCTTGGATTTTGGCGCTGAATCTGTGTCAGAATCCACGTGGAAAAAATGCCTCTCCATAGAGTTCTATGGGTTTCACTAGAAAAAAAGCTTCCTTCAGGTGGCTTCCTCCTGCAAAAACCAATGCAGTAAATGGGAGGTGGAAAATCCACGTGGAATTAGGAAAAACCACATGAAAAAACCACTAGAGTTTTTTTCAAGATCCATGAAGTTCACACTGAGTTTTTTGGTCAGGAATTTGGTCAGGAAAAATCGCTCAGGAAAATTCTTGAGGCATTTTTTGAGGCGTTTTACGCCTGAAACAATCAATGCAAGTCAATGGGAGGTGGAAAATCCGCCTGGCTAGCGCTTTTTCTGCCTCCCATTGACTTGCATTGATTTTTTCCAGGCAGAAAACGCCTGAAGAATGGACATGTAGCTTCTTTTTTTCTGCTATCGGATATCGCTAGCGGAACAAAAAAAAAAAAGCAGGTTACATAGGACTGTATGGTGAGGTGTTTTTTGGAGAAGGATTTTTAGACGGATTCCTGAACAAATTCCTGACCAAAAAACTCAGTGTGAACTCGGCCTTAGGGTGAGTGCACAGAGAGTTTTTTGGCGCTGATTTCGATGCTTCCACAAAAGCCTCCCGATAGAACTTCCTACATGCTTCCCATTCCTTTTGTAGCCATTATTGGCTTTGGCTCAAAAAATCGCAACAAAAAAGGCTGCGTCTCCGCAATGTGGGGCTTTAGCCTAATACACGGGCACTACTTGTGTGAGCTGAACGTACGTGTGTACGGGAAAGTCAGGTGAGATAGCTGATGGACAAATGCTCTTTCTAAACTTTAAGCAGCTTTACGTCTGACTTTACAGGGCTGTGGAGTCGGAGTCAGAACCAAAATTTGGGTGGAGTCTGAAAATAGTTACCAACTCCAGCCAACTGAATAAAACGAGTAATTATTTTTAAGTGTATTATACAATTATTACTATTATCTAATTAATGAGATGGATAATTTGTTACATATTTACTTTACTTTACTAGGAAGTCGATCACAGGCTTTTTAATGTATTAGAGGAACTTTACTGTCTGACCATAGACGTCAGAGGAGTCGGAGTCAGACTGCGGAGAAAATAGGAGTCGGTTGTTTGGCTTGCCAACTACAAAACAAACAAGTTGCCAATATATAAAACCATTTTTTTTAGCTGTACTCTAGGCAGAGAACAGGCTACCCCAATGTTCTCATGCTCTGTATTCTGCTGACCATGTAAAATAGCTACAGCTACTCTGCTATTGGGGTTATGCCACTAACATAATGACAGTATATGAGTATCTGAGCTGCTATATACATTAAGTGTTATTACTAGTATAGCCCGTAGCACAGCATCATATCGAGACAGGGGCTTTGGCTAGGAACAACACAAGTCCACAGGCAAGTAACAAAATGGCATAATCATCCTTTAAGGTTATCCAATGGCCCATCTTGCTCAGCACTTAGGATAGACACAGATGTAGGAAACCATATATGTGCTCACCACACTATCGCCTGTTTCTGGAATTTGCACCATTTTCGTTATGACATCCATGGTGGTTGTCTGTTGAGACAAGAAATAACCGTAAACCCGAGCATTCATACCAATGGGATATTTTCCTGACAGCCCAGGCTATAATCTGGAAATAGACAAATCCATTGACTACACTTTGTTGCGGATAATCCCATTTTCATGAACATGTATCATCTCTCCTGCCACATCTTCTTTAGTAAATACCGTATATACTCGAGTATAAGCCGAATATTTCACAACAGTTTTTGTGCTGAAGAAGCCCCCCTTGGCTTATACTGGAGTCAGCAATTTATTTTTTTTTTAGGGGGGGGGGGGGGGGGAGGTCTATGACCAGCCACAATAGCAATGTATAGAATCTCCCATAAAATAGTGCAAAAAAAAAAAAAAAAAGATTTAAAAAAAATAAAAGTTCTAAATCCCTCCTTTCCCTAGGATACATACAAAAGTAGAAAATTACTGTGAAACACATACACATTAGGTATCCCTGTGTCTGAAAGTGCCCGGTCTACTGAATATAGGGTATCTGCAGTGCTCCTGTTCCGTCAGGAAGGGGTTAATAGGAGCACTGCAGATACCCGATATTCAGCCAGGCTGAATTCCAAGTGGGGGGAAAAAAAAAACCAGTCCTCAAGCTCAGGGAAGGGGCAGACAGACAACCAAAACACCCCCTCCCCTTTCCCAGCACCTACTGCACCCAAAAACTCCGACCATTTTAATTTTTGAAATTTTCCAGTAGCTGTTGCATTTCTCCTCCTAGGCTTATACTCGAGTCAATAAGTTTTCCCAGTTTTTTGTGGTAAAATTAGGGACCTCAGCTTATATTCGGGTCGGCTTATACTCGAGTATATACGGTATGTGGATTCCCTGTGTAGGGTCAGGGAGAAATGTGGCCTACTCACAGCAGGTTAGCCATTGTAAGGCCATCCACTGCTAACCTGCTGTGATGTACAGTAGCAGTGTAGTAGATGGGATTGAAACAAATCCCACTCAATCTGCAGTGAGCACATGTCAATTATTGCTGCGTGTTTAGCTGTGGTTTTCAATCTTTGCAACAGAAAGGATGAAAGGCAGGCCCAGCCATCAGGGAATTGCACTTGGTGAAATTTGTTGCAACTGGGTTCAATGTAGGATGTCCACCATGGACCACCGCAGTGATCACAACCTCGTGGCCTTAGCGTATGAACAACTTTGAAGCAGCTTTTTCCATAGCTTTGTGTTTTGCTGTTCCCATGTTATTCATCCTGGATATTTATTGATAAGCTGGGCTCACATCTGCTCCCCGTGTCTGTCATAGGATCAGAACAATGGACACATGGACCACTAAAATAAATGGCACCAATGGTGCTAAGCAGACCTCATTGTCTATTATGGGATCCATCAAGTGTCTGTTCTTTTAAACTGACCAAAAAGTTGGACTTGTAGCACTTTTTCGTCTGGTGCTTTTCAGAGGTCACTGCAAAGAAGTCTCCACATTGAGACTCGGATGCAGATGTGAACCCGGCCTACCATTTATCAATTTATTTATACACTTGTAAGAGGAATAACAGAGGAACAGGACAAATGAAAGGGAGCTGAGCTGTAAGACCACAATGTGGCCATTGCACAGTGTACGGAGCCATCTCCTTCCAGCTCCATACACAGTGTACAGAGCAGATGCACATGTCAGTTTTCTTGCCGTACCATGCTGTAGTTCTTTGGGAAGTGGCTTCCATCACTGCGGAACAGCTGGATTAGTGTGCTCTTCCCAACAGTGGAGTCTCCTGTATAGTAGAAAGCAGAGAAATGTCATACTGTATGTAGGCTTAGACAAGTCAGTAGGTGAGAGATCCAGGAATAACACCACAATAAAGAAGTCCACCAGATTACTACCATGCAAAGGGCAAGATCTTGTCAATCTTCCCAATGCAAAGGAAATATGTCACTAGGAAATGACACGTATTTTTAAACCAAGTTTTTATTTACACATATTTTTAAAATTTTTCATATTTTTTGAAAAAATCCCCCATAGCTATCTCTTTTAAAAAAGTACTATATCCTGTAAATTTCACTCTGGCCATTACGACTAATATGAGGCGGGGCCACACAGTGGCTCAGTGGTTAGCACTGCAGCCTTGCAGCACTGGGGTCCTGGTGTTCAAATCCCGCCAAGGGCAAAAAACCATCTGCAAGGAGTTTGTATGTTCTCCCCGTGTTTGCATGGATTTCCATCCCATATTCCAAAAATACATAGGGAAAAAAGATATACATTGTGAGGCCTATGTGGGGCTTAATCTACATTTTAAAAAAACAAACAAACAAAAACTAATATGAGGCCGACACTTGCCAATTCTGTAGGTTTTTTTTGCATTAGTAGTCACCTCATTTACATCATGGACCCGGCAGACAAAATTACGATATACAAGATAACACGTCTATACCAGTGACCCATCATTATCCGGCACTGATAATAGATGATGTGACAACTTATCTACTGCCCCACCCTACACAGAGCATGTCTAGAAAACTCTGCCATAAACTGCAGTGAGGACACTATTGCTTCCTATGGCCATGAGTCTGCTGTAAAGCATATCACAAAATGCTGATAAAAGAGCAGGGAAAAGCTGAGACAAGATGGCAGCTTCATAATCATGTACAGAAAAATAGAAAAGAAAAAAAAGCTCTTACAGATGGCCAAAACACCTTCCATTTGTCGTCACTTGTGGGCTTCACACCTGTATACATGTCTTATATGTATATAGCACAAGTACAGGCACCCAGTGAGGGTGTTAGGTGTCATAGTGAATGCTCTGTTATGTAATCACAGCCGGGCACCCACTCTAATGCCCAGGATCAGAAAAACTCAGATCCCGGCCACGTAACCCCTTTGTTGCTGCAGTCAGTAAGTATTAGCTCCCTATGTTATACTACAGCACCACCCCAAACAAAACAACAGGGATATGATGCCATCACATGGTAGCTGCGGGGCTAACAAAGGCCCAAAAGCATTTACTAGTAGCCTGCGTGCCAGTTTTTCACTTACATCATAATACACTGCACACATAAGCAGTGTAATGTGCAGTATGAAATCAATGGTTATGTTCAACGGAAATGTTATGTCAGTCCAGGTAGTTGCAACGGGGCTAAGGAATAGCAGTAGGGAATCTCGCCCTGCACTACTCCCACTAGCTATCCCGGTCCCTGCCTCACGGGTGTGGGTCGGCTGTACTCAGGCTAAGCCTGACCCCGACAGCTCCTCTCTCACTGATACCGTAGGCCTAGAGGGAAGTGGGAGAAGGAATGCCCTATAAGACCTCTAGGGACTGGAGACTAAAGGGGGTCACCCCTAACGAACAAGTGAAGCTGCTACTGACAGGGACTGACAAGGGTGTGCGCTGACTAACAACACAAGCAGCACACAGGAAAAATGTGGGAAAGGATTCCCCCAAACCAATATGGGAAGGAACCTTACACTAGGAAACAAACACAGGGAAACTGAGTAGAAATCAAAGGATAAGGCAATTCACTCACACAGTCAATTACACACAGAGGAAGGATTGGTGAACACAGAAGGGAAAACACACAAACCAACTCGTTCACCCAAACCTCCCAAAAACCAACCACGGAACTTCCTCTATCCCAGATAACCACCTACTCCTCCTGCTAAGGCCTAGCTCTGTAAAAGCGACACTCAGCACAGAACCATGGGAGGCATGGGTTTAAATACAGAGTAGAGACCACTCCTCCCAGGTGCAAATGGGAGGACAGACTAATCAACCAGGAAATAAAGCTGCCTACCATCAGTGCGCACGTGCAAGTCAGAAGGTGTGCACCAATACCCACGACAGGACAACCCCGCAGCGCCAGGATGCCACCCCAGACACCGCGCAGCCAAAAACTCCCCAGGTAAGAAAAATAGAAAGCAATGAACCTAAATACTCCTAACAGGAAAACCCCTTTAAATATACCAGTTCACTTCTAAGCTTTACTGTGTAGATTTGGACAGGTTCAAGACAGCATAGGGTGGGATCAAACCTGCACCCGGTCTCCGCTTTCGGGTTTCTTCTTCTGCCGAGAGAAACTGGACAGGAGACGGAAACTAGGCAGTAAGTTTTGAAACCCATTCACTTGAACAGGTTTGCAAAGTGACCGCCCGTGCACACAGACACTTCCAGGGTGCACGCTGAAGGTTATTTAGCATTTGAATAAAAACGGGCTCATTCAAAAACTACTGAGGCGATTTACATACAAAAGGTATGTTTGGAATAGCCTTTCTAAAGGCTATACAAATATGTGCTTAGTTAAAAATGACTTTTTCCCAAAGATAGAGCCCCTTTAATTTCCTTACTCTGATCCCCACAATGTCCTTTAACACCACATGTAATAACTACTGCTGCATAGCACCGCATTGTACAGCAGAACATACCAAAATGATGCCCCCACTCAGAGTCTGCAGCTATTGGTTGAAAGTACCCTGGTTGTTCTGCCTGCTCCTTCACATCCTCAGAACTCTCTGTACACACATGAAGAACATTTGGACAGGATGCAGAATATCTGCTGATTCTACCTATAACGCTCCGATCCACAGCAGAAGGAAGCGGGCGCTGAGCTGGAGGATCTCTGTGCCTACAATATACTGAGAGCTTTTTTACACTGTATTGCAGCCAGAACACCCACCTTCATGTAAATGCTAATCTTCACGAGGCCTAAAAGTACTTCAGAGCGATTTAAGACAGTTAATGTAGAAAACTAATTCCTCAGAGTGATTAGGTGATATGTGGGAACATGAGTGAGAGACAGGCGAGCGTGGGAACGGGCCCGGCAAGCTTGTCACTTGTGCTAATTGTACAGACTCCCATCCCACTACTCAGTATGTAACACTTACAAAACCATTTAGTAAGGCATCTAGAAAGCACATTGGGAAGAAAATCTGTTGTGCAGAGTATATTTGTAAACTTCTAAAGAATGGCGCACTGGTTAGGGCATATTAGTGAAAGACTTAAATGGCATAATTGGCCTGATGGCACGGTAGGCAGTCAATATGTGCAATAGCTGGGAGTCTGGCCTACTGTATGGAGAGGTAGAAACTACGTAATGCACTTGCTTTCTGGAGCCTTTGTAATCTCCTCTGTAGTAAGCAAACACAGCACCTCTCTTGTCCATGTGGTTGTGTCTAGTACCGCAGCACAGCCCTGGCTTCATGAATATAAACAGGTTGGGTAGTTGTAGGCAGGCCTGCTTATCTTAAGGGTCTGAGATATGTATAGGGCATCAATGTTATCTCCTGAAAAACCCCTTAAAGTCTCTGGTGTAGCTGTCTATGGAGGCAATTCCTATTCCTACTAATATTATAAATGGGAAAGTTTGTGTGTTTGGATGTTTATTACTCAATCACGCAAAAACGGCTGAATGGATTTGAATTGAATTTGGCACATAGATAGTTTGTAACCTCGATTAAATCATAGGCTACTTTTTATCCTGGTAAATGACATGGCTTCACGACTGTTATGAATCTATGTTCACATACTATATTAAACTGCTCTTGCAGCAGCCTTATCTCAGGTTATGCTAAAGCCAGGTCTGTTATCTCTCTGTGTAAACACTCAGCTAACCCTTAGTCCATTGTGTACATGCATTTTCATATTATCTGATCTGCTCCAGGCAACATGCTGACACACTGGAAACACCTTTAATCCAAATTAGCAGATTGCCAATTTAAAACATGCCTGGAAAAAGAAAATCTAATTAGTCGCAAAATTTTAAAACAACGACAGCTATGAAGGAAGCCAGAAGTCACAGAGTTCTCCTCAAGCGGAGATGAGTGGGATCTTTGTTCCAAGAACACACATTATTATATGTCGTCACAGTGAGCTGCTTGAACAATCACAGGCACGGTGCGAGGAACAAGTTCAGTGGCAGGCCAGCTTGAGAGCTGCCGAAACACCAGAGCATGCGGATCATCGATGTCAGCAATTTGCTGAATATAGGCGGATCGTCGACGCCCACAACACGCAGATGAAGTTGTGGGCAGAGGCTAGTGCATAAATTCTGTGGAAAGCAGATTTATATTTTCCTTGCAAAAAAAAAAAAAAAATCACAATAATAATAACAACAACAATCACAATACAAATTATTGCACTAATCATCATTGCAATAATAACAATAATAATAATCACAATAATATTCATTGCTTCAACAATAATCAGCACTGTAATAATAATCACAATAATAATAATAATATTAATAGTAATCATAACAATAATTATAATAATAATCAGAAACAATAACATTGCTTGCTTCTGCTAAAAGAGAATATTTGGGATCATGGAGATGTTGTTATACTTCCAGTTCCGTTCTTTACCATTCTGACACCAGTGACTACTAAGAACAGCTGATCAGTGGAGGTGCCAGATGTGGGACCATCATCGATCTCATATTGATAACCTATCCTAAGGATAGATCATCATTATCTGTTAACCCACAAAAAACCCTTTGAGAGATGTCCATAAGATTATTTCATGGGCATGAGATATACACTAGTATTGGCCACCAGGTTTATAGGGAAATTTAAGTGAATTTTTTAATACTCTGGACAGTTGCAAGTAAGTGAACAGTGTGCAGGTAGACGGACAAATGTGAACAATGAGGAGGCCACTGTTCTCACCTTAGTACTGTGGGCCCAGGAACAGCTGATCGTTGGGGGTGTCCAGAATCAGACTACCGATTGGGCTACTAAAGATAGACCATCAATAATATGAAAAATGAAGAAGCCACTGTGCTCGCCTTAGTACTGCGGGCCCAGGAACAGCTGATTGTGGGTGCGCTGGGACTCAGACTACCGACTACTACTGTGAAACTGGAAAAGAAAGCAGACAGCAAAGAGTCTTCAAAGGGATAATAGAGGAGGTCCAAGTAACCCTTGCCCTCCAGGTCACCACTTGATCTCCCATTTCTCCAATTCAGAGACGCTCCGGACATATTACCATGCACATGTGTGGCTAATACCAGCAGCTCACCCTTTTATAAGCTGTATAGTTTAGATTTATGGTCATTTTAGAAACATTACAACGAAATAAAAGTGTGTGTATTCCTCTTAAACCAGAAAATAGAGTTTATAGGCCACTGAATTTAACCATTAAATGTTGAGTGCACGGCCATAACCAGCGACAGGACACATCGCGTCTATACCTCCTTGTAAGAGAGTGTGGAAAATCTCAGGTCTGCTGCTCAATTCTCTCTTTCCCAATAAAGGTCTCTCTCGTTCCTTAATACGAGAGCAATAAACTCTTCGGGGGTCTGTAATTACGGAGAGTAATTCTGCCGCTCTCTTGTCTGTTTAAAGGTACTCAGAGCTCGATTTCTCAAGACGTGCAATTTCTCTACCCGTGTAATCATGTACCCTGCAGTGTGGTATTGTACGCTGTATATACAATATGATAATGTGTATAATCAAAGAGCTGCTACACAACGCTGCCACTTTCTTGGCCACTTTAGACCAATAAGTAGTTGTGATTTGGTGTCATATAAACAGAATGCCCCGGCTGTCGCGACTCCGGCATTCTTCTCAGGTACAGGTATCATGCAGGTCCTGGAAATCCCAGATGTCAGCACTGACTGTGTGATTGTAATGCGGGTTACAAGAGATTACATGGAATGAGGCTACGGCGTAAGATCACAATCAAACTATGTAAACAGAGACAGTGCGAAATCACAAGACATGTCAAGGGCTGGTTATAATTAGAGATGAGCGAACAGTAAAATGTTCGAGGTTCGATATTCGTTTCGAGTAGCCTCTCAATATTCGACTACTCGAATCGAATATCGAACCCTATTATAGTCTATGGGGGGAAAATGTTCGTTTCAGGGGTAGGCAACGTTCGATCAAATTATACTTACCAAGTCCACGAGTGAGGGTCGGGCTGGATCCTCCGAGAAGTCTTCTCCGTGCAGCGTCCCCACGGCATCTTCTGGCTCTGAATTCACTCTGCCAGGCATCGGGCCTGGGCAGAGCCGACTGCGCATGCCCGCACTACAAGCAGACATGTGCAGTCGGCTCTGCCCAGGCACGATGCCTGGCAGAGTGAATGAAGAGCCGGAAGACGCCGCGGGGAAGCTGCACGGAGAAGACTTCTAAAGGTAGGAGAAGAACCAGCGTTGATTGGCCGACTGTATAGCATTCGGCCAATCAATGCTGGTACTGCATCGAACTTTTACATTCGAACAGCGAGTGGTACTCGATCGAGTATGAGTATTTCGTATACCGTAGTATTTGATCGAATACCTACTCGATCGAGTACCACTCGCTCATCTCTAGTTATAATAGAACACCCAGCAGAACAGGCAATTACTGCAAATACGGCAAAGCCTTAGGCTGGTCTTACATGACCGTAGTGGTTTTTTGTGGTCCGCAATTTGTGGATCTGCAATACAAATTTCACTCAAAAAACTCATTCCGCAGACGTCCGTGTCCAAATGCAAAGTGCATCCGCAAGGCTCCGTGTGCACCCGTTGTTTTGCGGATCTGCAAAAAAACACACACCCCCAATCGCAATGTTGACATCCGCAATTGCGGATATACACTGAAGTATGTTCAGTGTATATGCGCAAAACTGCACGCGCCCATAGACTTGTATGGGACAGTCCGTGCCGTAAAAACATGGCCATTACGGACATGCGGTATACTGTCCGGACCACGGTTACGGCACGCCACACCACAGACAAAATCTACGGAGGTGTAAGAGGCCGCATAGAAAACACTGGGTCCGCAATTTAAAACCCGCAATTGCGGACCATTTGCAGTCTAAAACTACGGTCGTGTAAGACCAGCCTTAGGGGAAAACGCAGAGATAGAAAAGTTGGGCCTTATTCACATGACATTTCTTTGAATGTCAGTTGGGTCTATTCACTTGGTGGTGTTTTAAAGAAAAACTCTCAAAAAAATGTTATTCTCTGGCCCATAAGAAAAGCACATGATGTAAATTGTAGTGCAGGTAGTCTTCTTCATGGAGGTTGTATTTGTGAGTTGTCCACTCTTTTCTGGTCCACAATTGTGTCATGTGACCAGCAATAAGACCAACGGACACAACTTCTTATGTGTGGACAGGAAGTCAGTTTCTCCATTCATTGCAGGAGAAACTGACTTCCTGTCCACACATAAGAAGTTGTGTCAGTTGGTCTTATTGCTGGTCACATGACACAATTGTGGACCAGAAAAGAGTGGACAACTCACAAATACAACCTCCATGAAGAAGACTACCTGCACTACAATTTACATCATGTGCCTTTCCAACAGGCCAGATAATACATTTTTTGATGGGGGGTTTTACTTTAATGAATTGTTTTCTCTCAACCATCAAAAGCTGATATGTTCTTTGTCAGTTTTAATGGACATAAAAATAGACATGTGAATAGACCCATAGACATTCATGGTTCATGGCTTTTAAAATGGCCGTTACTCACTGTTGTCACAATAATCCCCTTGAATGGACTTAAAAGGATCAACACAGACCTAACATCCATGGAAAATGGCATAGCCATGTGCATAAATCCTAAGGCCGGTTGCAGACGACTACGCTACAACCGGCCTGCCATGATTTATAAGCACGTGCGGCACATGGGGATGTCCTCATGGGCCACTCGTACACGCGCCATGCTTCCGCAGCTTCTTTCATTAAATAAATAGGAGCCATGGAAGCACGGAATGCAAAATAGGTCAGGAGTAGGACCTGTCCTATCTGATGCGGCCCACACGGGACAGGGAAAAATCACAGTCATGTGTACGGCCCCCAAAGAAAAGAATGGGTCAGTGTGCTACACATGAAATACACAGGTAGCACACTGACCCACAGCACGGTTGTCTACAACTGGTCTAAAGTTTTCCAGGGTTACAATATTGCTGACCTAGCCCTAGGTTTATCAGCTGTTAGTACGCAGTCAGCTGTATGAAGACACCGCAGGGTGCAGGTGAGCGCTGTGACCTCTTTACTGAACCAAACATGATGCAGTACACTGTGTAGGAGCTATGCTTTGTATTGTAGCTCAACCCATCCCTCTGAATGTAGCTGAACTATACAGGCCATGTGACAAATGAACGTGGTGTCACTGAACTGCAACATGGAAGGGGCACACGACCAAGCACTTCTGCCTCTTGTGCAGCTGATCAGTGGGGGTACTCGGTACCAGATCCCCACAAATCACATTTTAATCACCTATCCTAAGGATAAATTTTCAATATTTAAAGGGGCTGTCAAGAATTGTTTAAATTTATGGCGTAAATATCTAACAGATGGTGGGCTGACCTCCGACCCCTACATCAGCTCTTTGGAGGTACGTCCAATCCCTGTACTATACAGTGCACAGAGCCAGAAGGAGCTAACTCCGTGCCCTGTATAGTGGCTGGATGCCATTACTGCAACTCAGCTTCTATTTAATGTTCTCTAAGATCACTGTACCCTGACTCCCAGGATTCAGGTATGGGTCTTCTTCACGTCTTCTTCCAGCGGTGGCGTCAAACTTCTAGGCCTCAGGCAAAGCCAACTGCGCATGCCCGCTGGCCACAAGAAAATGGCCGCTTACACAGTATTGTAAGCGGCCATTGTCTTGTGGCCGGCAGGCATGTGCGGTCGGCTACCCGAGGCCTAGAAGTTTGAAGCCACCACCAGAAGAAGATGCGAAGAAGACCCGTTCATGAAGAAGATGGAGGCGGTGCTGGAGAGTTCTCTCGCAGTTTGGGGGACACCCCCAGTTCTGTTCGATCGCTGGAGCCCCATCCCCAGTGCTGCGAGAAAACCGGATTATATAGCAAACTGTGGCGTGGAGAAGACATCTAAAGGTACGAGAAGACTAGCCTTTCTTAAGGCTATTCCTACGTGGTAAACAGGAAAAATGAGTTTTAATGATAGGATCCCTTTAAGGGTACAATAGGCCTGAGCCTATTCATAAAGCATAGCCACCCCCCAGCCACCTGGCATATGATGTTCTTATACCTGCTCGACGTCATGTGAATGCCCAGCAGGAGCGATGCCATCTCAGGTGTAGATCCTACCGCACCACCACACACAGTTTATTGAGCAACAAAAAAAACAGACACCCAAAAGGGCTGGACGAGCAGGCAATGCCAAAACACATAGAACAATGAGCCAATCCCTCCGCAACCTCTCCAACAGCAAGAGGGACACATAGGATAGAACTCAGCTAGACGAAGGAGAGGGCAATACTAGTGTAGGAGCCATTTGCTATATTGCTCCCAGTGTGAGGCACATACCGTCGATTGCTTAGCCCATCTAATCGCCTCCCGCCAGCAACTGGCCTCAAATCTGCGGCTTAAATCATCTTCCCAAAGACACGTGTGTTAGGTCTTCCGAAAGGTGCAATCCATGTTCAAAGTATGATACAGAATCTTAGTGTTATAAGAAGATGGAGAAGTCTATGGGTGTAAGAGGTCAGTGGCCAGCCGGGAGCAAAGGGAGTGTCAGACAGATAAGAAGACAATCTAGCATAGGTGAATGCTTCCCTTTCAGGTAGGTTATGCTTCTCCTCCAACGTGGTATCGCATGGTATCGCCTCTGTAAAGGTCAGAAATATAACTCATCCCACAGCTACACCACATAGCTAAGGATAAATGTGGTATCTCGTGAGGGAGTGTTATAAGAGGTAAATTCAATGTGATCCCAGGGACATCACTGTCCGAAATAGCACAGAAGGCACGCCACACCCCGACCATAACCTGTACAGCTGGTGGAGCGGAGAGGGGTAGATGTTTATCTAATCCTTTTTTGAAGCTGTCAGATGTGACTGCTGTGACCAACTCCTGGGTAGGTTATTCCACATATTCACAGTCCTTACAGTAAAGAAGCCTTGTCAGTAGAGATGAGCGAACAGTAAAATATTTGATATTCATTTCGAATAGCCGCTCAATATTCGACTATTCGAACGAATATTGAACCCCATTATAGTCTATGGGGAAAAATGCTTTGTTTCAGGGGAACCCACAATTTGACTCAGGAGGGTCACCAAGTCCACTATGACACCCCAGGAAATGATGACAACACCTCTGGAATGCAACTGGGACAGCAGGGGAAGCATGTCTGGGGGCAACTAACAAGCCCAAGTCACTGTATTATGTAGGGATCCCTATCAGCTTGCGATATGCGGGAGCTGACTTTTTCCCATAGGAATGCATTGACCATCGTTGATTGGCCGAATGCCATACAGAGTACAGCATTCGGCCAATCAATGCTGGTTCTGCCGGAGGCTCGTCTGTGAGGAGGCGGAGTCTAAGATCGGTCCACAGCAGTCTCCATTGTGGTCCGATCTCAGATGTAGCAGCGTTGAGTGCACGCTGTGCTCTGCTACACCCTCAGATGCAGCAGAGCTACTGTGTGCTGAACCCTGCTACATCTCAGATGTAGCAGAACTGGCTGTGACTGGAGTATAAGACATGATGTAGCAGCAGAATAGTGACTGCAGCTCTAGAGTGACTGAAAGGGAAAGGGGAGTGTGAATATAGCCAGCTCCTAGTTGTACAAATTCGCTAAAGTAAAAATTTGGACGCCCTGGAATATACTGCAGAACAAAGACACAAAGGTCACTCTTTTAGGAAGAAAAGCAGCTTTTTTTGTTGCGTTTTTGAGCCAAAGTCAAGAATGGCTACAAAAGAAATGAGAAATATATAAGACATTCTTATACTTCTACCTTCTACTCAATTCACTCTTGGCTTTGGCTCAAAAAACCACAGCAAAATCTGCAACAACAAAAAAAATATAAAAGCTGCGTATCTGCAACGTGGGGCCTTGTTCTTAGTCCAAGTTGGCATAACTGGGTCCCATAAATCTGTCTAACGGCTCGTTCACATCTGCGCCCGGGACTCCGTTCTGCAGGTTTCCGTTTCCTGCACAAAACAGAGGCAGGAGACGGAAACCTGCCGGCATTTGAATGGGTTTGAAAAGTGTCCGGTCGTGAGCGCCCGTGAGCGTTTTATGCTCTCCGCGGCAAAACCGTTTTTTTTTTTTTAAACGGACACAGATTCGGACATGCAGTACTCTGTGTCCGGTTTAAAAAAAAAAAAAACGGTTTCGCCGCAAAGACCTCAAAACGCTCACCGGCGCTCACTGCCGGACTCGGCATGACAGTTTTCTGTCTTCTGCCAGCAGAAGACGGAAACCTAATACGGAGTGTCGAACGCTGGTGTGAACCCAGCGTAACATATGCAACGGGAACGTCCCAGATCACATGGTAAACATACACTATAGTGTGTAAAGACCCTTAAGCTATAGGGTGATATGAACAGACTTGGAAAGCTGTGGCAGTGATATAATAGTAGATATAGTCATATAGCGCAATGTGATATGCGGCATGCATTATAAGGTCCATTTATAAGAAGCAATATAAGTTACAGGACAATTTTGGAGCAATTTTAAGGGCTCTAGAGAGCAGTTATGTGCAGCACTTGGAGGAGTTATAGAAAACATTATAGAAAGCAATGAAATACATAAATTGTACAAGACATTAATAAGAGTAACCCAAGCATGTAAAAACCGCAGCGACTTTATCTATGTTATTAGGGAGAATTCCCGATGTGGCGGATACTTTCCTGCACTGCCAAAGCTTTGTGTTGTCAGGAGGTTGCAGTCCTAAGCAGCAGCACTTTCTTATGAGAACACTTCTAACCCATTCAGGGGAATAGAAGCTGACTTGCAGTACTCTGGTACCGCCACTTTACAGTAGAGGGAGCTGTCTGCTTTCAGCTCTGTCCACTGTATAGAGCTAGTGGCTCTCTAGAACAACACACCCACAGATCACACATTGATGGCCTATACCAAGGATATATAACATTTCCGGAAAAACCCAGGATAAGAAATCATTGATGGGTCTGACACGCGGGATCCCTGTTGATCATCTGTTTGAACGGACATAAGAACTCAAAAAAATGCTGTGACCTCTTTACTGTACATTGTGCGCCCTCTGTTTCACAGTGGCCGTTCAATGTAATGACAGTCTGACCCTTCTCGCTTTTATTAGATGACGCAGAACCTATGAGACAAATAGCATGTAATACGGTGTTCATATGGACCCTCACACAACTGATTATTTGGGATCCCCTTTAAGGATAGGTTCACACAGTGGAAATTAAAGAGAAGTTCCTCTTCATTTTCTGCTGTATTTGGTCATGGGATTGCCGCGGCAGAATGCTCTATTGTGGCTTACGTCTGCCGTTTAGGCCTAACGAGCAGGGACCCCCGAGCCTCGGAATCTACAGCAAGATTGAGCAGGATTTTTTTCTGCGTTCTGCTGAAATCTCTGCGTCCCATTGACAGAAAAGTGTCCCTGTACCCTAAAGGAGTCACAGTCTAGTGAGTGTTTTTGTATCAAAGCCCATTAGGGTGCCCTGAGACACTGCAGAGATTGTTGAACTGAAAGCACTTACATAGTAACACATCATACAGATCTGAAACAATGGCTGGCAGCAGAGGGGCGGTGGGTGGTCCAGGATTACAAAAATGGCTGCTTTCTTCTCATATTACATCTCAGACCCACTGAAATGAATGTGACTGGTTGAAATGTTACACACAACCTGAGGACAGTTGTGGTGCTGTGATCGGTCAGCTCTGCTGACATGTCAGCTTTTCTTGCAAGTCTGCATTGTATTGTACCTCTGATATTCCTCTTGGAAGAGTATAAACAACCTCACTGCTGGACGTTACCACTTTCCTTGTCAATAAGTAAAGTCCTTTTATTGTCAATCTCAATAGATTGGTTCTACAGTCACATCACCTCTACTCTGAGTGCCAGGTATTAAAGATGACCTCCGGGAGATGCTGCAGCACATTACATGTGATCTCCAGGAGATGCTGCAGCATGTTACAAGTCACCTGCCAAGTGAAGATGCAACAGATGCTATGATGTCACCTGCCAGGAGATGCTGCAGCACGTTACATGTTATCTCCAGGACAAGTTGCAGCAGATTCCATGTTACCTCCAGGAGATGCTGGAGCACGTTTTATGTGATCTCCAGGAGATGCTGGAGCACGTTTTATGTGATCTCCAGGAGATGCTGCAGCACATTACATGGGACCTCCAGGAGATGCTGCAGCACATTCCACGAGATCTCCAGGAGATGCTGCAGCAGATTCCATGATGTCTCCAGGAGATGCTGCAGCACATTACATGTTATCTCCAGGAGATGCTGCAGCACATTACATGTTATCTCCAGGAGATGCTGCAGCACATTACATGGGACCTCCAGGAGATGCTGCAGCACATTCCACGAGATCTCCAGGAGATGCTGCAGCAGATTCCATGATGTCTCCAGGAGATGCTGCAGCACATTACATGTTATCTCCAGGAGATGCTGCAGCACATTACATGTTATCTCCAGGAGATGCTGCAGCACATTACATGTTACAGTCCTATGAAAAAGTTTGGGCACCCCTATTAATTTTAATCATTTTTAGTTCTAAATATTTTGGTGTTTGCAGCAGTCATTTCAGTTTGATATATCTAATAACTGATGGACACAGTAATATTTCAGGATTGAAATGAGGTTTTTTGTACTAACAGAAAATGTGCAATATGCATTAAACCAAAATTTGACCGGTGCAAAAGTATGGGCACCTCAACAGAAAAGTGACATTAATATTTAGTAGATCCTCCTTTTGCAAAGATAACAGCCTCTAGTCACTTCCTGTAGCTTTTAATCAGTTCCTGGATCCTGGATGAAGGTATTTTGGACCATTCCTCTTTACAAAACAATTCAAGTTCAGTTAAGTTTGATGGTCGCCGAACATGGACAGCCCGCTCTCTAATGATCTGAAAACAAAGATTGTTCAACATAGTTGTTCAGGGGAAGGATACAAAACGTTGTCTCAGAGATTTAACCTGTCAGTTTGCACTGTGAGGAACATAGTAAGGAAATGGAAGACCACAGGGACAGTTCTTGTTAAGCCCAGAAGTGGCAGGCCAAGAAAAATATCAGAAAGGCAGAGAAGAAGAATGGTGAGAACAGTCAAGGACAATCCACAGACCACCTCCAAAGAGCTGCAGCATCATCTTGCTGCAGATGGTGTCACTGTGCATCGGTCAACAATACAGCACACTTTGCACAAGGAGAAGCTGTATGGGAGAGTGATGAGAAAGAAGCCGTTTCTGCATGCACGCCACAAACAGAGTCGCCTGAGGTATGAAAAAGCACATTTGGACAAGCCAGCTTCATTTTGGAAGAAGGTCCTGTGGACTGATGAAACAAAGATTGAGTTGTTTGGTCATACAAAAAGGCGTTATGCATGGCGTCCAAAAAAAACAGCATTCCAAGAAAAACACTTGCTACCCACTGTAAAATTTGGTGGAGGTTCCATCATGCTTTGGGGCTGTGTGGCCAATGCCAGCCCCGGGAATCTTGTTAAAGTTGAGGGTCGCATGGATTCCACTCAGTATCAGCAGATTCATGAGAATAATGTTCAAGAATCAGTGATGAAGTTGAAGTTACGCCGGGGATGGACATTTCAGCAAGACAATGATCCAAAACACCGCTCCAAATCCTCAGGCATTCATGCAGAGGAACAATTACAATGTTCTGGAATGGCCATCCCAGTCCCCAGACCTGAATATCATTGAACATCTGTGGGATGATTTGAAGCGGGCTGTCCATGCTCGGCGACCATCTAACTTAACTGAACTTGAATTGTTTTGTAAAGAGGAATGGTCCAAAATACCTTCATCCAGGATCCAGGAACTGATTAAAAGCTACAGGAAGCGACTAGAGGCTGTTATCTTTGCAAAAGGAGGATCTACTGTCACTTTTCTGTTGAGGTGCCCATACTTTTGCACCGGTCAAATTTTGGTTTAATGCATATTGCACATTTTCTGTTAGTACAATAAAGCTCATTTCAATCCAGAAATATTACTGTGTCCATCAGTTATTAGATATATCAAACTGAAATGGCTGTTGCAAACACCAAAATATTTAGAGCTAAAAATTATTAAGATTAATAGGGGTGCCCAAACTTTTTCATAGGACTGTATCTCCAGGAGATGCTGCAGCATGTTACAAGTCACCTGCCAAGTGAAGATGCAGCAGATGCTATGATGTCACCTGCCAGGAGATGCTGGAGCACGTTATATGTGATCTCCAGGAGATGCTGCAGCACATTACATGGGACCTCCAGGAGATGCTGCAGCACATTCCATGTTACCTCCAGGAGATGCTGCAGCACATTACATATGATCTCGAGGAGATGCTGCAGCACATTACATATGATCTCGAGGAGATGCTGCAGCACACTACATGATATCTCCAGGAGATGCTGCAGCACACTACATGTTACCTCCAGGAGATGCTGCAGCACACTACATGTTACCTCCAGGAGATGCTGCAGCACACTACATGTTACCTCCAGGAGATGCTGCAGCACATTACATGTTACCTCCAGGAGATGCTGCAGCACATTACATGTTACCTCCAGGAGATGCTGCAGCACATTACATGGGACCTCCAGGAGATGCTGCAGCACGTTACATGATATCTCCAAGAGATGCTGCAGCACATTACATGTTACCTCCAGGAGATGCTGCAGCACGTTACATGGGACCTCCAGGAGATGCTGCAGCACGTTACATGATATCTCCAAGAGATGCTGCAGCACATTACATGTTACCTCCAGGAGATGCTGCAGCACATTACATGGGACCTCCAGGAGATGCTGCAGCACGTTACATGATATCTCCAAGAGATGCTGCAGCACATTACATGTTACCTCCAGGAGATGCTGCAGCACATTACATGTTACCTCCAGGAGATGCTGCAGCACATTACATGGGACCTCCAGGAGATGCTGCAGCACATTACATGTTACCTCCAGGAGATGCTGCAGCACATTACATGTTACTTCCAGGAGATGCTGCAGCACGTTACATGATATCTCCAAGAGATGCTGCAGCACATTACATGTTACCTCCAGGAGATGCTGCAGCACATTACATGGGACCTCCAGGAGATGCTGCAGCACGTTACATGATATCTCCAAGAGATGCTGCAGCACATTACATGTTACCTCCAGGAGATGCTGCAGCACATTACATGGGACCTCCAGGAGATGCTGCAGCACATTACATGTTACCTCCAGGAGATGCTGCAGCACATTACATGGGACCTCCAGGAGATGCTGCAGCACATTACATGGGACCTCCAGGAGATGCTGCAGCACATTACATGTTACCTCCAGGAGATGCTGCAGCACATTACATGGGACCTCCAGGAGATGCTGCAGCATATTACATGTTATCTCCAGGAGATGCTGCAGCACGTTACATGTCATCTCCAGGAGATGCTGCAGCACATTACATGGGACCTCCAGGAGATGCTGCAGCACGTTACATAAGATCTCGAGAAGATGCTGCAGCAGATTCCATGATGTCACCTGTCAGGAGATGCTGCAGCAGATTCCATGATGTCACCTGTCAGGAGATGCTGCAGCAGATTCCATGATGTCACCTGTCAGGAGATGCTGCAGCACATTACATATGATCTCCAGAAGATGCTGCAGTACATTACATGTTACCTGTATGAGATGCTGCAGAACATTACATATGATCTCCAGGAGATGCTGCAGCACATGTGATCTGCCAGGAGACGCTGCAGAACATTACATGTTATTAGGCCCACACTGCCCAGTCTTCTGTATGGAGGACCGGATCACACTCACCAGCTACTAGACACTTGGCTGACAGCTTGACCATGCTTCCCGTGCCCCTCCACCACCGGATACCGGTATCTATCAGCGAGGTCTCCCGGCGTTACTACCGACAACACAGGGCACTAATCTAGGCCAGAAACTGAGACGCTCCGGCTACCATAGCAACAAAACCAAAGGTTTAAGGACCTTTGATGATGTCATAACCATGTGATCAGTGACATAAATAGGAGGAGCCAGGCTCTGCACTGAGCGGTTTATAACTGAGGTAAATGCAGGATAGTAGTGGAGAAAGGACCTTTGGTGATGTCATGATTGATCATGTGACCCATTATTGTATTAGTAGGAGGGGCTATGTGTTCCTGTTGGTGTTGTAGTGTTTGTGTCGTAATGTAAAGAGATAACATAGATCGAGTGAATATATAATGTGTGATGTATGGTGATGGTTGTATAAGGGTGAGTATATAATGTGTGATGTATGGTGATGGTTGTATAAGGGTGAGTATATAATGTGTGATGTATGGTGATGGTTGTATAAGGGTGAGTATATAATGTGTGATGTATGGTGATGGTTGTATAAGGGTGAGTATATAATGTGTGATGTATGGTGATGGTTGTATAAAGGTGATTATGTAATGTGTGATGTATGGTGATGGTTGTATAAGGGTGAGTATATAATGTGTGATGTATGGTGATGGTTGTATAAAGGTGATTATGTAATGTGTGATGTATGGTGATCGTTGTATAAGGGTGAGTATATAATGTGTGATGTATGGTGATGGTTGTATAAGGGTGAGTATATAATGGGTGATGTATGGTGATGGTTGTATAAAGGTGATTATGTAATGTGTGATGTATGGTGATGGTTGTATAAGGGTGAGTATATAATGTGTGATGTATGGTGATGGTTGTATAAGGGTGAGTATATAATGTGTGATGTATGGTGATGGTTGTATAAGGGTGAATATATAATGGGTGATCTATGGTGATGGTTGTATAAGGGTGAGTATAATGTATGATGTATAGTGATGGTTGTATAAGGGTGATTATATAATTGGTGATGGTTGTATTAGGGGGATTATATTATGTGTCATGAGTGGTGATGATTGTATAAGGGTAATTATTAGTGTTGAGCGATAGTTTTCGTCAAATATCTTGCCGGCATAGGAATGCGTGTAATCGGCTGAACACCAAGGGGTTAAACACTTCAAAGATTCAATGCGTTTAACCCCTTGGTGTTCAGCCAATTACACGCATTCCTATGCCGGCGAGGTATTTGACGAATACTATTCGGTCAACACTAGTATTTATATAATGTGTGATGTATGGTGATGGTTGTATAAGGGTGGTTATATAAAGTGTGATGGTTGTATAAGGGCCAATATATCATGTGAGATGCAGCGCCGGCTTCAGGTTTGTGTGGGCCCTTGGATGAAACAGCCTCAGTGGGCCCCTTTTGGAGCAACCCATGCGAACCACAGCACAAACAACAACCGAAATTGTGTATTTTTTTTGCAGAGGCGGACCTATTGGAGTGGAGGAAGATGTAGAATAGACAGAGTGACTCTGGCTGGCTGATAGTCTGGGCTATTGTTTGAGAGTATCTCTCTCAGGACTTATATAAGGGGCTTGCTATCTCATTGCACACGCCCAGTCCCTTTAGGCTGAGTTCACATGGGGTATTGTGGTCAGGATTTTGAGACCGTATTCACCTCAAAATCCTGACCAAAGAGACGGCTCCCATTGAAGTCAATGGGAGCCGGTCAGTTCTTTTTTCTGGGAGCCATTTGTTCCGGCTCCTGGAAAAAAAACAGACATGCTTATTCTTCAGGTGGAGTCGCCTCATGAATCAGCCTGAAGACACTCCCTCCTCTCGACTAGGCCCATTCATTTGGGCATAATCCGGAGTGGAGTGCGTGACTGGATGCCGGTGCACTTCACCGGCATTCAGTTGCAGCTACCCGTATTTTGGACTGGTCTTAGGTTCCGGACCCAAAAACCCTGTGTGAACCCAGCCTTACAGCCGCCTTACCCTAGTATTCCCTGGGCTCTCAGGTTAGCCTGCTTTCATCCCAGGCTCTTTTGTGATTTACCAAAGAATACTGTATATATCTGATTTCAGTGGGAAATCACCTATACTGTTTGGGAAGGGTTATTATACCTCCCTAAAACTACAATATTACCATTATTGGTTGAGGTGCCCCCTGAATTTTTGTATCAAGTGGGCATTACATTGTTGTCTTTAATTTTAGCAATATTAGTTATTAAAAGTTATGTTTTACTCTTTCAGTGATACACTTTATATTTGAGTAAATACCCGTTAGTGAGATTTCTGTTCAGATATCAGAAAGTAATGAGGAATTTTAGACAGACATCTGCCCCGAATTCCTCTTTATTTTCTGCCCCCCTCTGGCTCACGGTGGTGAATACAGAGCATTAGTAGGCCCTTGTGGCTTTCCACTGCTGATTAGGCCCAAGTAAAGGAGTCTAACCAGTGCGGAGTCTCAAGCTGCGGCCTCTGAATCAGCTGCAGAATCCACGGCAAGATCCAGCGGGACAATTTTTTTTTTAGCACCCTGCACTTTGCTTTCAATGGGAGTCAGAATGAGGGAAGAATCTACCGCTAATCTGGGGGCGAAATCCGCTGCAAAATCAAAGCCAGATTCCATGTAAGCAGGTCCTGATTCTTTTAACCGTGCAATGCATGCTTTCGTCTGTATTAATGGAAGTTCTCAATGCAGGGACTGAGTGGGCCCCCACAGATACATATACAAAGATACACACAGAGAGGGTATAATAAATATATACAGGGACATAACTAGAAAAGACTCGGCCCCATAGCATACTTTTGATTTGGGTCCCCTCATGTCATAGCGCCCCCTTTCCTGGCCACCACACAGTATAATGCCCCATTTAAATACAGTGTAATGTCCCACACTGGCCCTTCCACGTGGTATAGTGGCCCCTCCAAGCAGCAGTGTCCCATAGTGGCCTGAACCAAACCGCCTGGCCAGAGATACAGCTAGGGGTTCAGCACAGGGGGGCAAACATGTCCAAGAGGGCCCCCTATTTAGGTATTCTGATTATTATCACTATACAGTGAGCGTATAGACGTATGTATCAGCTCTACACAGGGCTCTGCAGACGACTTAGGTGAATACAGTGCAGTTACATTTAGTGACTTACAGGTGACGTCTCTGACTAATCCTTTACATTTCCCGTCTCTTCCATCTGGACTGCAATTACCACTTCTTCCAGTCTCTGTAAAGTTTGCAGCACAGACATCTTTGGCTTCTCACTTTTCCAGGCACCTGACTCACATTGTCCTCACCTACACACCCGTCCTGCTGCTACCCCCAATTATAAAATATATAATATAAGCCCCCCTCCCCCCCCCCCCGTAATGAGTAACGCCTCCAAGTGCATATTTAAATTAATAACTTCCCTGTGTACCCCCTTCAAATAGTGTCCTTTATTAATATTGCTCCAGGTGTTTCCTAATTAAAAGGTAAACAAAAGGTAAAATAAATGATTGGGGTTCCAATACCTGGGACCCCAAAGCTCAGCTGTTTGAATGTACTGGGGTTCCTGTATAAGAGCTGTTATCGCGTCTCTGTATTTATAGTATCATACATCTCATAGCGGCCATGTCATGTAACTACAGCCTGGACCTATACATGTCTATGTGACACGGCTGAAATTACATCATACACTCACTATAAACCAGGGGTGCCCAAAACTTCGATTGCGATCTACTGGTCGATCGCAAAGGACGTATGGTTGATCGCGTGAGTTTTTTTAAAACTTTTTTATGTTTGAACCAGCGCAGGAAAGCTGCCGCTTTCCTTGCGCTGGTTCAGACGTCTACGTTTCAGTGTCATTTGATATGCAGACGTCTGCCAGGAGAAAAGGATGCAGCGGTGGCAGCAGCAGCATCGAGGTCGGTAAGAATGAGAACTTTATGTTTGTTTTATAATATGCCTATACCTGCTGGAGTATTCCAAGCAGGTAGCAGCCTATTTACCAACCTCCCCGAACCTGTTCACTGACGCCCCCATTTCCCCTTGTTCTATAGGCCGTGGTGGGCGGTAAGTGAATAGGGCCAGGCTGCAATCCCACTACCGCTATTATTATATTCGGGGGTCTTTTCAGACCCCTGAGTGTAATAATCGGAGCCCCAGGGGAGGTGAGAGAACATAATAAACAATGTTACTTCCCTCTCCGGGATCCGATGTCAATCTCACAATGCTGCGGCCAAGGCCCAGCCCACAAGAAGTGGGTAGTAGATTTTTTGACTTGGTCACTTAAAGAGGACCTTTCACCATATCTGGGCACAGGCAGTGTTATATACTGCCAGAAAGCTGACAGTGCGATGAATTCAGCGCACTGTCGGCTTTCCCGATCCGTGCCTGGTGTAAAGCGCTATCAGTACCGTAGCGCTTTACAGTCAGAAGGGCGTTTCTGACCATTAGCCAGGAACGTCCTTCTGCCTCGCGGCGCCAATCGCGCTGTGCTGTGGAGCCGGGAGGAACTCCCCCTCCCTCTCCTGATAATGCTAGTCTACGGACAAGCTGTGTGAGCAGAGGGAGGGGGCGTTCCTCCCCACTCCACAGCACAGCGCGATTGGCGCCGCGAGGCAGAAGGACGTTCCTGGCTAATGGTCAGAAACGCCCTTCTGACCATAGAAGAGCTACGGTACCGGGCCGTAAGCTCTTCACACCGGGCACAGATCGGGAAAGCCGACAGTGCGCTGAATTCAGCGCACTGTCAGCTTTCTGGCAGTATATAGAACTGCCTGTGCCCAAAAGTGGTGAAAGGTCCTCTTTAATAAGTAGCTCACATGCTGAAAAATATTGTTGAATTAAGGTCACCCAATATGCAGTCTAGCATGAACTAATCTGAAAAAAACCCCTCTTGTTATTTAATGGGTTTTCAATTTTCAACTCTGCTCACCACCAAATAAGTGTTTTGTTTTTATTTTATTTTTGCTGTTCATGTATACAATATCTTCTAAAATAAAAACATCTATGTTATTTAAGCATTTTTTTCTTGTTGTGTTCACCCAGTATACAGTTTAGCCTTCTCTAATCTATCAAAACCTACTGTGTTAAAGCTGACATTTCCTGAAAACAAAAGCAATAAAAACATAGACATTCAGTGTTTGAAATGCTGCCAATCACTATATTCACATTAAGCAGTGTGTGTAGTAAAAATAACTGGAAAAAACTACTCAGAGGACTAGCAAGTATTACTGTCAATAAGAATGTGAATGGTAACAGGCTCAGCAACACTACTTCTTCTTGTCTTGACAGCCCCACCAGTAGCCGCAGTGTTGTTGTGTTTAATAACAATAAAGAAGCTTTCCAAAGCAGTGAACCACAAATATTGGGTGAGGATTGTATGGGTTCCTCCTCAACATGTAATTACTAATTTGCCATGCTGTCTTTCTGTTTGTCAACCATGTCTTCTTCTTTATCTTCACTGACACAGATCCTATTCTCTAGTAGTCCATGCAGGGAAAGGTGCACGCCACCATCAATACAAGGAGGATCGCTTATGGGCACTTGGGCAGGGACAATATATAGCTGTCATGGCCCACCGAATCAATGTTTGGAGCGTCAGTGGCGACTGCCTAGAAAGGCAGCAAGGCCTGTTGTTTTATAGTGCTACTTACTGACATCACCGCGTGGCTGCAAGGTAGGCACAGTTTCAACATGAAACAGGACCCATCTGACTCCTCCAGTGCCTGCACAGTGGATCATTTCCCACCCCAATTTCACCAGTGCAAGCCATTTATTACACCCGCCTCCCTCATTTCTTAAATGCAAAAATAGGAGCAGAGTTTCCAAAAAGTAGAGTTAAATGTCTGCGCTTTGCAGTAAAGGACTTTATTAGTTGCTCAAAACACACATCAATTAAAATGGGTGTATGTCAGTGCATAATATACAACGGGGTTCCCCATTTCATCATGAGAACAACTTTTTATCATTTGTAACACCTGTAACCTGTTGCAAGCAATTCCCTCTTTTCATTTATTTTGTTTATTATTTTATTTATGAATCATTTCTTATTTCTTATTATATTGTGTTGTGATTATAGTCATTCTTTGACCATCTTAGAATTAACCTGATATAAAAACCTGTTTGTCTACACAGAGGGATATTATTTCACCTGGACATAGGCTTTCCTGCTGCTTCTCAGAGGGAAAACCCAGCATTTGCAGCCGTATTTATAGCAATAAAAGGTAGATGTCCTGATAATAGTGAGGGAAAGCAGTTAGATAAGCCCCTCACCACTCCATCCTGCTTCCCTCTTTATCAGGGTCAGAGATTACAACAGTCATTCAGCAAGGACCACAGTGTAGCGGTCAGGTGCTTATCTAATGGAGTTTCAAGCTGCTTGTCCAGTAATGGGAAATAGCCCACAATTAATAAATCTTTCGATTACTTTTAAGTGCAAGCATTAGCGGCTCCAGCCTGCAGTGCATCTATGCTGTGGCGCTCTGTATGGCAGCACCCATATATGCAAAGCAGCCAATCACAAGCAATAATCACTAAATGTACTAACTATGTATGTGATGACACCAGTGGCATGGATGGATGTGTGGCTGCACCGCATTCTGTTTTTACCCTTAAACTGTGTAATGTTTAGGCAAATGAGTTTTCTTGCAAATACTCATTACCAGTCATTGATCCATGTAATAGGCCCCTTTAAAGGGAGTCTATCACCACAGCCCAGTATATCAATTCAACCTTGCAGATAGATAGGTTAGGGTCACCTGAATCAGGTGTGGAGTGCCGCCTATGTTGCCAAAATATTGCTGTCAGTATGCAAATGAACTATTTACCTTTGCTCCAAAGGGGTGACAACATCATCATTGCTCCAGAGATCTCATTTGCATATTGACAAAAAAATATCTCAGCAAGGGAGGCAGCGATTCACAAGGGGAAAACACTGTATGATTCAGGTGGCCCTCCCCCATCTAGCTGCAGGGTTGGGTTGATATACTGGGTTGTGGTAGCAGGCTAACTTTAAGGAGCGTCACATTCAGCCTTTTACTAGCCTGGTCAGGTCTTTCCTTTTAAAGGGTTTTCCAGGCACAAAATCTATTTTTCTTTCTATAAAGGTCTGTTAGTGCTAGTGATAAGTTAATAAGTGCACCCATATACCTTTAGAAGTTTCGAGTGATTTCTGGGTGTCTCTGGTTGCTGCTGCATCCTCTGCCTTTGTTTACAGGTGCTAGCTTCTTGCTATGCAGCTTCATTTGTAGCTGC
Source organism: Leptodactylus fuscus (assembly GCF_031893055.1). Lineage (NCBI taxonomy): Eukaryota > Metazoa > Chordata > Amphibia > Anura > Leptodactylidae > Leptodactylus > Leptodactylus fuscus. The sequence goes on from NC_134273.1 coordinate 37,712,369, forward strand.
TACACTAACTCCCGCTCACTCCGCTACAAAACCCTCCCTGTCTCACTAGCCTAGCTTCTCCCACGCTCACTGTCTCTCTAAGCCTAGCCCCTCCCACTCTCACTGACTAGTAATCCTGCCCATTACTAGCCCCTCCTGCCCTCCCTTGTCTCCCTGTGCCACCCACTGCTAGAAAACAGGAAGACAAGGAGGAGTTGTCCCCAACACAGGAAGGCTTGGTAAGTATTGATAGGGGAGGGGGGTGAGTGATGGTGACGTTTCGTTTTGGAAGCAGTGAAACAGAATGTCATCAGATTATCAGAAACTGACCGCTCCAGGGATATGGGTAATTATAGATTTTTTAAAAAAAATTGAAGTAAATTAAAGTTAGGTGGGGGAGGGAGTTTAGTTTAGGGGTTAATTATCAGTTTATCATGGACAACCCCTTTAAGCTTGGCGAGCTCCATTCCTAGTGGGAGAAGGGAAATGACATCCAGCCTGAATGTGATAAAATGGCGCTCAGACCTGTTCTCACTTTTATAACATTCAAGCTTTTATTAAACTTCTCATTCCAATCTTCCAATGTGTATTCGTGGTGGATTTGCTGCTTCAGAAGGGACTTTTTATTTGCTCGGTCTGTAGGCTCCATAAAATGCAGAAAACCAAGCATCATTTATTACTGTAGTCTTAATCTGAAATAAATCTTGTCTACGTACATTCAAGTTGTTGTAAGCATAGTAGTATTGATTTTCTAGCGCCAGAAGGAGAGAGAAAAATGAAGCATGCAGAGAAATCTTATGTTTTGGAGCGAAGCCTAAATTGAGTGTTATTTTCCAATTCCCTCACTAGGGGGCAGCATTTTATTAAATATCCCAAATCTGCTTGCCTCATTATTATCTCAGGTTTCAAGGTGTCATTGCAAAAAGCTCAAGAAATCTCTCGCTTGCAGGGCAGATTTATTCTCTTGTTGCATGGCTCCATTATTTTTAGCGAAATATCTGATCGTTTATGAATTTATTCTTTTACCCCATGCGGTAAATATAGCCCATGTAAGAGTTAAGTCACCGAAACCAATATATCTGGAGAAAATGAGCTTGTGAACGGCACATTCATTTTTAAGTGGGATTACTGCCAGTTTGCATAAGTAAGCACAGTAAATAAAATTGTGTAGGGTGCATGGATTATATGGATCTATAAATGGAGGCTTTATGTCTGCGGAGCTTCTCTAATTGTATCTTAGCTATGCAGAAAGCAACAAGGCAAACAATTAACAGCAAAAATAGAAAAAAAAATTACTCATTATAGACAGTGCATTGTTATTGGTGTCACTGACCAAGGTGTCGGAGATGGGCAAGCGGAAAGCTAGGACATAGGCTTTAGATTTGCCTAATCAATGGCCGTGTTGGTGTTACATCTAATGAGAGGAGATGAACACTCGGAGATGTAGGCTTGAGTCATACAAGCTGCCTTGTATGGATTCTTCATATGTCAGCAGGAAATGTCACACGCTAAAATACTGAGAGAATGACAATCTGACCTATTAGTAGTCAGTGAACCCTGCTTAAATCCCACTGCTCCAACTCTGCGGTGCGGAGAAATAAATTGAAAGATGGAACAGAAGAGCGACCAGGATCACCTCATGGTTTATAATTGACATAAGCCCTGAAATCTTAGCGCTGCTGTAATAGACTCTCCTTCATACCATCCGTGAAGTAGGTTGAAGATTAAGGATTGTGATAGCAAAATGGGTCTCAATTGTGAATAAATACTATTTGCAGAAAAATAGGTGCTGGAGTCCTGGGTTCGAATCAGACCAAGGCTAACATCTACATGGACTTTGTATGTTCTCCCCTTTTGTGTGATTCTTTACCATGTTGTCCCATAATCTAACAATATATCAGTAGGTTAACTGGCTTACTATGACACTGTCACTAATGTGTCTGAGATAAGAACATTAGATTGTGAGCCCATTGGGGATATTGGCTCATGTGTGAGATGGAAACCACTGTAGAGTGATGCAGAATATCAGCTGTGAGAACATGACCTAATAGAGCTGGGGCTATATGGCCATGACTCCCGACACACAACCAAAGATCTCTGTTGTCCTGCGATTCCTTCACTATTATAAGGGAATGGAGTCATATTGCAACACTGAGGATGCTGCAGCCATGTGGCTTCTCATCACAAAAAAATAGAGTGCTGCAAAATTTGTCATGTTTGCAGCATCCCAGAGATCGTAGTAGTACATTCACTTACATTAATTAGAAGTTGCAGGTCACAGTAATATTTGGTCACAGCCAAAATCGCTGTGTAGCCCCAGCTTTAGAAAGAACTATCTTACCTAAGGTCTTTTCTTGATCCTAATAGTTTGGTCCTAATTTAACAATCCTTGGTCTACCGGAGGCCATCTCTCTCCTTCTACAACCTGTGAGATTCTTATGGAAGTTTTGTCATTGCTATCTGTGCCCTTCAACAACCTGTGAGATTCTTATAGATGTGTTGTCATTGCTTTTGCTGTTCTGTCCCCACATGAAGGCGATTGAAGGTGTAACTAATAGTGGCCGTATGACTCTCCTACCTTCGTATCCAAGCAGTGGAGCAGACAGGACCGGTAGGAGCTCAAGATAGATGGATTCAAACGTAGACACGATGATATAATGAACCAACGTGGGTTTCTTTGACCCAAGAACAGCGATAACACGATAGGTTTTGGAACTAGGAAGACTGGAGAGTAAACCCCCAGACTGAAGTCTGAAGGCCCCTTCACACGGCGTAAGCGCGAGCGCTTCTAAACACTTCCCATTCACTTCAATGGGAGTGCGCGTAAAGCCGGCTCCCATTATGTACTCAAGACAGTACATAGTCTGTTTCCCCCTGACGAAGCCACTTGTGTGGTGAAACGCGCGTCGGGGCGCGTACTGGTGCGTGACATACATACAAGGTAATGATCAATTACTCCATGTGCTTTTCTTTGTGTCTGCAATGTTAATGAATACTTTGTTCTTTGGCAACAATCGCTAGCCATTCAGGGTCTCTCCATGTATCACTTTAACAGTTGACAACTGCTTTTTTTCAATTTATGGAGAGTCTCCTATTATTAAATTTTGCATTGACTCATTGTATTGCATATTGTATTATGGAAGCCTATTAGTATGTATCTCGCTGCACTTATTGTGGTTGCACCATTTATCTCGTATTTATGTTCATTATTTATTAATATATTTTTTCAATAAATTTATATATTTTAGAAAAATACTAGCTGGTACCCACGATGTCGTCTGCGGTGATTGTAGAAGTGGGTATATACAGGCGCGGGTAAGGTTTTCGTAGTGTGTATAAGGTATGGGATATGAAATGTAACTTTGTATCTTGTTTTTGCTGTAATTCAGAGAATACGTGAGACTTTTGTGTTGAAGTTAATTTGTATTTGAGCTGCTATATATACGGTGTTGTGAGAAACCTTACATAGTGACTTTGGGACAGAAGTATTTGAAGTTAACCCTTTCCCGCCGATGGTATTTTTTGATTTTCGTTTTTGACTCCCCTCCTTCTAAACCCCATAACTTTTTTATTTCTCCGCTCCCAGAGCCATATGAGGTCTTAATTTTTCCTGGGACAAATTTTTCTTCATGATGCCACCATTATTTATTCTATATAATGTACTGGGAAGCAGGGGAAAAATTCAGAATGGGGTGGATTTGAAGAAAAAATGCATTTCTGCGACATTCTTACGGGCTTTGGTTTTACGGCGTTCACTGTGCAACCAAAATAACCTGTCCCCTGTATTCTGTGTTTCGTTACGATTCCGGGGATACCAAATTTATATGGTTTTATTTACATTTTGACCCCTTAAAAAAAATCCAAAACTGTGTTAAAAAATTATTTTTTGAAAAGTCGCCATATTCCGACAACCGTAACTTTTTTATACGTGCGTGTACGGGGATGTATAGGGCGTCTTTTTTTGCGGGACCGGGTGTACTTTGTAGTTCTACCATTTTGAGGAAATGTGATTGCTTTGATCACTTTTTATTCAATTTTTTATCAGAATCAAAACAGTGAAAAAATGGCGGTTTGTCACTTTTGACCATTTTTCCTGCTACGGCGTTTACCGAACAGGAAAAATATTTGTATAGCTTTGTAGAGTGGGCGATTTCGGACGTGGGGATACCTAACATGTATGTGTTTCACAGTTTTTAACTACTTTTATATGTGTTCTAGGGAAAGGGGGGTGATTTGAATTTTTAATCCTTTTTATTTTTTTTATTTTTTACTTTTTTTAAACTTTTTTTTTTTTTTGCATTTATTAGACCTCCTAGGGGTATTTACATGGGTGGGCGGTGTCGCGGATTGTCAGAGCGGTGGGGGTCGGCAAACATGGCTGCTCCGGAGCGTTAAAGAGCGCCTCCTGGAGTATCGTTAAGGTGAGGGGCAAAGTGGTAAAGTATATGTATATGTGATTGTGTGGGGTTAGGGGCGAGGCTGTAGAGGGCAATAGGAAGTTTGTGGCTTGCTATGGTCCAAAGTGTGTGAGATTGCAGAGATGGTGGTGTGAGTTTGGGTTTTGTGGGGGTCCTGGCACAAAACGTATGTGCGCTATTGTGAAGAAAAGTAGCCTATTATTTAATCGGGTGTATTAACTATGTTTGTGGAAAATTTCAGCCAAATCGGTGGAGCGGTTTTTCCGTGATTGAGGAACAAACATCCGAACATGCAAACATCCAAACACACAAACCCACAAACTCACAAACTTTCACATTTATAATATTAATAGGATTGTTTTCTTGTGTGGTAGTTAGCCTGTTTAGGCTAATGTAGATGTACTCAAGACAGGTAGCCACCTCTAGGAGGCCAGTAGCCGAGTCAGGCAGATGCTGCAGATGGTTGCCCAAGAAGGCAACAGTGAGATGAGCCAGGTAGTCAAGCCGAGACAGTAGGTGTTAGTAGGCAAGTGGCAGGCAGCCAACAGGCAGATGCAGCAGGCATATCTAGCCTTCAGGTATAGTACAAACAGTATTGAACTGTAGACCCGATGCACTCAAAATAAAAGTCTGTTTCTTTACAGACTGAAACACAAAAAAACTCCCCCCCCCCCCTCCTCCTTTTAAAAAAAAAAAAAAAAAAAAAAAAAAAAGGGACTTGCTCACTCATAAAAGCAGTCTTGGTGCACCTTCAGCTTACCTCACCTGAGCTGTGGGAGTTGCTGGAAAAAACTCACTGCCATCTCACAGGATGCTGTTTACATTAGCCCGGCCAGACAGGTGCGCACAAGCCATAGCAATCGACATAAGTGCTCAGACAATGCACTAAGCTTAAAGGGAAAGCTGAAAGCTCCCACACAATTTCCATGCCTGTGACTATAACACAGATAGACACGCACAAGCCACAATAGTTTCCACGCACACTGCGGCACAGATAAGTTCGCACCGGCGCTGACAACACAACGGAAGGAAGTTGACAGAGTGCCCGTAGCAAAAAATATCAGTGTTTTTAGTTTGCACTAAATACAGAGGAAAGCTGGAGAGGACTCAGCTTACCTTACTGGGCAGTGAATGAGCTGTAACACAGCTGAACAATCAGAACACCCTGCAGAGCAGGTAAGACAAAACCTAAATCTTTCTCTCAGAAAGAAAGAAAAGAAAGATTATGAATGATAATCTGTTTTCCCTTAGCCCAAACAGCAGCACAACTGGGTATTCCTGCCCCTATGAGCTGTTAGGACAGGTGGAATTTTTAATTACCTAACAGCTTTTGACCCCTATAAGAGGTCGGAAGACCTGCTCCTCCCTTGTGTTAGTAGCAAGTATAAATACAGTCTAAACTTTTATGCACACATAAAATATACAACAGTACATCATTGGGAGGGAGCCTTGTGCTGCTGTTTGGGCTAAGGGAAAACAGATTATCATTCATAATCCTTCTTTCCCCCTACGCCCAACAGCAGCACGACTGGGGATTTAGCAAGTATTGTTTCCCCTAGGGTGGGCCATCTTGGCAAACTGATGCCAAAACAGAGTGTCCAAAGGCAGTTGACTCTGTCGTACACCAGTCCAGCCTGTAGTGATTGGCAAAAGTCAGCTGTAAGCGCCACGAAGCCGCGGCACATATTTGCTCTAAGGAAAGACACCGTGTCTCTGCCCATGATGTTGCTACTGCTTGGGTGGTATGGGCACGGATAAATTCTGGAACAGGAAGCCCCTGAGCCCGTAGGGAACAATTGATGGCTTCCCTGATCCATCTTGACAGGGTAGTCTTTGATGCTTTAGAGCCTCTATTCTGGCCCACCACATTGACCAGAAGATTCTCCGATCTTCGGATTAGTGCTGTACGGTCTAGGTAGATACATAAGGTCCTTACCAGATCCAACGTGTTCAACCTCTTCTTCTGTTCAGACGCAGGGGAGGGAAAGAAAGCCCGCAAAACGATTACCTGGTTAGTATTTTGATGGGTCAGTACCTTTGGCAAGAATCCTGGGACGAACCTCAGCTGAACTCTATCTGGAAAGAAGGTAGTAAAAGGTTCAGCGGCCGATAAGGCCTGTAACTCGCCAACTCTCTTGGTGGAAGTTATTGCCAACAGGAAAGCCACTTTGCATGATAGGTACTTCAAGTCCAATTCAGGTAAAGGTTTGAAAGAGGGGGAGCAGAGGCCTTGTAGAACCGCAGCCAGGTCCCAGCTGGGGACAGGGGGATGCACCTGGGGGCGGAGCCTAGCAGCCCCCCTTAGAAACTGCATGACCAGAGAATCTAGTGCCAGACGTGTCTCCAGGAGAGCAAATAGAGCTGAAACTTGGACCTTCAGGTTAGATGCCGCTAACCCTCTCTCTAGGCCATTCTGTAGGAACTCCAGAACTGAGTTTCTATCCAGATCGCATTGATTTCTCGTACACCATCCTGGAATATGCAGGCGATTCTACTGTAGCTCTGATTAGTTGACTCTGCTCTTGAATGAGCTAAGGTACTTAGCACTCCCTGGGACAATCCTCTGTCTGCGCATATGGTGCAGTTAACCTCCAGGCAGTGAGGTTGAATTTGTCTAGGCCCTGGCATGGCCGACTGTTCAGTGACACCAGATCTTGTACTGGTGGAAGCCTCCAGTAGTTCCCCCGGCTCATTAGGATGAGGTCGGTGAACCATGCCCTTTTCGGCCAGAACGGCAGGATTACTATTGCCGAAGTCTGGTCCTGCCTGAGTTTTGCCAATACCTTCGGAATCATTGGAATGGGAGGAAAAACGTATGCCAGCTTGAACCTCCATGGTATTGACAGGGCATCCACCGCCAAAGGGTTGTCTTCCCGGTACAGGGAGCAAAACCTTTCTACTTTGGCGTTGTATCGGGTGGCCATCAGATCCACCTCGGGGAGACCCCATATCGTGGTAAGGTAGTGGAAGATGTCCTGATATAAGGACCATTTGCCTGTGACTGTCAGGCCTCTGCTGAGTCGATCTGCCAGGATGTTCAGATGACCTTGGATGTGTACCGCAGTTGGGAGAGGTTCTGTTCTGCCCAGGAGAAGATCCGGTTGGTGACTTGTAGAAGCAAGGGAGATCTGGTCCCTCCCTGCTTGTTGATGTAGTGGACTGTCGTCAGGTTGTCCGACCTCACCTTGACCGCTGTCCCCCGGAGAACTGGAGCAAATGCTAGAAGGGCCCGATGAACTGCCGTAAGCTTGCGCCAATTGGATGAGTGCGCCCTCTCCCGCAGATTCCACGTACCTTGAACCGGGGTCTCCCCCAGATGAGCTCCCCAGCCTGTGAGGGAGGCATATGTAGTCAACAGGGTCCATACGGGCTGGACCGAGGACCTAACATCTCGCAGATGGGTCCACCAGGGCAGGGTTTGCCGGGTGCTGATGGTTAACTGGATAGGCTTCTGTAGTCCTGAAGGATTGTGTTTCCAGACTCTCAAGATCTCGTTCTGCAGCGGGCGCATGTGCCATAGGGCCCAGGGGACTGCTTCTATAGTGGCGGACATCAATCCTAGGACCTTCATGGCCTTCCTGATGGTGACCCTCCGGGTAGTGGCTAGATGATGAACCGCTCGAGCAATCTTTTCCTTGTGAGAGGAGGGTAGCAAGATCGTCATGCTGCGAGAGTCTAAAACGAATCCCAGGAACTGAATTTGTGTTGCTGGCACCACCACCGATTTTTGCCAGTTTATCAGCCACCCCAGCTTGGTTAACAGAGCTACTACGGTCTGCACCTGCATGATAAGAACCTCCTTTGAGTGGGCTTTGAGAAGCCAGTCGTCCAGATAAGGGACTATAAATATGCCTTGAAGGCGCAGGGCGGCAGTGACCGGAGCTATTACCTTGGTGAAGGTGTGGGGGGCTGAGGTAATGCCGAACGGGAGGGCTGTGAACGGAAAGTGCGCCTCTTTCCCTTCTATGTATACGGCAATCCTTAGGAATTTCCGGTGCACTGGAAATATGGGTACGTGGAGATAGGCGTCTTTTAGGTCCAGGGTGACAAAGTGATCTCCGGGCTGTAGGAATGGCAGCACCGACCTGATGGTTTCCATGCGGAAGCGCACCTTGTGGATAAACTGATTCAGGTATCTGAGATCGATGATCATACGCCACTCACCTGATGTCTTGGGGACCAAGAAGACTGGGGAGTAGACGCCTCTGCCTTGCTCTGCGCGAGGAACCACCTCCAGCGCGGCTTTGTCCACGTACTCTTGGATGGATTTCTCCAGATGAAGTTGTTTGGGCGGGTTCTTACCATCTTCTCTGGCGGCTGGGAAATAAAACTTATTTTGTAACCCTCCTGGGTAGTCTGTATAGCCCAGGGGTCCCAAGTGTGCTGGCGCCAGGCAGCCACATAGTGGAAAAGAGGACTGCCCACTACAGGGGGGGGGGGGGGGAGGGAAGGGGGGGGGGGAGGGAAGGGAGGGGGGAGAGGGGGTTTTCAGAAGGAGACCTGCTTACGGTCACGAGAAGCGCCCCTTCCTCTGCCGGAATGCGTCCGTCCTCTGGACCCTCTTCTTGCAGAACCCCACCCCTGAAAGGAGGATCTTTGTCCCTCCAAGGGCTGTGGGAGGTTTTTCCCCTTGGAGTCGGCCAGGCCCTCCATGATCCGGTTGAGCTCTTTCCCAAACAACCGCCCAGGCTCAAAGGGGAGTCCGCAGAGGCTGCTCTTGGAGGTGATGTCAGCCCTCCATGGTTTCAACCACAAGGGCCGTCGGGCAGCAGTCGAAAGTGCCATCGCCCTGGAGACTAGCCTCGTCTGGAAGCAGGTGGCCTCCGCCAGGTGGTCCGCCAGCAAGGAGATATCTGCCATCATATCCAGGAGGTCATCCCGATGGACTCCGGAATCAATGTCCCTTAATGGGGATGACAACTTAGCCCGCAGGCCCAAAGCCACTTCATTGGCCGAGATGCCCAAGGAGGCCTGGGAGGAGGAGGCTGAATAGATACGCCTCAGAGAACTCTCGACCCGACGATCCATTGGGTCCCTTAAACTTGACCCGTCTTCCGTGGGCAGCACAGTACGCCTAGACAATTTGGCCACTGCGACATCCACCTTGGGGGGGTGTCCCCATGCCTTCAGCTGGGCCTCCGCCGCAGGGAACAGTGTCTTGAAACGCCTGGAAGGGATGAACGGTTTATCCGTGCGCCTCCATTCCCCTTCCATCACGCGGGCCAAGTCTGGGCTGGGTCTGAAGGTCTTGGTTTTGCGGTTTGGACCTTCACCGCCGTCGCGGTCTTTTATCTTTAGTGTTTTGAACACTCTAGAGATCTTCTCTAGGGGGAAGATCTCTTTCTCTCCTTCCTCAGAGTAGTCCTCCGAAGACTCTACGTCTCTAATCCGCAAGTTTTCCAACGGCAGTAGCGACAGCTCACATGATTCCAGGCACGGTCTTTTCGCTAGGTGGGAAACCGTATCTTCCACCCGCTTCATGGAATCCTGGACAAACCCCTTCACCAAGGAGACCATCTTGCGCATGGGGGTCGCATCAGACGAAGGAGCTCTGCACCCTTGGCAAAATCGATACTGTGAGTCATCCGGTAATGGAATCCTACACTTGGCGCATGCTAGGTGCTTTCTTTTACTCGCGGCCTTCCTTCAAGGCGGCAAAACGGAGGAAGATGAGGACGACATCCTGAGAAAGAGAACAAACACCCCTCACAAACTGCTTTAACAGGTAGAGCCCCCCCTTTCCTCCGCCCCCATTCCCTCCACCAAACCTTTCAAATCCGAAGTCAGACTGCACTTCGCGAAATGTACAGCAAGGCAAGGCTTACTGAGTTGCTTGCAACCGGAGTGGCAAGCAAAGAATGAATGGTGGAGGGGGGAACTTATAGGAGCCGGGGGAGGGGCTTAAACGGGACCGCCCACTGACAAACCTGCACTGTGACAGCCTGGGGGCCCTTCTCCCTCCCCCCCCCAGCCCCCAGAACAAGAGAGGAAACAAGGAGGGGGGTGGGGGGGTGGGGGGGTGTGCACCATCCTTCCAGGGGAAAGAACATAAAAACCCCTTAGTTTCTTTATAATTTCCACAGCGCTACCGCCCATGTGCGGCGCGGCGCGGGACGCCATAGCCGGCGGACCTGGTGAACCTGAGAAAGGTTCCCAGGAAAAAGGTTCCCCCTCCTCCTACTACCACACACCCAGCGGGGAGCCACCGAAGCCGGCACCGCAAGAGACAAGAAGGGGGGGGAGGAGGAAAGCTGTCAACCTCCCCCCCCACCCAAGGAGAGGGAGACCTTGGGTAATATTTAATAATAAATTGTGCCGCTGGTGGGATGACAGGGAGTAGCCTTTATGAAGGCTATTGAAAAGTAGGGTTAGTGAAAAATGTGTTTTCTGAATAATAGAGCTCCTTTAAATATGGAAACCGTGTCACATTATTAGACATACTAACCCCTTAGCCCAAAAGCCTTTTTGCAACTCTGAGTGCTCAAACATTCTATTGCATGTTTTATATACCCACCAAGCCGCCCACGACACATCACTTTTCTCATGGGCTATATGTTACTGATGTCAAAAGTAGGAGGTGGTCATAATAATGTGACTTGACTGTGTAATAATAAGGGCCCATCTAAAGTATTACAGTACATCTTATGGTATGTTCACATTTAAGACTATGGAACTAATTAAGGGTATGTTCACACAGTGGAATTTGGAGCTTCAAATTCGAACTAGAATCTGCCTCCCATTGTTTTCAATGTGAGGCATCATTGGACGCTTAATTTTTCCGGATTCTGAAAAAAGAAGTGTCTTGTTCGATTTTTCTGTAGAGTCTCCTTTCGATTCTGCCACAGAACCCGCAGCACAAGATGATTAGACCTGTTTTAAACGCTGCTGATTCGGAACATTTACACGTTCAAAATCAGCCAGCGTATCCTCCGTGTGAAGGGGCCCTTATCATGTCTGGGGCTAACCAATGAGGAAAGCCATGGTGGGAAGCAACGAGCTGGAAATACAGGGGAATCTGAGGTGAATTGCAGTGGATTTTCTAAATCAGCATCAAAATCTACTTCTAATTCTAAGTGAAGTATGCCCTTACTAGTGAGCTAGATCCGCTTGGTAAGGTATAACATGTATCCCAGGCAGTCTTGATTTAACCCCTTAAAGCCATGGCCAATTTTCGTTTTTGCATTTCCATTTTTACCTCTCTCCATTCCAGGAGCCATAATTTTTTTCATTTTTGAGTTCACAGAGCCATATGATGACTTATTGTTTGCTAAACAAATTGTACTTTGTAATGGCACCATTCAATATCCTGTGCAATGTACTGGGAAGCTGGAAAAAAATTCTGAACGAGATGGAATTGGAAAAAAAATGCATTTGCAGCAATTTTTTATGGGTTTCATTTTTACAGCACAATAATGTGTGGTACCGAGCAAGATGACTGTTATCTGCTCAGAAGGTCTTCTAGGGCACTTGATAACTTAGGTAATGGTGAAGTGGAGACATGGACAGCAGCTGGAGCCCTCTACATCCACAAGGGATGATGAACAGTAGAAGAACGACCAGAATGAAGACTCACCGCGCTTACTCCAATATGTTTAGAAAATCACACGTAGCTTTATTTCGATATAAACCTAAACACAATGCTCACACAGCGTTTCAGGGTACTCCCTTTCTGAAGTGTGATATAATCATAGAAAAGTTCCCTTGTACATCAAAAAGTTTTTTGGGCATATGTGAGTGACATCTCAGGTCCTTTCCTATGATTGCAGAGTGGCGCCTTTTCAAATCTGATGAAGATGCTTCTGCAAAGTGTGTGACGATGGATGCCAAAAAAGGAATATGGGACACCGTACTCTTACATGGGCCGTGAGGTTCACCATGCAGCTCCTAGGTTTGACAGGTGTTGGCCTAGTAGTAGTTGCTGTTTACCTCACACACCAGATTCCCGGGGCCCCACTGGATATAAACTCTGTGGGAAAAATCACGTCATTTTACAGTCGAGGCAAAGTGGATGGGATTCTAGGGACTCCTATACCCACTTTGTGGTAAAAACCACGGTGCAGACACACCGCATTATGGTTTTAGAAATTGCAGCATGTCGATTATATCTATGAAAATGCCGGCAGTTTCCCCATAGGTATAATAGAAACAGAAAGTCTGGAGAGGAAACCTCTGGGAACTTTCTGTCTAAAGCGCTGCAGGAAGAACCGCGATGCATTGCCGCTGCAGATATTGCCTGAGCGCTTTTTTGCTGCGGGACGTCCCGTGGGTTCTTAGCCTTAAAGGGGTTATCCACAGAGAAACTTTTTTTTTTTTTAAAAAAAAGTGTCCTTAACTTCAATAAAGCCCACCACAAACCTCTTATGCTATGTCCCATCCCTATACGGTATGAGTTATAGTGTATATTCACTGAGCACATCATTTGGATTGCAGGTTACATATATCCACCCACCAGTGCCTTCCCATCTGCCACCACTTAGGATGGATTAGAGCGGATTATATAATGAATTATAGACTGGACACAGATATGATGCCTCTATTAAATCTATTTTGAGTCTCGGAGTGAGATCCGTGTTTGAGTATCAGTATAGATATCAGGTTATGTGTGAAGACGGAAGCTCGCCTCAGGCTGTACTCCAGGCTGTGTCTGCTCAAATGAGTGCTAAAAGCCCAGAGACATTTGGTAATTTCCCACAGTGTCTACCATGAATGGTGTGTAAAAGACTCACGTCTCTTAGCAATTCTGCGGCTGGCTGGCTCCAGGACAAGTGGTGATGGAGAGACATTTGCCAAGCATGGGTTGGTTTGTCAGGCCTCACTGTAATGTCTTCATGCTCAAGATGTGAAGAGGACATCCTTGAGTGTTAACAGTCTTACTTTGGATATATAGTTATATCATTAAAGTCTATCATGTCTTCGTAGTCATCTGGCACATTTCATTTCACCCTACAGCTACATTGTGTTGATGCCAACACGCACATATGCAGAGCAGTTATCATTGTTCTTCCCTTGGTTTGGGATGATATACAAAATGGGGTGCAAGGAAACCACTACCTAAGAAAATAGACATTTCATTAAAAACTTCTAACAAAATCGTAGCAATTGGAGATAAGCCGGGTTCACATCTATGCCCATATTCCTGTTTTCCTGATCAGTTATAGTAATGCACAAACAAAAATCAACATTTTAGAGAAAAATACATGGACCACACACCCAAGTATTGTACATTGATCTTATGCTTCTAAGCCAAATATACAAAAATGAACTCAAGGTTTGTAGCATACATATTGAAAGTGTATAAGCCCACTAGCCTTGTCCCAGTATAGTGGGATCCTACCCTACTGGGTGCACTGCTGCACGGCAACTGCAATCACCGCAATACAGCGCCCACAGGGGTGACAACACAGCAGCCCCACCACACCTCTGCTGCTAGGTTAAGCCCACAGGCTATGAGCCACACCACCCCATAGGCAAAGCACTACAGCAATGGCAGACACTGTGCAGCACTGCATCAGGTGACCGGATCTCAAAAAGTTCAATTGTAGGAATGCCGATAACAATATTATGCGTCATTTCATTAAAATTGTCAATTGTACAATTATGTTGACTAATAAGATTTTTTTTTAAATTGTCTACGTCTACAACCTTTCCATTGGAGCAGGGCTATTTTAGCACATTGGTGGGTCCAGTGTGAAGGTTTCATAAGTGGTTTCCTCCCCCATCACCACCAATTAGAAATACCTGACATGCACAAATTATAATGCTCCCTTTGTGGCCCTCACACAATATAATGCCTCCATAGTGGGCTCCATACAACATAATGTCCCTCTCTAGCTACATCCACAGTTTAATGTCCCTGTCCATTTGTCTCCACAGCATAATGTTCCCCTCCAATTATCCCCACCAGGGATGAATGGTGAAACAGGGAGTAGACAACTCTCTGCTCCATCACTGTATACATCTCATTGGCGTCCTAAGAAATGCAGATGAGATGAAGTTGGGGCATCCTGGAATGGCAGGACATATGTAGGACTTTCTTGCTGTCCCTAGGGGGCCCCTGACACCATAGGGCCCGGTGGCCCTATGATTAAAGCGGTTCTGCATTTGAGTTAGGGCAGGTTCATAGGTCCCGTATTCCCATTTCATAATTGATTATAGTAAGGTAGAAACAAAAATAGTAGCACTGAATTTGTCACATGAATTTTTGTAATTGGATGTAATGATCCGTCACTCAGTATGTGGGAATTAGGTGCTCAGAAAAGGCATCTCACCGCCATAGTCCATAAAGAAAAGATTTTTCTGGCACTCAAAATAGAAATTTTGTGTGTTTATTACAGGCATCCAAAGTTACACTTGTAGACGTTTCGGTCCATGGCCTGACCCGGTCTGTGGTGGAAACCACAGAACGTAGACCCGAACGCAGGTGTGAACCTAGCGTCAGAGCAGATACTGAGAATTGGACTTAGCCATAGGAAATGTGAAGTGGAACAGAACAGTGTCTATGGAGAGGAAAATGAAGTAATACTGACTGAGTAGTGTCTATATATACACAAGGCAAGGGGGGGTACTGTGCAGCATCACGCTAAGTACTCCACATCACGCCAAGTATACTTGCAAAAATCTTTATTTTACTTCACATATACATCAGTATAACAATTACATTGTGACATATCTGCAGCAATATTCACCAAAAGTGAGCACAATCCGTTGCAATCCGTCTTAATGCTGCCACAGATGCAAAAGATCCGTGTCTGAATGGAATTTTCAAAGGGATTGTGCACACTTTGGGTGAATATTGCTATAGATATATAAATGGCAACATATGTTATTTCAATGTCAACTTTTGCAACTCTTCTCATTGTGGTGTGGAGTGTTTCTATTAGTGATGGATCCGATATTGTGGATTGAGAAAAACATGTGTCCATTATATGCCCAAGTGTTGCAAGTAAAAAGGATCGCTTAATGTTAATATTTGCACAAGAGTCTATCATATATCTTACATCACATACAACATACACACTCTCAAAACAAATATACAGTATACACTTTGCTCGCACTCACACAAACACTTTACATGGATCTTTCCTCAGTCTTCTACTCCAGCACAGTCTTTATGTTGCTGTGAACAAGAGACCTTTTGGTTATGTTATTTGATCACATGATCACTGTAAGGACCTTCTGTGAAGGTTATAATCATGTAATGTATGAAAAACATGGTTATCCTTAAAAGCTGAATGCTAGATATTGTTGCTTATGCTTGAAACTGGTATAATGTTATATGATAAGATGGTGTCTGCATCCAGGATGGGTGCAAAAATCCCCAAATGCTTGGCTTGCTGCCAGAAGACAGCTCCCCAAGGTTACCACCCAGGACCGGGAGTAGCTGGCTATATATGGAACTGCTTATACTTTTTCTATTTGATTGAGCTGTGCCATACCAATCTGGAATGAATATGAAAACTTACGTTATTGTTATCTCTCTTCCTTTCTCTGCTACTATACTATTTAACCCCACTTTGTTTTAATAAAAGTACATCAGTGTTTCCTCCTTGGTCGAGAGGAACTAATACAAACATTGTGTGTCTGGTGTCATTTCCTTACTGCTGGCACTCAGCCTCATTAATTAGGACGACAACACTTACCCAGGACTATTGGTCAATTAGTCATAAACACGGCTTTGACCTTATCACTTCTACTCACAAGAACATGACTGAAGAAGTGTATGTGTTATCATTGTATACATGTCATAGTTTTTGGCCCTTTAGTGTAGCAGTTGACATCCAATAATTTTAGATATTACCAATGCAGTAAGTCTATTCCATTATCTTTGTCTTATTCATTATAATATTCCTACAGGAGCACCGTCTGGCTTTCTAATTATATTTTGATCACTGGGCGAATGGCTGTCACAATATACTGAAATCTTTTCAGTTGGTATTTCTACTGTAATGGTACATGGTGAATGCGAAATATATAGATACCTGATTAAGAGCAACGGAGAGGCTTCTAAATGCAGGGAGATGAAACAATAGGCACTTACTATTGTTAATATGAGCAGTAGAGCTCATGAAATCCTGATTAAAATAGCTCCTATGGTAAAGTAAAGGCAGCATTACATGCAGGGGCCGATGAACGTCAGTCGATGATAAAACACGTCAATTGGTGATGGTTTGCTTTGGCCTTTTACACAGGCTATAATCCTCCCTCCCCCATTCAGCTGCATTAATTATCAGCAGTACATCCCCGTTCACACTAAGCCAATAGTGACATAATCTGGCATCTTTTATACAGTATAAAGTGTGAAGCAACTGATTTTCAAGCCTTTAGATGATTGTAGCATTCCCTAACGCTTGTTTCCGATAATTGGCTCTATAAAAGAGTGGGGTAAAGGGACCCATAGTGATATATAACTATGGGAAAGTGTGAATTTTAAGCAAATGATATGATTAACTTTGTGACATTTTAAAGCCCATCATAAGATTTTTTTTCCGTGTAGGTTTTGAGAATTATGTACCCAATAAATCTGCAAAGTGACTACCAGTTAAAGGAATTGTATCCCAAATTAAATTTAATCTCTATTCACAGATCTAACAGGTGGATGTTCGACTGCTGGGACCCCTACAAATCACAAGACCAAGGACTCCGAATCCCCCGCCTTCATTCTGTTGCTCCTTTCTACTCTAATGGGACTGCCAGAGTGTCTATCAGCTCTCTCCAAATCCTTCTCCTCCTGCTAAAACTTGAAGAGGTTCCACATCAAGTAAAGATCAGCATGGGTCTGACACCTGGCACACCCATCAACCTGTTTTGTGAAGCAGCAGCATCATAGGCCTTGTGATGTTACGTTTATCTGTTGCAGGACCTGTTTGCAGCTCTGTTCTTTAAGTGAATGGGGCTGAGCTGCAATACCAAGCCCAGCCACTGTGCGATGTATGGCATTGTGCTCGGTTCTTTGTGAACAGGCTGCAACACTCATCCAAACACTGCAGTCTCTTTAAGCAGCCGGTTGTCAGGCATGGTTGTCAGACCCCTGCTGATCTTCAGTTGCTGACCTTTCCTGAGGATAGGATGTCCGTTACTAAGCCCTTAAATCATTGAAACAATAAAGTACATCATCTTTTTTCCTAGCAGACTCCAACTCTCTAGCTGACCGATCAATTGCAGTTTGGGGTTCCACACTAACCCAGTCCCACAAGTCTGCTGCCACCATAGAGCATTTGAATATAGTGGTAAAACGGGGAAGCTGTCCACTCCCTGCATCACCATTCACCCCCTGTCTCTGCTTCTGGTGTCTTGGGAACAGCAGATGCCATATAGCCTATGGGATCAGAGATCGAAGAGAAGAACAGCGGGGAATGGGGCGAGGTGAGTAATAGTGTTTTTTTTTTAATGTTTGATACCGTGAGACCAAGAGATGGACATAATACTTTAGGTGCATCTGTAGGAGTACATTATACTGTGGAGGCAACTGGATGGGGGACATTAAACTATGGGAATAGCTAGATAACTTTATACTGTAGAGGCACATTAAACTGTGGGGATAGCAGGGAGTGAGATTAAACATGTGGCCGCTGGAGTGGGATATTAAACTCTGGAGGTAACAAAAGGGGGACGGCTTCAACTTGTGGCATCTGAAGGAGGACTTTACAATGTGGTTGCATCACGAGAGGTGGAGGCAACTGGAAGGAAACTTTATATTGTGGGACAGCTGGAGGGGGGCAATAAACTATTGGGCAGCTGGAGGGGGAGATTATATACTGTGGGGGCAGTTGGAGGGCAACATTATACTGTGAATGCATTATACTGTAAGGGCAACTGAATGGGGGCATTAAATTGTGGGAGCAACTTGAATGGGACATTAAGCTGTGTGGGGGCACAAAGAATATAGATGGGAATGGACAGAGCCAAATTAGAGGTGGGTGGAGCTAAAATCTGCCCCTCTTAGTCCTTTGAAAGTCAGGAGGTATGCCTTTAAGGCCAATATTATTGAATTCCTAAGTATATGTTCCAAAAACTGTCAGAACAACCACAGCCTATTGTAAGAAGGAATTTGTGATTGTTGAAGGAAACATGAAACAGTTAAAGGGGTATTCCCATGATGCTTGTTCACTAACCTGCAGGCTGTTGTGCTCTCTTCACTTCCTGCTTTTCTCGGCACATAGGTGGGCGGGGTTTCACTTGCACGGGATTGGTTGTAAATGAATTACCACAGTGTGAAGCTGATGTAGCAGAGCTGGATTTGAGTCAGTTTGCATTACATACAGAGGTAACGGACTCCCTATCTCAGCCCTTATCAGCCAAATTCAATTAAAGCGACTGATAAGAACTCAGAAATCCCGGAGCTCTCTGAGAAGCTCCGCTACTTATCAGACACAAACAGCACAGAGCTGCTCCCAGCCCCTCCCTCCCCCTCCCCCCCCCCCCCGAGAGCAGGCAGCTACATCACTTGACAAATGAGCAGATAATCCCAAGGGCCACAGAAACGGAGTGTAAACAATGAAGTGAATAAATTAAGATTTGATAAAGCAATGCATTTAGGAAAAGTCTTAAATCCACATAAACTAGCAGTATAGATAGGATCCTTGTGATGGGACAACCCCTTTAATGATGGGATCTAGTTGCTATGGGCAACTGCTCCACTTTTCGTCTATACTAGTTTTGATAACTCTCCTACAATAAGTATAGTAGCCACAAGTATATGCCTGCATAATTTCATATATGGCATGGTGTATTGCATATTTGAAGCAAGAGGACTAGAGTGCCATACAGGGGCTCCATGTGCAACACACAGAGTGGCCATGGCTCCATAATATGGGGCAGAAGGAACTTGGTTAACCTCCATACTGGCTTTTTCTGCATGACTTTGCCATGTGCGTGAATGAAGCCTACAAATCTGTAAAATATTCTTATTGGTAAGGAATGAGTTATAGTGTCATTGGAAATGCTATGCTGTCATAGATGCTCTTAGGGTAAGTTCACACGGAGATTTTTGGTCAGCATTGAGGCCGTATTTGCCTCAAAATCCTGACCAAAAAGACGGCTCCCATTGAAATTAATGGGAGCCGTTAGGTGTTTTTTCCAGGAGCTGGCTTGTTCCAGCTCCCGGAAAAAAGAGAGATGCTCATTCTTCAGGCCGTTTCTCCTCGCGATTCAGCCTGTAGACACTCCCTCCTCTGGACTAGGACCATTCATTGGGCCTAATCCGGAGTAGAGCGCGCAACTGGATGCCAGTGCAGTGCACCAGCATTCAGTCGCGGTTGCCCGTTTTCTAGACTGGAACACTTACCTCTGCCTCAGATTCCGGTCCAACAAACCCCGTCTGAACTTACCCTTATGCTAGGGTCACAGCAGGGGTGAACCCAGGGTTTGTGCCGCCTGAGGCGGACGTCAGAAAGCCCCCCCCCCCCCCCCGGCGGAGGGGGCAGGGCGGAGGGGGCGGAGCGAGCATCGTTAGCAGGCAGAAAGCAGGCAGGGAGAGGACCTGCTCTCTGCCTGAGCGTGAGGGGCGGCCGCTGGAGCAGCGCTGCGTCCACAGGGCCACCCCAATTCACCGCTCGCTTCCTGTGCCGGGCTGCCGAGTCGGTGACACTAAGCCAGTCCAGGACAGCCTGTCCTAGACTGACTTAGATCAGCAAAAATGCTGCCCTCCCCCGGGGCCCCAGCATATTGCCGCCTGAAGCCGTCGCTTCAGGTTGCCTCATGGGAGGTGCAGCGCTGGGTCACAGTAACGTCTGCTGTCTATTGTTCTGGTCTGTTAGAGGACCATAACGGACAAGGGAAGCACTGAAATAGCGATCATATATGGAGCCCAACAGACCTCACTGACTATAATGGGGTCCGAAAGTGGCGGACAAAAAAGACCATGCACTTGTGACTTTTTTGTATGTCAATTTCAGACGGACACTGTGATGGAGTGAACTAGGAGACTCTACAGAGATGTGAAGGTAGCCTTAGGATATATTCAGGTGTTGTGGTTGTGCTGCCACAGATTTGCAGTTACAATGAGTGTCATCCATGTAACCTGCAGAATAGCAGGTAAGAGTCTGAATAGATGCTTAAGAACATGTGCAAATGTGCCCTTACCAAATCCTAAAACCACACAGTTGTCAAGATATAACACAATACCCCAAAAAATCATGAAAGCAAACAAACAGGTTCTAGTTTCTGGGATGTTTTTGCCCTTTATTGCATTTTGTTACGCTTTGTTCCAGCACGGAGATCCAGGAGGCAGGGACCAGAGGTGGAGTATAAAACGGGAGCAATAAATAAATTGGTGTCCAAGGAGGGGAAAGGCTTTGCTAAAGTAACAACAGAGCTTCTCTTGCTTAGGATTGGACCACCAAGTTTACAAACTCTGCAAACACAGATAAGAATAGGTTAGGTTTAAGTAAGAAACTTAAAGCCAATACAATAGCAGTACTAAAATGATGGGTGCTATAGGGTAGGCTGGCCATGTACAAGCCGAACACTTGCTCAGATGACAGCTGTTTTTCCTGACTTGCCCAATACCTCATACACATGCATCCTTGGCGTGGCCTAGCATGCATGTGTTCTTAGTAAGAAGAAGGGAGTAGATGATACCAGGCACCAATGGCTGGACTTATCGGTCTGGGAACTAAAGGATCATGCAATTGAAATATAACTACCCAATAGTTATCTCCCTAAATATGCCTACGCAGGAGATTTGGGAGGTCCCTATACAAATTAGAGGGCTGGATGCTGATTCCGAAATTGACAGATTTGTCTGATTATACATCTAATGTGTATGGCCATCTTAGCTATCCTTCGCCATCATCTTATGTCGGCTTGATAGTCGAAGGTAAATCAACTATAAAAACCATAAGTATAGAGCCATCAAACTGATGAACCTTATATATGACTATCAATGTAGTGGCACCCATTGTAGGATGATAGAAGTCCGATAAACCTGCCACAGATATGGAGAGGGATAGATTTACAGTCTAAATGTTTACTATGCTAAATGCTATATGATGCTGCATCAGGAATAATCTCTACATCTTCTCCTGCAACTCTGCAGCGAAATGAATTACAATTGTAATGAAGGTTGATCGATTATAATGCAGATCAAATACACTTCAAAGAATTATTGGAATTAGGATCTAGAAGAGTGATTTATAGCCCCCTAGAGGAAGGGTATCATATTGAATAATGTTCTGTTATTGGAGCCGCTAAGTACTTGCTTACCGAATTACTAATTCACTTCCATGTAGTTCACGTTCTTAATAAATTGTTCAATAACTCAAATAACCTTTTTGGTGTTGTATTTTTTAAGGTGTTGTAGAGTTTAAAATAAATATATAAATGTAATATTAAAGCAATTTTCTAGTACTTTAAAATGTATATATACTAGGGGACCATTCAGACATCAGAAAGTGAAGAGAAATTTGAGGCGGCCTTCTGCAACTTGATTCCTCTCCACTTTCCAGTCCTGTCATCCCGTTGCATGGATGTACTCGCTGCTTCGTCTCAGAAACAATAGGGCTAATTATCTGTAGTCTCGAAGTGGGCTCTGTGTTTTCCCGGATAGCGCACTGACCCATTTATTTCTATGGGCCGATGCACACGGCTGTGAATTACGGTACACTGTCCCATGTGGAAGCGGACAGTCTGGGCTGCAATATATGGAACAGGTCCTTTTCCTGTTCACTTTTGCGACTGTGCTTCTGCAGCTCCTATTCATTGAATTGATTGGACGTATGGCATCCATGTGCCGCCTTTGCTGTTCATTCACAGCCGGCGATTAGTACAGTTGTGTACAACCTGCCTATGGCTAAGGCCCATATAGGGAAACGCAGTGAAAAAGCATTTGCGTTTTTTTCTTCCCCTACTACAGAGGACCTTTCACCTTGTGGGGCGCACGCAGTGTAGTACAATACTAGAAAGCCGACAGTGCGCTGAATTTAGTGCAGTATTGGCTTTCACGTTCTGTGCCCCCAGTGAAGAGCTATTGGTACCAGTACCGTAGCTCTTCACTGTCAGAAGGGCGTTTCTGACAATCAGTCGGGAACACCCTTCCTTACAGCAGTGTCGATAAAGCAATACTGTGAGGGGGTGTTCCTTATTGTCCAATGATGATGCTGAGTGGTGAGACATGGCCCCCCAGTACCCGTCCATAGACGAGTACTATCAGGAGTGGAGGGAGGCGTTCCTCACCGCTCTCACAGTATAGCGCAATAGTCGCTACTGTGAGGAAAGGCGTTCCCGACTGACTGTCAGAAATGCCCTTCTGACAGTGAATAGCTACGGTACCGGCACCGATAGCTCTTCACCGGGGTCTTTATTGAGGTCAATCTTTGCCTAGTCTATACCAGATGGAGTAGTTGCAATATTCAGTAGACATACAGATACTTTACATACATTAAAGACCCTTATTTTACCACACACTTACCTTCCACACCAATTTTGCCATCTCCATCCTTGTCACCGGCATTAAGAAGGTCCTTTGTTTCCTTGGCAGTGAGAGTTCTGCCTTCAGCGGCAAAGCCTTTCAATATAAGACTGGAGAATGGGGAAAATACATACAAAAGTCTATTATGTACTGCAAATAAGCGCATTTTATTATAACTTTTTATTATTGTGCAATTTATCACGTTGATAATTTGGGTGTATTTATAGTGAGTGCAGCCACATCCAGTATATGTCAATGCACTTTATGCACTGTCAGCCAACACCCAAGCTACGTTATTTTTATTGCTAAATAATGGGGCAGATTTATTAGGACGTTTATTGGACGTCCCTGTGACAGAATGGAGATCTATACCCAGTTAGGAACTGGCGTAGAATTCCATGATAACTAACACCAGAATACTTATAATAAACTTGTCTTTCCAAGGCTTATTGAGCATGTTTGGTGCAAGAAAGGGCCTTTATGAATTCCCCCATTGTTATTAGGGTTTTTATATATGTTAATGGGAGGAATTAAATGGTGTTGTGAAAAGTGAGGTGGATAGGGCAAAGTTAGGAGTTAGATATTGGGTAGGTAAGGGCTGACGGCACGCCCTGGACCATGAACCCAAAGGCTCCGCTGCTACATAAAATATGCTACTATCCTAAATGGCACAAAGTAGGTCGGGACCCCATTACAGATTCTGGATTGGGCCCAGGAGCTTTAAATTATTCCTCTGGCTACATGTCTTGTTTTCTTGTCGAAGAGGATTAAATGTGGCGATCTGTCCATTCTTTGGGTTATCTTCATTTGGCACAAGGAGGTTACATGCTTTTATTTCATTTATAGTGTGATAAGTTTAAGGAACATTTGAGGTTTAGTTCCATGATATTTTTAGTGTCGGTATTTGCCATATCTTTGAATAAGTCTGAGAAAATAGTGTAAAAGAAAGAAATCTTGTAGATGTAATTGGTCTTATTGGATATATTACTTGGTATTCTAGCTATATTATAATACTGGATAATGGGGACATTCTATTTCTTCCTTTATATCAGAGGTCTCCAACCTTTAATAGCTAAAGAGCCACATTCAGATGATATATGGAAATTTTGATTTCAGTGCTGAATATATATATTTATACACACACTGTATTTATTTTGTTGCAAATTTTGCTGTGGTTTGTTGAGCCAAAGACAGTAGTGGATTGAGCATTTGGTAGAGGTATACAAACTTCCTGTATATTTGTGTAGTCATTCTTGGCTTTGGCTAAAAAAAAAAACAAAAAAAAAAAAACACAAAACAAAAAAACGCACCAAAGTCTGCAACAAAAAAGCTGCGTTTCCGCAAGGTGTGGCCACAGCACATGGCTAAGTACCGCAGCTGATCGGTGGATGTGCCAAGAGTCAGGCCATCACCAAATCTAATACTTATGGCTTATCCTAACTATAGGCCATCAATATTCTGACCCCAGAACACCCCTTAAATATCAAGAATTCTTAACTCAGGGTCTGTCTGGTAGAATGATCACTTTTGGAGTTATATAGCATGGTGACATCCAGTATATATGAAAGTTGCAAGAATGTATAGAAATGTGACATTAGGGTGAATTTCATGTGGTTTAGTACAGCTCTGGGTGCATAATAAGTTAACATATTGAAGAGGAGAGCAGAGAAAGTGACGTATTGATATATATATATATATATAGATATATATATATATATATATATATATATATATATATTTTATACCTAGATGTGATGTTCACCAAGCTTACTCTTAAAAGGTTATTTGTCTTATTATTTGGAATCCCCAAATATCTAGGGGATTGGGATAGTGTACTGTTTAACTTGGCTACTGTAGACAGAAGATAAAAGAGAAATTGAACTTGTTCCCTTAGTTGTGTCCATTGTAATCTATTAAAATTATTGGATCCACAGAGATTACTGGCTTAGACACAGATTGTGAGGTTACTAAAAGAATAGAGTAGGAAAAATTCCCATAATTCCCATAATCCTGCCCATAGTTCATGGGCTGGACAAGGGTGCAACTAGTTATATGGGAATGTGCTATTGGTACTTATGTCCTGTCTATCAAGATAAAACCTATAGCAATATCCATCAAACCAAGAAAAAAAATAGTACATGCCAGTGATCCTTACTAGAGTCAAAACATAACATTAAAACTTCACTTTTAATAATACCTTTAAAACAGTGTACTAGACCCTCTTAAAAATGATAATGGACATACACCAAGCTGAGTCTCTCAGTGCTGTATATAGTTAGTGTCTGTGTGTTGCTTACAGGCAGCATTGTGGAGCTCAAGTATGCCTCCCAATATCGCACAAAAGAAAAAAAAAAAATAGTTGTACTTTAAATATATGAACCAATTCTAATAACCCGGACATATCTGTCGTCCTACATACTACTGAATATGCAAGCACACTTTATATTCCATTTCCTTTCAAGAAGAGATTGCACATTTGTGCCCTCGTAAAAATTGATGATCTCTAATAAAAATTGTTGGGTTGTATCCAGCAGATAGATTTCCATGAACTCACCAGAGCTCCTCCTCCTCAATGAATCCACTATTGTCTTGATCCAGCTTTTGGAAAACTTGTTTCATGACATCTGGGCTCTTGGATTTCAAGCCAAGCAACTCGAAGAATTTCTTGTGGTTGAATGAATCAGGAGCTACAGTAACATATAAGAAATGATATTGGTGATGGATTTGTATGGGTCATTGTAGTATATTGTATAGGGGTTAACACTTAGGGAATATTACATTATGAGCAGTGCTCCCATATGTCACATGTGTCTTATGTAGTCATTTCAATATCCTGATTCTAGGGAGTCAGAGTGTTATTTTGCAGGCCAGTCAGCAGACTATATATACACAATTTCCATTTTCCCAGCAAGTGGCATAAAATGTACAGAAGAGGACATCTAAAAGGTCTCCCAAACCACAAATGGTGCTCTGTAGCTTCATATCACACCACATAACAAATTTTAACATCACTTTGGAAACCCAAGCGCAGGTGTGAACCTTGCATCAGTAAATATTGTTTGGGGATCCTCAAAGATGAAATCCAATCCACTTAAAAGTGGTTGCCCGCAGAAATCCATAGACCCCATAAGACTATGATGGCGGTCTATCGGGTTGCCACCCAAAAAATGCAGAGAGAAAAGTCCTGCTTGCAGAAATGTTCTCTCTGCATTTTTCAAGTGGAATAGGGGACAGAATCCCTGAACAGTCACGCAGCGCAAGTGTGAACCCAGCCTTAGGGAGCCTATACCAATAATGGTGTCGTGTAGGAGCCTTTAATAGGAGCGCCAACCTTTGTGGCCACAAACTGATGAAGAAATGTAAAGAGAATCATGTTTTTAAGAATATGCAAGTGAATCAGGGGCAGTTCTGATTTGCCAGAATTGTCTACGGATAGCCAGGAAGCAGGTAGCCACCATTATTGGTGTAGGCTCCATGATCTATTAAAGTGTTCACATTTGTTGTGAAAAGTGTCCTATGTGGTGTGATATCAAGCCAGTTCTTAGTGGTATGAGATTTTAGAAAAGCACACCGTTTGGGTGATGCAAATTTTATTGAAGGTCCAATGTTTGCAATTCAATTGGTACAACCATGTTGTCCTTTATCAACCCGATGTATGTTTGGTGCAAACAGGCTGAAGGTCATTACAGTGAAGATAAAGGACATCACTGTCTTTCATTGCTGATGTTACACTCATGACCCCAAACGCATGCTGTCCTTCACTTTTATTCTACAGTGGACCCATAATAGATACCACAGTAATGTTCACCATTAAATATTTAACCAGTGAGGGTTTTGTTCACAACAGTTCACTGGGGTTTTACCTACAGCTAGCCTTGTCTCCTTCAATTGCCCTTCAATAAATGTTCCCATCTATGTAATGATAACTGGGTGATGATATAGTCACAATTGTTCAGGATCATCATCATATATCTGTTGTGCATGATGGAAATGCAAGAAGAATACCCATAACCAAAGTTTAACCAATTGGTTTAGATATGGCATATCCCCTACCAAATATCCCGGGATCAACTTTCTCTGCAGAGGTACCACAAGGTGCAGGCTCTAGAAAGAAGACTCAATGGGTGTCTAGTCCAGTGTCTAGACCAGCCGTCAGAGAAAAGAGCTGTAACAGGACAATGAAAGATGGATTGTCCCTTTAAATGGACTTGCTAGAAACTTCCTATAAAATCTGGAGTAATGCAATGTGAATTGTCCTTTACATTTTAATCTGCTGCATAGTCCTTCCATAGTCTATGAGAGCTATTGCTGGATGTCCCTAATAAAGTATATCTTTAAATGTCATGCTCTAGATTACATGAGGAGGAAGAGTTTTTTATATGACAATTTACGGCATATCATAATCCGGGCTGGATATGACGCTGGCATCATTTCATCTTTAATTGCTTTCAGGGAACAATACAGCTTGGTGTCCCTCAGGCTGCAATTTCCCGTGATATAAAGATGTTAATCGGATGTTCCTTTAGAGTGAACACACTCTAACCACTCACTTTTTGCAGATTTATACAGACATAACCAATTGTGAAGGACAGATGGAGAGATCTTCACAAAAGAATAGGGAAGAGAAGGGCGGACGGAGGGGGCTAGGATGCACAAGTCAGCAGGAAAGAGTATATAGCAGAGAGGAGATAAGGAGGAAAGACGGGATGGGAGGGGACCAGGGCAATGAATATGCCGCTTGGGCAATAAAGCTTTGCAAGGGTTGAACAAGGTCACGGCTGAAATTTTGAAATAAAAAGCTAAAAGTTTTTTTCTATAAAATATATAAAAGTCATACAAAGTGTATAAAATCTAGTGCCAGTGCAATACTACCGCAATAGGAAATATCAGCAGTGCCACTTAGGCATTAAAGACTTTTTTTGACTTTCTGTAGTCAGGACGTTAAAAGCTCTTGTAAATTCACAAATTTTTTATAATTTTATAGGCAAAATAAGTTTTAATTCCTCCCAAGCATACATACACAGCATCACTTGGCTTACCTGCAAAGGCCCCCACAGCCTTTGAGATGTCAGCAGCAGCGAGTACATCACACATAGACATTGCGGCTCTGGATCTGCAAGAGAATGGGACAGACTGAGAGGCAGGGTATGTTCTGCTGGACTCATCACTTCCAAGGGGCAGCCGACCTGACTGCGGCTGCTTGCAGGCACGCAAACTCCAGTGACAGAGTATTAAGGGGGGTGGCCTGCTGAGGGTGAAGCTGCTGGCTGAAAGCCATGGGGCAATATGCCAGTCACCTGAGAATTTACCAATGTCAGATTATCCTCTGCATATAAGGCATAACCACTTAAGTCTTTCGTTTAAGCAAGTACCGTTTCCCAATATATAGTCATCCTAGGGATGGCAACGTGGGGGTTAAATGCGATTTCAGCCTCTTATAGTTTCACTGATAAGCTTGGGATGCTCTTAGCATAAATCATTTTCTTCCTGCAGTTACATCAAAGCACAGCAGAGAATTCTCTATTCATTGATTTGTCTTACTTGGTGCTTAATTTTGCAGTAAAGGCTCTAGTGGCTATGCTTTATCATACTGCATATAATCCGCCACTGGCAGAGCCAGTCCCCAGTTTGCTGCTATTCCTCTTAAACACTGCATGACCGCAGCAACCAGGCGTGTGCCCCTTACAAATTAACTCTATTAACCCAAATTTAACTCTAAAAATACCCATTATAAGCCTAGGAGAGATTTACATAGTTAACATCCTTGGCCCCTCTGTCAATCCAGTAACCACTCCTTCCCGTACGGTAATAGGTCATAGTTATATAGGACGGCATATTGTTTTATAGCTGTACCTGCATTGCAGTTCAGTGTCATACGCCAGATGAGGTGAATACCCCTGCAGCCTCCACTGCATCCTGGCATGGGATACCCTGAATGCAGTGCAATATGTCACTGCAAATATATCACGCCAACTGCTAATAAACAATAAAAACATATGCATTTATAGATAATCTGGGTCATAATGGTCTGGCAATAGTTACACTAGTTATTCTAGAACTTGCTAGGACATTGGCATCAAGGGACATAGGAACCCGGGACCTGTGTCCTAGAATCCATGCAATGGAGGAACTTTATTATCCAATCTACGGCAGTTTTCTGGTATAGAGGAGCGATAAAGTTTCAGGGAAAGTGTTGCACATTTGGCGCAAGAAAGGACCTTGTGCCAAATATACGACATATTCCTTGTTCTGTGCCTGGTTCGCCATATTATGCATATGTGTGATGAGGACAGCTCATCGTGACATATATATCAGGTACAGAGCTTCAGGTGTAAATAGTAGAGATGAGCGAACACTATTCGAAACAGCCGTTTAGAATAGCACGCTCCCATAGAAATGAATGGACGTAGCCAGCTCGCGGGGGGTTAAGCGACCGGCCGCCGGAAAAGTTGGCGTGCCGGCTGCTTCCATTCATTTCTATGGGAGCGTACTATTCGGAACGGCTGTTCCGAATAGTGTTCGCTCATCTCTAGTAAATAGTAAATAAACCATCTTTCCATGGTTGATAGCAGTATTTATTCATGTCCTAGGTCCAGTTATGATAAGGGTATATGTCTAAGGGGCAAATTCATGGGGCCAATCTATGGTTATTTTTTTGCTCCTTGCAAATGAGATTTGTAAGGCCATCCAGTCAATACAAATCAATGTAGACGTCATGGCAAAGTATCTTTTGGACATGCCATCGCTGTATGATCAGTTGGGTCTGACCTACAGGACTCCCTCATCCTGAGACTAAAGGAGCCAAGTGCTAATTCAGTTTTTCCCAGCACAGTGGCACCCGGGTACCTGCAATGCAGGTGAACTGCAGCACAGCTCCATTCAAGTGTATGGGATTGGCTGCAGTACCCCGCACAACCAAGTGGACTAGGGTGTCAGCGTGTAGTAGAAAATATCGGAGTGGCAACACTTACATAGCATTGTGGACCCTCTGGTCTCAGGATAAGTGGGGGTCTCAGGGGATGGACCCCTTTTCATCTTGCCTGAGCTGCATGTAGAGGTATGTTTTACATAAGCCACACGGACCAAGGACACAATAGTCTGGAGACGTTTATTGAGGCCTATTTTAGGATTTTCTAGATATGTTCTGTAACCTGTGCAGAGAGGGAGAGGAGAGCTAGGACTATCACCTATTGTTAATGGTTGGGGCCCTATGTTATCTGTCATTGTAAGAGGAGAACACCGATGTCACTTAGACCATCATGGGTGCAGCAGGCTAACCTTGGGCACTATGGCACATTGAGAACACCAAGGTTTACATTTGGCATCAACATCTCAAAGCACAAGGGTTTCCATGGTTGTGGGCTTGTGCCCTTTTGAGCGTGCCCCTGGGTCCTGGTTATCTTTAATTTTCTGGGTATGACATGATGTGCTGCATTCATTAATGAAGATGCAAAATGCAGTATATTAAAAAGAAAAAAAAAGCTCATTACAGCCGTAGTGACATTTCACTGACTAGTGGAGGCACTGATCAGATTACTAAGTCAGCGTGACGCACATAGTGGGAAATGCATTGACGCTTCAGTTTAATGTCACCACTGTCCACGAAATACACAAGTGCTGATCATTGCCCGGATGAACAGAGACCAATTCCTCTGTGATAAAATCTGATTCAGGGAAGGGATGCTGAGGGTCTCATTGTATCTGCCAAGATGAATTTTCTGTAACAACTTGCTGACTGTGCAGGGCACTGGATGTTATGCGTCCTGGCTTACTAGTAACTGTATCCTGCGTACCCCCTCCCATATCCTGTGTTGGCATCACTCTTTCTGGCTGAGGCAACTGGCACCTGGGACGTGAGCTGTGTATTTATGGAGTATTAGCAGCAATATAGACCCTATCTAACCCTCTGCTCTATCTCATGTATCCTATTATGTCTAAAATGTCTCATGGGTAATGCCTGGCAAGAATTAAAGGAACAGAATCTCTAAACCCTCTTAAAATTTTATTTCAGATATTTACATATAAAGTGCTTAAGGACATCTATGTCAATTTGTCTTCAGAAAACAGAAGAGAGAGCACCGCGCGGCACCTTGTGCATTACCCTTTTAAAGTGATTCCACAAAGTATTATTCAACATATAATCACCTTTAAGCGCTGTGAAGTGATCACAGCACTCAAATATCACTTCATAGACAAAATGGCTAGTAGCTGGCAGATCTTAACCGTGAAAACACGTATGCATGGTACTATACAGAAAAGGACCTATCCAACCAACTTCTACAGAAGTATCAAATGGATAAAAGGATCCGCGCTTACCAACCGTAGTTCTTGTTGCATTCGTTTATTAAAGCCTCACACACAACGCGTTTCGAAACCGGAAGCTGGTTTCTTCTTCAGGTGCACAAAGGACAAGTCCTTTGTGCACCTGAAGAAGAAACCAGCTTCCGGTTTCGAAACGCGTTGTGTGTGAGGCTTTAATAAACGAATGCAACAAGAACTACGGTTGGTAAGCGCGGATCCTTTTATCCATTTGATACTTCTGTAGAAGTTGGTTGGATAGGTCCTTTTCTGTATAGTAATTTGTCTTCAGAAAGACAAACCCCCTGGGTGCCCCTATAGGCGTACAGCTATTACGAATCACTTATGTATACTGCATGTATATTGATGCACCCTGGCACTAGCTGTTCTATGTGATATAGATGTTGCTTTGCTTTCTCATACTTTTCTGCAGGGGCAGACATACTCAGATCTGAGGTCCCACTGGCTGAAGAGGACCCTTTGAGTAGGTGTCCTTCAATGCTATACTATACCCCTATCTGAATCTTCAGCGGAGGAGACTACTGTCATCCATTTGATCACGTGAGTCTCTCAGGTTGGATACACATCTGAGCTCAGTTACTGTTCGGTGTTCTGTACCCCATTTCCACTTGAAAAATGCAGAGAGAAAAGTCCTGCATTTTTCAGGAGAAAACTCGGCTGAAACTAAACAGACCCCATTATAATCTGTGTAGACCCGAAAAATGGAAAGCTCAACAAGGGTGTGAAGCTACACCCTTGTTGACATCACCTAGTCCAGCCCAGGGTGGTTTTGGTCTTCCCTATGACAAAGTTTTGGTGACTGCTCTTTGCAATGTTGTTGAGTGAGCAGTAACTAAAATGCTAAATTATTCTAAGGGAAATTATACAATATGCTTAAGAATATTTACCTGCCTATTGACTGGCCAGGCTCAACTAAAAATGTCCACCTTATAGCAGTCTTTATGCAGCGAATCCACTACCATTAGATATCGGATATGAGATTTACACAAGATCCAGTAATTCATTAGCACACCATGCCTCTTTGGCATTTATATAAGGGTTAATTTCATAGCCTTTATACCCCATCGCATAGTACATAGCACCCATATGGGTATCACATCTTTATTTTTCAGAGCCAAGTGAACTCTCCATAGAGCTGCAACAATGAATACTTTCCCTCTGCATTAGATTGGCAAGGTTTACTAGTTTCTTGGTAAAGGGTTAACATTTTATTAGCATTGCACTTGTCTGGTTCTTCTATCTACATATACAATAAAGGCATCTGCTTTTAGTCACATCCTAGTCATCATAAATATAAATCACGCAGATGATGGAGAGTATGTGGCGCTCCAGGCAGTGTATCTGGTGCAACATTTGGTGGGACTCGTAACACTGGTATATAACGTACAATGCAGTGATCATGAATCCTATTGATAAATACATGGATATGACACTTATTTCAGTTTAGCATCTGTTTCTTCCCAATCCCTTCTAATACAGTACATTGTTCATTGGCCTTCACTTCCATGGAGCAGATACACTAGTTTTTTCTAGGACGTCGGGGACTTTGTTGGATATTTTCAAGCTCAGACTCTTATTGGCATTTATCTTTTACAGCTAGAAGGCAAGTCTGTCCATGAACTCTCTTTCTGAATTATGGAACCATATCGCTCAAAATGCCACATCACTTCTGCTTGGTGGGCAAATTAACCCGTTATCGACTGCTCTCACAATTTATTAACATAATTTCCATCCTGGATATTTCTGTATACTCTTGCTGATATGGATTTAGGTTTACTGCAGTAGTAACCCCCAATCTCTAACATGCCATGCTATACTCAGCAAGGTCCTTACAGCTCATATAGGGGAAACATACTTGTATTATTCAACAAATTTATCCCAAAATGGTAGGATGCTGGATTAAAAGGAATTGCCTCCTTTACTCTGCTGAGCTAAATTTTCCAATGACCACCTTGTTCTCGCCATTGTTCTAGCTCCAGGGTGAAGCTCTCACGAATGACTCCATATATTACACCTCCTTGTATCCCATACACATTAGAACAAAGTTACCTAACCTATAACCCCTGCCTCACCTGACAGATGGGAAACTAAAGATCCAGCCTGTTAAATATTAACATGAGATCCTTTTGTTCCCAAGGGAGGTATGCTGCTGCCACAGGACCCCATAAGGATCCATTACCCTCACCCCATTTGGAACACATACACTCTTAGGGTGCATTCACACTGAGTAAACGCTAGCTTATTCTGAACGTAAAACACGTTCAGAATAAGCGGCGTCTAAAGCAGCTCCGTTCATTTCTATGGGAGCGGGGATACGAGCGCTCCCCATAGAAATGAATGGGCTGCTTCTTTCACTCCGTGCAGTCCCATTGAAGTGAATGGGGAGTGCCGGCGTGTACGCTCCGGCATGAGCAGAGCTTGCCGTATACGCCGGCACTCCCCATTCACTTCAATGGGACTGCACGGAGTGAAAGAAGCAGCCCATTCATTTCTATGGGGAGCGCTTGTATGCCGGCTCCCATAGAGATGAATGGAGCTGCTTTAGACGCTGCTTATTCTGAACGTGTTTTACGTTCAGAATAAGCTAGCGTTTACTCAGTGTGAATTCACCCTTAGCTTGACTGAGGATGTATGTTTATATGGAGAGTCTGGAGGAGTATTATGAGGTTTTGAAATTGTATAGGTGCCTTAAGACTATTAAAAAAAAAAAAAAAAAATCAGTCTCCAGGTTTTCGATGGAAGTAAACTTACAACTTGATCATATACAATGCATCCCGTAAAATAAGGTGTAATGCGGTTACCTAGAAGAGCAAATAGGACAGCAAATATATTGGGCTAATGTAGAAGTTGACTCCTTCTCTACCTTATCATGGATTACATAACATGAAAGTCCTCCTCAGTGCTGAGCAATACTACTGAAGCAGAGCTGGACCAAAGCCAGTCACAGTCACATACCCTCCTATTGACCATGTCATGTATCTGGTGCAATGGCTCATATCTCTAACAAATCGTATGCCACAAAGCCAAGACTTACTCGACTAATGCTTTACTAGTCCAATGGTTTCTTCTGACTATACAAGGCTACGGCATTAGTGACTACTGTATTACTAATGACTTATAGTGGATGGTGACAGTCATTTACACATTGGTTATGCTGAGACAGAAGTTCTCTGAGCTCCAAGTATTAGTCTAACAAAGGTGGAGGTTTCCTTTAAAAAGGTAGCTATCCTTATTCCATGTTCCACTTATAACACTTGTCCTCAGTTTTTGGCAGCCCCAAAAACGTCTTGCATTTCAAAAACTCTAAGGCTGCCAGCTATACAGTCCATATCTGTGCCCATATTTAGGCCAGGCTAATGGCTCCAACCCTTTGCAGATCCTTGCTGACACTCCAACGTTCCTCATCCATCTCTATGACTGACACCTGCTTATAAATCTGTCTCTACCCATTTACTGCTGATAGTTTCCGTCTATACGGTATTATTCTGCACCAACCAAAGCTAGTAGACTTGTAATTTTATTACAGCCAATGTGAGGGCGCTAGTTAAAGTTTCTAGTCATTAAGTAACACATTTGCTGAGTCCACATATTTCCACCCCATAGGGATCCATTATCCTGACTTACAGAAGAGAACATGTTGATATTTATTACAGTGAACATGAATACTGCCTGTATTTGCTTATGTAATGTTACTGTGCCCACCACCACCACTGTTGCATGCCTTTTTGCTCATATTTAGACACAAAGATTTATAGATTGTAGTAATATCGTCCTGCTTGTAGATTTACAGTATTACTTATGTATGCTATTCGTACATAAGACATTTGCAATATAACAAGCATTTGCAATTGGGTTATTCTATTAAATATTACATTTAACTTAGTACATGGGATGTAGTAAAACACAGCAATAAAAAAATCTTTACCAATATACAATGGTATATTTTCTAATTTATTATAATACATTATTCTCTTATATGAAAACATGACTTCTAGTTCCTTTTCCCTATACTTTACATTCTTCTCTTGCATTGCTAGTCCTATGTACACCCAATATATTGTATCTGCATCATGGTGTATATTAAAGCCAGCCATATACACAGAGATAGGTCATAGATCCGTGCTGCAATGGAGGTCCCATCAGTACAACAGTGGTCCAAGTCATCCCTTTCCTATGAAAAATATTAGGTTCACATCACAACATCACGGAAAAATTCCTTGGGTGATGTCAACCATTTCAGAAGAATTCAATAGCTAACCCTGCACAGACTGATTGAACACTCAATGACTGAAGTGGGCCAAAAGGTTGAGCAAAGGACTTGGTGCAGCCAGCAAATAACCAATATCAGGCTATAAAGCCCTTGACTATGATAACTTAATAGTAGTAGCCTAAAAATAAGACATTCCCAATGCATATGATCCATACACGTGTACGGCTATACTACATATTAGTCACCATATACGTCCACCAATGCCAATGGCTTCAAGCTAGTCCTGACAAATGTACATTGGCTCCTAAACATGTTCCATGTTCGTACTGTACATCCAGTCTCTACAACCCATAGCCTCCTCCCTTTGTTGTACTCACTTGGGGATGGATCAGGATCCGTGGGAAGGGCTGAGATAAGGCAATGGTGAGGTGCCCCTAAGAAAGGATTCCCTCTTAAATACTTTCTCCATCTGTTCTATTTTGGGAAGGTCCATCCCCTCCTCCTCAGCATCTAGGTCCCTTGGTGTCAGATACCCTGAGACAGCAGGAAAGGGATCATGTTTATTGACAAGTAACTCATCAAGAAACTCTATTAATACGCCTGGCAGGGGCTCAGGTCCTGGACTTGGGCTTTGAAGCCAAAGGAGGAAGGAGGACTGGTAAAGAGACAATCCATCTGAAATCTAAAGAGTGGGGGTAGGGATGCCCCATTTATCTGTGTGCACCCCTTAAATTGAATACATTCGTGGACTTCCTGCTGCTGCTTGAGCTGCATTCACGAGGATTTTCTGCCAAACTTCAAAAAGATTGAGGGCTCTTATCCAAGTCCAATCTAGATGCCTGGTAAGTCTGCCAGCGAATAGGTCAGATGTCTACAGGATCCAAGAAAGGTGGAGGAAAGTCTGGGCCTTGTTGATTTCTGAACAAATGGACTGTATAATGTATAAGCAGAAATCTGCTCAAATCTATATTTATCTAATTACTTTTTTGGATGATGTGATGCTGAAGTGCCGAATTTAATGTGCTTGATGAGTATATCCTGGCAGAGAAAGCGAAGATACACCCATAAATGGGATCTATTGGCATTTTCTACTTTGGATGACTAGTGAAGATGCCAGACTGGGAAGCCTGCAGAGCGAAAACAATCCATTACGGGATTAAAACTTTTCTCAACTATTTGGCCGTAGGTACTCTTCACTCATTTTATTTATGGATACGGCTGCTTTCAATTTGGATCCTGTAGGTTTGTGGACTGAATTCCAATGTGTGGTCTCCAAATTTACTGCAGTTTGGATTAAGCCTGTGGTTGCACGGGGGGAAGCACTCCTGGAATGGGAATGCCATGGATTAGCCACAAGTCACTCTACCCCCTCCTGTTATTTGCAGTGTGCCAGGACTACTGAATGAATAAACTTGGACACATGCTCATAGCTTGTTGTAGCTGCAGGTATGAAATACACAGCCAAGAGTCAAAGGAATTCTGTATATGTCTTTTGTATGTGTGAACTCGGCTAGAGGTTACTGAGAGGGGCTCGCCATTCATAATAACTCAAAATTGTTCAGACTCCTGTAGGCATCTTGACCAACGTATGGGCTGCAGAGTTCCCACTCAATAGAATAGGTTTCGATAATATCTAATATGAGTAAAGCCTATGGAACGAGTCATTGTTATAGTGATTCGTAATTTTAGATAATGAACTTTTACCTTTAGCTTTTTAGTAACTTGTGATGCCCTCTTTATGCCCAGTATAGACCTACTGGGCCATTTGTGGAACAATAACCATTTAATCTATAAGCATAAGCAGTTACTATACAAGGTGCCTTTGCCATATGTTTTTGCCATTTTTGCCATTATGTCTATTGCCTTATGCGCCCCTATCATGGTTATTGGATCTCTATAGTAGACTTCTAATAGATTACACTGCAGAGTTTGCATAACATGTTTCTATGCAGTTTCCCCTAGAACTTGGCAATGCATGGCTATTAATGTAATATTTCTTCTTATTCCTTCATCTGATTTTATGGAAAAGTGTTTTAATACAGGAAGAAAAATCAAAAGAATACATTTTTGAATGCATAGTAGAAATAACAATCCAAAATGTAAGTAAATGCAACAGCAAAAGTAAAGGTTTGCATGAAAATAACCCATCACTATTTTATTCTGCAGGATATATATATATATATATATATATACACACACACACACATATATTATATATATATATATATATATATATATATATATATATATATATATTATACACCAAATGCTTTAACCCCTTCCCGCCGATGGCATTTTTTGATTTTCGTTTTTCATTTTTGACTCCCCTCCTTCTAAACCCCATAACTTTTTTATTTCTCTGCTCCCAGAGCCATATGAGGTCTTAATTTTTGCGGGACAAATTTTTCTTCATGATGCTACCATTAATTATTCTGTAGAATGTACTGGGAAGCAGGAAAAAAATTCAGAATGGGGTGGATTTGAAGAAAAAATGCATTTCTGCGACTTTCTTACGGGCTTTGGTTTTACGGCGTTCACTGTGCAGCCAAAATGACATGTCCTCTATATTGTGTGTTTCGGTACAGTTCCAGGGATACCAAATTTATATGGTTTTATTTACATTTTGACCCCTAAAAAAAATTCCAAAACTGTGTTAAAAATTTTTTTTTCTAAAAGTCGCCATATTCCGACGGCCGTAACTTTTTTATACGTAAGTGTACGGGGATGCATAGGGCGTCTTTTTTTGCGGGGCCGGGTGTACTTTTTAGTTCTACCATTTTCAGGAAATGTTATTGCTTTGATCACTTTTTATTCAAATTTTTATCAGAATCAAAACAGTGAAAAAAAGGCGGTTTGGCACTTTCGACTATTTTTCCCGCTACGGCGCTTACCAAACAGGAAAAATATTTTTATAGATTTGTAGAGCGGGCGATTTCGGACGCGGGGATACCTAACATGTATATGTTTCACAGTTTTTAACTACTTTTATATGTGTTCTAGGGAAAGGGGGGTGATTTGAACTTTTAATACTTTTTATATTTTTTTATATTTTTTCTTACTTTTTTAAAAAAATGTTTTTTGCATTTATTAGACCCCCTAGGGGTGTTGAACCCCAGGGGGTCTGATCACTAATGCAATGTATTACAATGCTAATGCATTGCAATGCATTGCAAAAAATCATCCTCTCTTTTGCAGGCTGCATAGACCAGCCTGCAAAAGAGAGGATTTGCAGACAAGCCTGGGAGCCTGTACAAGGCTCCCAGCTGTCATGGCAACGGGACGTCGGCCCTGGAGCATGCTCCAGGAGCTGGCGATGCCGGGCAAAATGGCTGCGCCCATGCGCTGCCGGGAAAATGGCGCCTCCGGCGCCTTTGACCGCGGCACCGGAGGGGTTAATGCCTCCGATCGGTCCGGGGACCGATCGGAGACATTAGAGCCGGTTGTCTACTGCTTAAAGCAGTAGACACCCGGCGGCTATGGCGGCCGCCCGGCTCCCGGGCGGTAGCCATAGTTACAGACCCGACATGCGCCGTACTATTACGGCGCATGTCAGGAAGGGGTTAATATAATGTGGCTGTCTATATTTCTATGACTAGGCTTTTTTATAGAACTATCTACAGAGATAGCTGCTCTCCTACCTCTGCAGTCCAATGTTTAGAGAATAGATTTCAGTATATTTTATATCATAATTTAAAGTTCTTTATATTAATATGAATTACATTAATATTTGATAGAACTTCTTTAATATCATTTTATTGAAATATTATTCTTTGGGAATGATTAAATAATAAAATATTCAAGTAATGGAATAATTTAATACAGTCAAACCCATGCTTAGATCTTGGGAGTGTTTTTTATATTTCTGTATAAAATTCCTGCTTAATATATATTAAGAAATATAGAAAGCTATGGTATATACATAACTCCTCAGAACACCGAAGAGAACAGGGCGACTTTAGGTAGAGAAAACATGGTCATTCTTCCAATTTAAGATTGTAGTGTTTCTTTATACTTTAATATATTCACTATAGATGCAATACACTGTTTAGACCTCCTAGCTTCAACAACCCTCCCATGATCCATTTTAGAAGTGAAGGTGGCAGTCTGATCCATGAAGTCAGTCAGTAGTCATAATAGTATTGATTTGCCTATACTTGTGTCAGGTTCACACCTGTACTTTGATCTCCTCTTGGGTCCCAAAAACCGAAAACCCACTCTTAAAAAGCGGTTACCTGCGTAAACCCATTGACCCCATAGTCTACAACAAGGCCCTCCAGGTTTTGCTTGAAAAATGAGGGGAGAAAATTCCTGTCCGCAAGGGCTTACAATCTGTCATAACCACTTATTCTGTAGCCCGGTAGAGCCCTAATAGAAATTTAGATTGCCCCTGTGTAAATTTTGGGATTGCCATCTTGACTACCAAGGTCTAGACCGCCCCTTTCCATAAGTACCCCTCACTATTGACCTTATAAACAGTGTCTATCAGTAAGAAAGGCCCATTGTATTAAATGTGCTAGTGGCATATGTTAAGAATATAAGATCCGTCAAGAACAGCTTGATGACTATTTGTGTAAAAGTGTAAAAAAAAAACAGCAAAAAAAATTCTAGATGTGAATTCTCAGACAATATAGCCAGTACGTTACTTCAAGGACATACAGATAACCAACCAGGATATAATATTGTGTCCCTCCGCATGTTCATTAAGAGATCATTTCACAGCGGCAGATATTTGTGATTTGCTCAGACAGTAATTCATTGGATGTAAGCGACTGTTTACTGACCAGCTATCCTTTTTTTATCCCCATTAGTATTACATTGATTATAAGGCACTTAAGGGATTAGTAGAAGTGCTCCGCGTAACATAGTAATTGTGCATACAGCAAAATGGCTGACTTTAGTGATAGTATTAACCTCAGCCATGCATGAGGCTAATATGTTATAATCGCAGACTAAGCCTCTCACCCGGAGATGTTATCAGTGATGTTTGCACAAAAGAAGATTAACATGCGGTAATAAAAAAATAAAAAAAAAAAAAAACCCACTAAGATGGGAATAAATATAGAAAATATTGTAGAGCTTAATGGAGAGTAAAGCCAGAATTTTCAGTTGACGACTACTATAGGCTATAGACTAAGGCCCCAAGTAACCAGGCGCAGCCACAAAGCTCCACGGGAAAAAAAAAAAAACGTGGCAGAAACGCATTGTAGTTTTTCCCCGTAGCACTTTTCACTGAAAGTCCACAGAGGTTTCCTCTGCAGACTTTCTGCTTCCATTCTGGAAAAACACCAGCGTTTCCGTAGGTATAATTGACTTGCTGCGATTTGCGATTTAGAGAATTGTTATGGTGGGCTAGCAATTAAATGGTGCAACAGTCTCAACTCAGAAGGGGTATTATATCACTTTAAGGAGACTGCCTTTGTAGTACCTTTCCACATGCAGAATCTTACAGACCATACATGCATTATGGGAAAGGGATATGCAAATAAATTCTCTAAGGTGGAAAAAGGAAACCTTTTAATGCCAATTAATGCATGTACTGTATTTCTAAAAAAAAAGTAGTAGTATGATCTTATTTAGCCTTAATCTCAGATCATGCCATTAGGTTTCTAGAAAATCAGGCATTGATCCATAGGGAGTTATTTGTCAAGGGGCAAAGGCACGTACGTTGAAATGAGCATCGGGGTGGGCCTTCTGCTGGTAGTAGGTACAGTGCCTGGATGCACCATGGGTATGTAATGCTATACGTTACATACCGAAGCCTGCTAGGATACAGGCATCAGAGCTGTCACATCTGGGACATT
Organism: Leptodactylus fuscus; assembly: GCF_031893055.1. Lineage (NCBI taxonomy): Eukaryota > Metazoa > Chordata > Amphibia > Anura > Leptodactylidae > Leptodactylus > Leptodactylus fuscus. The sequence goes on from NC_134273.1 coordinate 37,753,502, forward strand.
ACCATACAGTCCTGAATCTGCGCTAGCAGCAACAGGCTGTTACTACTAGTACAGGCTTCGGGCTTATATGGTACTGCTAGGACAGGCCTGCTAGGATTAACATCGGATCCCAGGAGGTGAGTAAAACTGTTTATTATGTTTCCTCACCTCCCCTAGGGTTACGATTATGATAGTTGGGGGTCTTTTCAGACCCCCGAGTATAATAATAGCGGTAGTGGGTTTGCGGCCTGGGCCTGCTCATAGCTGCCCCCTGCGTCCTTTAGTAAAAAGGCTATGAGTAGGCCCGGGAATGTAGGTAAATAGGCCGTTACCTGCTAGGGATACTCCAGGAGGTAGCAGCCTATTATAAAACAAAAAAAAAGTATTTAACTTACCGACCTTGCAGCTGCTCCCGCTGCCTCTTCACTTCCTTGGCAATAAGACGTCTGTGTTTTTTTTTCTAAACCAGCGCAGGAGAGGGCTGCTCGGGTTGTTTTCAGAGCGGCCCCTCTCCTACGCTAGTTTAGAAAAAAAAAATCTGATTGCCGCAGCTGCCACAACCTCTGGAGTGCTGCCTAAGACCGCCATATCACCTCATTAGAGGTGTGGTCCTGGTCTCCATACCTCCAATATGTCTCATATGCTGTGACTGATTTCCCTCAACCCTGCTAACATCAAAGCATAGGGGCATCACAAGAGGGGCTATATTGGGGCATGACTTGCTGGATTCACACCATAGATCATACTCCATTCGGGGATTCCGTCCCCGAATCTGCTTGAAAATTGCAGAAAGAAAACTCACACAATAACTTTTTTCTCCTAATTGTTGCAGAAACCAAGCGTAACCCAACAGACCCCATTATAGTCTATATTTTTAAATATCCAAAAAGAAAAAAAAAAAAAAAAAAAAGACATGGTCCATACATCACAACCTTGTTCATTGACCTTGTGCTTCTCAGCAAATTATACAATACTGAACATGAAGTTCTTCGTATACATATTGATCAAGGTGTATGACCCCACTAGTCACTTCATGGCGACCTCTTTATAGTGGGTGCCTAAACTACTGGGTGCGGGACTGAACAGCAACCGCCACCAACACAATACAGTACCCACAGGGAGAGTGACCCAGCAACACTCCTGCTTCTAGTCTAAGCCTCATGGGCACCACACCATAGCATTGGCAGACACCACACAGCACTGCACCATGTGAATAGATCACAAAAAAGTTTACCTTACCATAAGGTGTCAAAGGACTACAAAGTGTGAACAGGTCTCAGAGAGTTTAATCTGCCATATGGTCTCAGTCAAAGGACTGGGTCAGTAGAAGGCTCCCTTAATTTAAAGGCACCTGAGCCAGATGCGAGGAGTGCTGCTACCAAAGTGGAAAAAAAAAAATAAAATGGGAAAGACAGAACTCTATGTAATGCATAAAATATCCAAAAAGGGAAAAAGACATGGCCTGCACATCCAATCTTATGCATTGATCTTGTGCTTCTCAGCAAATTCGATAATACTGAACATGAGGTCCCTAGTATATATATTGATCAAGGTGTATAAGCCCACTAGCTACTTCAGGGCGATCTCTTTATAGTGGGCCCTACACTAGGCGTGGCACTGAACAGCCACCTACACCAACACAATACAGCGCCCACAGGGAGAGTGAGCCAGCAACACCCCTGCTGCCAGGCTAAGCCCCCGGGCTCTGGGCCACACAACATGTGCACAGATCACAAAAAAATTCACCTTACCATAAGACTGTAATGTGTGAACAGGTCTCAGAGAGTTCACCTTGCTATATGGTGTCAATCAAAGGATTGAGCCAGTAGAAGGCTCCCTTAATTTAAAAACACCGGGGTCAAATGGGAGGAGTGTTGGTACCAAAGAAAAACAAAAAAAAGGATGCTAGACCACTTGGTGGCTCCCCCTGTGGGCGCCGTGCAGCACTGCACCCAGTAGAGTAGGGACCCACTATAAAGAGGTCGCCATGAAGTGGCTAGTGGGCTTATACTAAGAATCTCATGTTCAGTAGAATTTGCAGAGAAGCACAAGATCAATGTATAAGATTGGGGTGTGCGGTCCATATCTTTTTTTTTTTTTCTTTTTGAATATACTATCGTCTATAGTTTTTCTGCAGGTAACCGCTTTTTAAGTGGATTAGGTTTCCCCAAGCAGACCCAAAGAACGGAAAATGAAAATGCTAGTGTGAACTGAGGTTCATTAGCTTTACCCCAAGGTAAACATGGAATAAAAGGTAATTTTCGGAGGATGGAGACCGCGCTTGGGCATTATAAGGACATCACTGAAAAACAGATGAGGCGAACTGTGAAGTACTGATGGGGGTCTTAGAGGTTAATTGGAGCTAACAGATTCCCTTGAAGAGGTCGTATGGTAATAGAAAAAGGGTCTTATTCGTTCCCAGAAACAGCATTGGCCTATAGGCCGCAGCCCCAGACATTTGCAATTTATGATGTAAGACTGTGGTTGTTAGGTGATCTGACACTGGCACTGACAGCAGCGTGACAGAAGTTACGTCACGCCGTTTCTAATCTCCATCTGTGGTTATTATCAGATTTTTAGTAAAGAACCTTTGTCTTTGAGACAAAACAACAGGAGTCCCATAATGCTGGATCTGTATTGATATGGCAGGCCTTCTTCTAATGCTCTTTGTATGCTCCGTAGGATGCATTGCTGCTCACATGAGCCACTGTGATTTGACTGCTGCCAATAGTAGTTGTCTTTTGGCAGGCTACAGATGAAAACACCTGCTCAGAGACTTAAATATAGACGGAGCGTGTCCAAGTGGTTGAAATAGCAGCCTCCTCCTTGTCTGCGAATCAGCAAATTGTGTTATTGTATGTTAGGTGAAAAAAGTCTATAAAAGGTGATTTATTGCATATTGTAATACTTGGAGTCATCAGGCACTGCCGGCTTCTTTTATCATGATTTACCAGTCTCAGAACCGCAATATGTCACTGGAGCAATTCCTCGCTAGGTGTGATCTCTCCGTAGACAGCAATAAAAAGATGATGCAACACAGACCGTAACATGTTGAAATCCATATTGGCAGCATTGAGAATTTCCTTTCTGCTAGCGTTCTCATTTCCTACTAGAATTTTGAGAATATATTAGATTTTTCATTACAAATTTTTTTGCAGTTTCACAGCAAATCTCCAGTATTAGGTGACGTGTAAATTATGCCATTGCCATAGCAAGATCTGAAAATTCACAGCATGCCATTATTCACCGGCATTGTACCGCAGATTTGTTACTGTCTGCAACAAATCTACAAAGTCTGACTATCGCACGTATGATGCAGTCCTGTTTGCTGAGGCGGTGCAGGAGAGGAAAGACTTTGGGCATTGTTAGGCTCCCTTGGTAACAGTAACACATGATCTGTGCACTGTGTCTTCCGACGTCAGATTTAAGCTTTTGGCTGGAGATGAGGATGCCAACAACATTAGAAGGACCCGTTAACTTTCATTACGCACACTTTAAGTACATAAGAGTCATGTGGACCTTAGCCAAAAAGTTGTGCACCACTACTTGACTATCGGTAGTTCATTTTGTTTAACTGGTAGGGGATTTTTTTTTTAAATAACCACTTTCATGGCGGGACTATTAAAGGATTATCTTATATTATGTTATATTATTATATATAAGATCTACTTAATTATTATAATATTATACATGCTCATCTTCTAATAACAAATATTCATCTTTTTAGAGTAGTTCAGAATGGTATGGGAATATGGTTCATTAGTATGGGAACATGAACTGATGTAAATGATTATAATCTCTGTACAACGCTGAAGAATATGGAAATAAACTACTGTATATACTCGAGTATCAGCCGACCCGAATATAAGCCGAGGCCCCCTAATTTTACCACAAAAAACTGGAAAAACTTATTGACTCGAGAATAAGCCTAGGGGGGAAATGCAGCAGCTACTGGAAAATTTAAAAAATTAAAATGGTCTGAGTTTTTGGGTGCAGTAGTTGCTGGATGCTGGGGAAGGAGAGGGGATGTTTTGGTTGTCTGTCTGCCCCTTCCCTGAGCTTGAAGACTGTTCCCCCCCCCAATTGGAATTCAGCCTGGCTGAGTATAGGGTATCTGCAGTGCTCCTATTAACCCTTTCTGATGGAAGAGGAGCTCTGCAGATACCCTATATTCAGTAGACCGGGCACTTTCAGACACAGGGATACCTAATGTGTTTGTGTTCACAGTCATTTTCTAGTTCTGTATGTTTTCTAGGTAAAGGGGGGATTTAGAACTTTTATTTTTTTTTATCTTTTTTAAAGTGTCTTTTTTCCCCCCACTATTTTATGGGAGATCCTATACATTGATATTGCGGCTGGTCATAGCCCCCCCCCCTTCCTAAAAAAAAAAATAATAATAATAATTTTTTTATTTTTTTTTGCTGACTCGAGTATAAGCCTAGGGGGGCTTTTTCAGCACAAAAACTGTGCTGAAAAACTAGGCTTATACTTGAGTATATACGGTAATAGTAAAGTTAAAAAAAAAGCCATTGACTATAATCCTACAGTAGTTTGAATTACTACTAGTTAAAAAGGTTGTCCCATGGAGAAAAAAATTGAAAAAGGCTCAGAATGGGTAAAAAAAAAAAAAAAAAAAAAAAAAAAAGGATTGCTAGCTTATCCTGGGCAGTGTCTGAAAAGAAGCCACAAGGGATCAGTTAGTATTTTTCAAAAAGTTTCCCTGCCATACAAACTCGTAAATTACAGAATAATTTTTTGAAAAATCAGTCCATACTATAGATCCCACTTTTAGGCTAAGACCCCCTGTAGCGAAATAGAGCCAAAAAGAACTGCAGGAAAAAACGCCTAAAACCCATCAAAGTTTTTAGCGTAGCACTTTTCACAGAAAAACGGTTTTCCCCTGCGGTCATTCTTCTTCAATTATACCTACACGAAAAATGCCAGCTTTTTCGTAGGTATAATTGACATACTGCAAAAACACAAAGATTTTTGAATTCGCAGCATTTCCACTGTGGATATTTTTCTGCATTGTGTGGATGGGATTAGCCAGAATTCCATCCAATGTTCAGGTACTGTAAAATGCTACGGTTTTTGCCGTGCCGTTTACACTATGTGGGGCCCCGACCTTAATGGATTTGCAGAGAACAAAGGAATTTCAAATTAACAGAAGCCAAGCAAAATATAGAGAACATCTCTTCCTCCTGTACATACACAAAAATTTAGACCATGCCCTCAAATTAAAAAGTAAATAGTAAATATTTCGGGCACTCCTTCTAAACCCTTGGGGTGTTTGTAGAGGGTGTATCACACTAGAAGTCACTTTGAAGAATCCACAGCACTCGCCACAATGTAAATGATGCTATCCGTATTTATAATAGTTACTACAAGCGATCTTATGGCAGTTAGGGTAAGTTTACACAGGGTTTTTTGGTCAGGATTTTGAGGCCGTATCAGTCTCAAAATCCTGACCAAAAAGACGGCTTCCATTGAAATCAATGGGAGCCGGTTAGTTCTTTTTTCCAGGAGCCGGAACAAAAAAAAGAACAAAAAAATAAGCGACATGCTCATTCTTTCAGGTGGATTCACCTCGCGACATCTGCCTGAAGACACTCCCTCCCGACTAGGCACATTCATTTGGACCTAATCCGGAGCGGAGTGCACGACCGTATCCCGTATCTGCCTCAAAATCCTGACCAAAAAGACGGCTCTCATTGAAATCAATGGAAGCCGGTCACTTCTTTTTTCCAGGAGCCAAAGCGAGATGCTCATTGTTCAGGCTGATTCGCCTCGCGACATCCGCCTGAAGACACTCCCGACTAGGCCAATTCATTTGGGCCTAATCTGGAGTGGAGTGCGCGACTGGATGCTGGTGCACTGCACCAGCATCTAGTCGCAGCTACTCGTATTTTGGCCCAGAACCAGAGGCGGCCTCCACCTCAGGTTCCGGGCCAAAAAACCCCGTGTGAACTTACGATTAGGCACCAATATTTATTAACAATGATGTCAAACGCTTTGGTCAAATCCTTGCCCTTCATTGGCGAAAGATCTGAGCCGAATGCAGTAGAAGGATTTTGACTGAAGTGTCTGACATGATGGATCTTCTCTCATTGTTAATATACTGTATATTGATACCTAGCTGCAATAATATTGCTTGTACTATTAATAAATATATAACTGCATAATTTACATTTGTGGCTGTTGTGGATTGTCCAAATTAAAAAGTATCCAACACGTAGTATGGAAAAAATGGAAGAAAGGGGCAAAAAGCTGTCGCTGAAGAATCTTCTGTTGTTCATTTGCTGCTTTGTTCTGCACCGGAAATTTGCTTAGTGTGTGAACATAGCCCCAGTTATTTTGCTGCCTGTGCACTGCAGAACTTGTTTTAACTCTACAAAACTGCTATTTATTTGTAAGAGAGATGAATTCACCACTGGCCAACCTGTTCCCTGTACCTCCGCTCTGCAGCTCCTGCCAAAAAGCACCATACAGCTCAGCTTTCTGTGAGGTTAACTTGGGCAATAAAGAGATAGAGTTTAACTCCAGTCAAACCTGAACTTTCATGTACTGAGCGAAGCCAAGCTGTAAATAATACTCGCCAATGCTCCCAGAATGTCCAAGATACTCCTGAAAAAAGGAGTGACCTACCAGAAGTCTAGGTGGTGGGCAGATCGTCCGAGCCCAAATGTGTGGGCTCTTTGTAAGTGAAGTTGGCGCTTCACAAAAAAAGGGGCATAGCCAGCACATTGCATGTCCATATCATAAAAAAGGGGTTAGCTACACACAAAAGGAGTAGTATCATTCCTCCAAGTGGCCATGGTCTTTTCAAAAGGAATGTACCTACCTTCTTTACTGGATAAATTTGGAAGGGGGTAATAGCACTGCCCCCGAGCATGCTTTTGCCATGCCTCCTTTCATGTGGCATATGAAAGGTATAATGGGACTGACTTCAATGGAGCGATGGGAGATTTAGAAGGTAAGTAATGACTTACTTGTTTACTATGGACCATAAACAACCACCATTAGATTTTTTCAAAAAATGGAAAACCCCTTTAAACACTGTACATAAACCGTGCATAACTTATGATGTCATCACTTCCTTAAGACTGGAACATGAAAAGTGCGGAATTCTCACTGTAAGGACATTTACAGTATCTAGTCTAGAGGGACAGATTTCTTAATACATCATGTCAGATGTGTAAGTGTAGATGTAAAGATGCTTGCATTGCCGGTAACAGTGATGAAGTGAGGCAAAATTGTGGTGACATCACGGAGATCACATTAATGGGTAACATCATTGTCTATGACAGCACTGTCCAAATATTTACTAGGAGAGAGCTGTACGTGATTCATACGCATCCCACTTCAGAGCTGATCTATAAAAGCACAATATGAGCCAGAAATAAAGAGGGATATTTGCAGCTTTTTAGACAACCCTGATATATGATTTATAGCATACATTCAGATTTCACATTAATTTACAGTTTATATATAATCCACACAAAATGTTGTCACTTTTAAAATACAATGCATTACTTAATGTATTTTATACCAAACCGTGTGTTACAGCCTATATTTTAATCTACAACTGCATTTAGAATTTAGAATGTTTTAGAGCTGAAATCATCCAGCATTTCCTACTCAAGCTCTGCTTATTTTGGGCTTAGGAGTCCAGTGGGTAGTCCCCCTGATAAGTGAGCAACAGTTTTCCGTGTAGAAATCAATAAGTAGGACTGTCCACTCAATGCCTAAATCACTGAATAAATCACTATTGAATTTTCACTGTATTCCTTATCCCTGTCCTGTGACATCACTCTTTATTTACCCCTTTCTGTGACATCACTGTGCTTATTATTGATGTCTTGTGACATCATTGTTTATTGTCCCCGCTCTGTGACATCACTGTATTCCTTATACCTGTACTGTGACATCACTGTGTTTATTTACCCTTCTTTGACATCATTGTTTTTATTATTCATGTCTAGTGACATGACTGAATATTTACTCCTGTACTATGACATCACTGTATTTATTATTTACTGTATGTCTTATTGTCCCTGTACTGTGACATCACTGTATGCATTATCTCTGTACTTTAGAAACACTGTGTGTATTATCTATGTCCTGTGACATCATTGTGTTTATTTACCCTGTACTGTGACATCACTGTAATTATTACCTATGTCCTGTGACATCACTGTGATTATTACCTATGTCCTGTGACATCACTGTGATTATTACCTATGTCCTGTGACATCACTATGATTATTACCTATGTCCTGTGACATCACTGTAATTATTTACCCTGTACTATGACATCACTGTGATTATTATCTATGACCTGTGACATCTCTGTGTTTATTTACCCTGTACTGCGAAAATCACTGTGTGTGTATATGTGTTTCTTATTTCTATATATTGTTCCACATCTTTTGCTCAGCTCCATTGAGTGTCTAATATCCGGGTTACCAGTTCTGCACATATAAATCTTGGCTGTACCATGTTTGTTTCTTTAATGAAAACATATTTGCATCAGAACAAATGCAGGATGGGTTGTCTGTATTCCCTAGGATATAACACTAATGTACCATGTGTATGGACTTGAATGACACTTGGCAGACCAATGACTGCAGACTCCAGTGCACTCCTACTGTGGAGCTGGACAGCTCTCTGGCCACTAGACATACAATTACACCTGATCTGCTTCCCAATGGCTCCAAGTTCTAATTTAGCTTCAGGCTTGGCCATGTTTCGAATGCTGATAAATTTAGTGGGGGATTAAGGAGCCCAAAAGACATGAGAGGGCCTTAAAAGGAGCCTCAGGGCGGGAGAGAGAGAGTGACAAGGAGAGCATCCTGACTTGCCTTGAATGGTGTTGCAGACCTGGGAAACACAGAAGATGCAGCTAGAGATGGGCAGATTTTAAGACAAATGAGAAGGATTTGTATTCATTCCTTTTATCTTATAGTGTAACATGTCTTAACCCTTGCAATGCACTATAGGAATGAAGCTTAGACATGTCTGCAGCCAGTAAGTTTGTGGTGAGATATTATCACATCACCATAAAGTCCATGGTCTCAGACCCGCATGTAGATCCAGCATCCTTATAGCGATTAACTCTACACCTTGTATGCTGGTTCATATAAGTAGTGGGGTGCTGCCATAGAAGGGTCCAGTCCCAATGAAGAATTTAGTTGTGTACTTTGATCACCTTCAAGAGCTCCAACTGTTCAGTAGTTAGTTGGAAACCATATACATATACATACATAATGTGAGAATGTGACATGCAGAGTTCTGGAGTCCGAATATATCAGCCCCAGGTTTCTGACATATGTGTGGTCCAGGGCAGATCTGCAGTAGGCCTCAGCCCAGGTGTAGATCCTTGGCTCATTACTGGGCCAGAAAAAGGCTGCAGAGCCTGCATTCCAGTGCAGTTCCATGTGGTTAAAGGAGGTGTATGGTTCTGTCCTGTAACCTTGAGTCCGGTGAGATTATATTGCACCTGTTTTGTTTGTGTGGCTGGAAGTAAGCCACACGTATAGTTAGGTTATCAGTTCTTTTTAATTAGTTGCTCAGACGAGCAGGTATTTATTTTGTTTTTGCCTGAAGTTAAGGCTGTATTTTGTTTTGCTCATTTTGTGCCTGAAGTCAAGGTTTATTTATTTTCCTGTTTTTTTCTAAATAAACCAGTTTGCTGCACATTTTGTGTCCCTGTCTGGACTGTTTGGGTCCGTACCACTGCTTCTACCAAACTAAGTTCCCCACAACATATATGTATATATCAGGAAATTTATGTGTTCATCCTATAACTATCATAATGACTTTCTTTCTCAGTAGTAAGTAAAGTTTCTAGAACGTTGACTTCAATAGCAGACATCCTCAGATAGTCCTTTTGGTAATTTCATAGTGGCACACATACCAGAAAAAAAATTCCATTAAAGTTTTGGTAAAATCCATGTTCAGTTTTGTCCAGTTGGTGACAAAATGACTTACTCTGAATTCTCCTGCTCTCATCGAGTGTGTATTATTTAGAGTGTTTTTTTTTTTTTCATGGTGTACATTGACCAGTACAAATAGCAGTTTTGGGTAGAATAAACCAATAATGGCTTTGTTGACACACAAATATGTACCTTCCTCATAATGGGTGATAATTGTGTGATCAGTGGCAGTTTGACCATTGGGACCCCCATTAACCCCACCCCCTTCCTGTTCCAAAGACACTTGAAAGAAGCACAGTCCTATAGACATTAAATGGAGGAACAGGACACATTCATGACTACTCCTATATTTGAAGGACACTGGAACAATGGGGTCCAGCCATAGTCGGTTGAACACCAGGGTCCAGCCATAGTCCGTTGATTGACTTGCTGCCCAGATTCCGTGGCAAAACGGAGCAGGACATTAATTTTATCAGCATCCTGCTTCAATTTGCCTTAAAGTCAGTGCCAAATTCTGCTGTTTGAGTGGACCTGTCTGGATCTTGTCAGGTTCTAAGGTGTGTTAGGGGGTGATTGGTGTCAAGTTTTCAGTGTCACGCCACCATTAGCAAAGCCACACCCCTTTTGGTAACATGGGTGTACAATGTGTTGGCCCAGCACTTTTTTTTGGGTTGTGTCTGACACATTATGTGCAGTGGTCATATATAATAATTAAAACAAATGACTTATAGTTGGTGTTCACTTTTTCTGTCATTTTTTTTTCGGCTCAGACTACCAGTATGATTTCCACAAATTCCACATCATCTTCCCTACGTTTTTCTAAGCTACAGTACACAAACTCACCATCCAGCTACTACCCCCAATCCTGTGCCTGCTAGAAAGTAATATAATAATACCGATGGGCATTTGTAAAGTGTAAGGGCTAATAGGAAGTATTATTAGTATTAATAAGTCTTTTATGCCCCCAAACATTAAAAATGCCCCAAATGCCACCATGTCCTGTGGTCCCCCACAGTGCCACCTTCTCTTTCACAATGTTCCCAATCCCCTATAGTGCCTCCTGTTACTGAGAGTTTCCCTAGTCCCCCATAGTGTCTCCTGTTCCTCAGAGTTTTCCTAGTCCCCCATAGTGTCTCCTGTTCTTGAGTGTTCCCTATTGCCCACTGTGTCTCTTGTCCGCCACAGTGTCTCCTATATACCCTACAGTGCCCCCTTGTACTCGGTCTCCTGTTTCCTATAGAAAAAGACTTTAGAAAAAACTTACCTCTTCTCCTCGTCTCTGAGCTGGGATCTCAGCAGATGGCGCAATGACATGACGAGGTAATGTCTAGTCCTTCTGTCTCCTTTTACCTTAAATAAAGACTCGACACAACCGTAAGTGGAGTTGATTTGGCCACAGCAGCCATTTATTGACAAATACATTAACACATAACAAATTAAATCATTGCCTGAACTAACCCAAAGGAGGTCCTTGGAGCCAACATACTGGCCTATTAACCCTTTTTATTGTAATTACCACCAGCCGTGTACCCAGCTCAGAGGCACCAGATTACCTATAATAGGTAAAAGATCCTTCTTAAGGATCCCCACATTACCAAAACCAGTTATAATCCATACCATTGATTTGGGGAGTCCAGAGCCTTACAGCTCCCCCCAACCAATACCGCCATGTATTTTCCCCAACGCCGAGGACCCCCCCGCCTAGCTGCCGTGACAGCTGTCTACTACACCCCTATCTAGTCAATCTAAATCCCCCCCCCCACACACTCCATCCTGTAAAGACAACCTTTTAGCAAAAGCGAGGGTGGGCAGGAACTTCTGGACCTCTCTGTTCTTTCACAGCAACTGCTGCCCAGTCCCCGCAGCAGGGAAGAAACTTGCTTCTGCAGCCACATCGCTCCATTTGCAGAAGCAGCGGCACGTAATTGCTGTAATAGCTCATCTACGGTCGCCATGAGGTAAGTGAGTGAGACACAGACTGTGGAGCTTTCGGACCTCTCTGTTCTCTCACAGCAACTGCCGATTCTTCCCGGGCTTTTCTTTATAAACCCTGCCTCCTCAACCACTCTCCATTCAACCTACCCTGCATTTTCTGATTTCCCCAATGGCTGCAGTCCATCTGTGCCCCGTCATATGGTCCCTTCCCTTATAGCTCCGCTTACCATCTTGATTGTGCCTGCCTGTACCTTTAAGTCAGAAGAGGCCTGAGCGGCCCGATGTCATTGTATCATCTGCGAGTGTCTTAATTTGAGAGAGGGGACAACATTAATGTGAACTCCCTAAGTAAATTGGGACAAAGGGAGGGGTCTAAAACAGGGTTTGGTAAACAGGCAGCAGCAAAACACTACAAGATGATGGGCCGTACGTTGACATTGAGAAGGCAAGGCCTGAGGAGGAAGGATACCGATATGCTTGTGTCTGCATCTTGAGGTCATCTTAGCTACCTGACATGTCTAATAAGAAAAGGTGAAGTATCTTAAATAAACTACCTATTTTATTATATAGAAGCTGGTTTAGATGCTATATGCTGTGCAAGTCTACTGTGCGGTGCACTGCTCATACATTGCTAGTGGGGTGGAGGGTCCAACTTGTATCAGGGGTCCACTGGGGGATTCACCGGCTCCGGCTTGTTCAAATCTACTCTGGACTGGGGGGCTAAAGATCCAGATTTTAGTGATTGTTAGAGGTTCTAGTGGACAGACCACCACTGGTCATACATTTATCACCAATGATATGGATGGTATGAGATAGCCCCTTTAATAAAATTCTATCCCCTTGTATAGTCAGCAACATTTGCAAATGAGTAAATGAGCAGAGCTCCATGTTTTATGGTGACACATTTAGTGTAGTAAACCATATATTTTCTCCCTGCATTAAGACAAACACCTCCAGTTGCGTTTGTTCATTATTTTTTGCATCTGACAAACCTGCCATGGCATTGTGCTAGTACAGCATCTGTTAAGGAGCCGGGAGGTTTGATGGCAGCCTGCTAATTGGCTGCTGTTCTAAGAGTAATGAATTTTGCAGCATGTCATAAAATGCTTCTAATTAAAAACACAACCATCCCGTCTACAATATTCTCAGCTGCCGCACACATAAGGCCCCACATGACAGCCTTGAAGCATGAAGCTGAAGCATACGGTACAGCCTCGTCCCGATATATCTGTCACAGATTTTGGTGAGACAGATAATGGAATATCCTGCAATCCAGAAGTGTGAATAAAGAATTGCAAATGAGAGGGGCTTCTGTTTCATCTGCCCCTCAACCACCCAAACATATCTTTATTTGTGTATAGTATTAGACCATGCATTTTCTTAAGAGCTGCCATTTTCTTTCAGGATGGTAAAGCAAGGTAAAACTAAAAATAGTGTTTTTTTATTTTCATTAGAAGCTGCCACTATGATTGATGATACACACCATATTAAAGGGGATGTCTGGTTAAAAAAATCTGATCACAAGTACCAAAAAGGCTGTAGCTAAACTCAACTCTCAATGTTGCTCAAGTCTTCCTGGTCTTTGCTACCCTTTGTCTTAACATACACCCAAAAAATGCCCAGAGATGCCCACTTTGCCAATCCCTGTCTGTGGTGGATCACTGAAGTGGCCAGTGATTGGCTGAACAGACATTTCTAGATACTTCCTGTGTGCCAAGACAGAACAGGAAGTAAAGGCCAACAGGAAGTTTGAGAGGTGAGTAAGGTTTTTCAAGTTTTCCTTAACCTGCTGGGTACTTGTAATCATAATTTTAGGTCATAAAACCATGTACGGCTATGACCCCATGTGATGGACCGCAGCAAAAAAGCGCTGTGGGGAAGACCACAGCAGCAACGCAGCGTTTTTCACATAAAGTCTGCAGAGGTTTCCTCTGCAGACTTTCTGCTTTCATTATACCTATAGAGAAACCACCAGTGGTATCCCATCCCATGTGTGGATGGGATACCAACCTTAGGCCAAGACCCATGTGGCGTAAATGCTATGGTCTGGCCGCGGTGGCGCAGTGTTTTACAGTCGCTACAAAGTCGCTACAAAGTGGATGCACAGTTCCTAGTGCGTCGTGACTGTAAAACGCTGCGTTTTTTGCCATGGTGTTTCCACCACGGCCATACCTTACCACTTACACCACATGGGGTCCTGGCCTAAGGTTGGTGGATGGTGGTGATGGTTGGTGGATGCTTGTAGTCACCCTCATTAGCTCTTAGATACATAAACTACCATGCTGCGTAGAGGATAGGTTGCTTTACATAGTCATGGCTCTCTACTGTCTTTGGATCTATGCAGAGAGTCAAGCTTTTACCTCCCTTAAGCTTTAAAAGAGAGGGTCAAAAACAGAAATCGTCACCTCTTTTATCCAAGATACAATTTCCAAATAGCTATCGGAAGACCCTCCTAAACAAACACCACCATTGGAGACCTTTGTGGAGTCAAAGATTGACAGTACCATCAGATGTAGAAACCACATGCTGACTGAAGTAACATGGATGGGATCACGATTTCCTATGTAGAAGATCACACTTGGCATCTTACATCAAAGAAAGGTTGATTACAAGTGGTTGATGCCTCCAAAGAGCTCGGTAGAGGGTATCTTCTGGGCTAAGCGTCATATACACTAATGCAACATTCCCTGGTTATTTTCTTATTATTAGTCATACAGTAAATTAGAGATGTCACATTTTCATAATCGCCGTCCAGATGTCATTATCACATTCGTTCAGGCCTCCGGATCACTGCTTCCCTGTATGCAGGCAACGGTTGCTGATTACATAACAGCGTGGCAATGAATGAGTTAACAGTTGATTTAGCAATAAATGAAGTGTAATTTAGTGTGATTATCCTTATAATACCAGAAAATTATACCTTTTAATTTAACTCGCTTATATCATAACAAACATGAGAGCAATGAACATAATGTGTAATTTTATACCCGGGGCTGCAGGCGCACAAGCAATTCAGGCTGGTCTCATTTATATATGCAAGTCTCATTGTGATGTGAACTATAGATAGAACAAGGTGTAAAATGGGTCAAAAACTGTTCAAAAAAACCAAACCCACAAATGGTATTTCATATCCCGCCCCCTGTATATAAAGTGATGGCCCGCCGGGCGCCTTCTGAATATAATAGTGCCCCAATGACAACACCTAAATGTAATCGTGCCCCACAATGAACTGCGTCTTGGAATAAAGGGGCCCTGGATATTCTATTGCCGAGGGGCCCGCATAAACCTAGAGGCTAGGTATAAGCAAATTAATGCAAAGAATATAGAAAAGCACATAAAAGTATTAAAAAGAAGTTTTCTGGGGCTTATTATTTCATAATTATTTTACTTAGGATAGGTCATCAATTAAAGATTAATGGTCGACCATACTGAAGTCCTGGAGACTACCATCTGGCCTCTAGGAACTGCGTTTTTTACCGCATCTGATCCACATAGATTTTTGTTCCTGATGAGCATCTAGAAGATAGGAGGCGAAACACGTAGAACACGAACACCCAATGCACCCAATGGCTTTAATACAGGGAATGTATGAATAGCTTTGGAAAGGTATATTGTATATATGTCCTCACTAGAAATGATTGTCCAGTCGACCCAGACTTATTGATGGGACAGGGAGGTCAGCTATTGTTGATTCGGCCCCTGTAAAGCAGCTACTTGGCCCCTAATACTTACCTGTGGAATTGTTTGAACAGTGGGTCCACTTTGTTACCTATGGGCGTAATGTAGTGTATGGGGAGATTTAAACATCCACCAGAGTGAATTCCACCACACCCTTTGAGATTTACATGTTGATATAGGTGGACTGCACTGCATGAGGATATTGATTACTCAATATTTATTTGTTGTTTCCCCGATCATATCTACTGGAGGGGCCACATAGTATTGTCAGTGTGGCTGATGTTTTTGAGAGACACAAGTTTTTAAAGAGCCCAATAAAAGTTAAATTTTAATTGTTTTGGGGGACACCTTCCTTTCCTTACTAGTACCTATTTACTGTGCCCCACATAATATAATGTCCCCTTTTCTGGGCGCACATGGTATAAAAATCCCCCTCACTAACAACACTGTGTATTGCCTCCTTGTTGGCCTCTGTATAGTTTAGTTCTTTCTTTACTGGCCCACACAGTATACTGCCCCTTTATTGGCCCCAATGCAATGACTACCCCTTTTATAGTCCCCCATATAGTGGTTTATTCAATTCCCAGACAATCCCGTTAATAAAAATATCCCATGGTGCACACAGTATATTGTCTCTCAGTGACCCCTAAGTATAATGTCCCAGAGGGGCCACTACTATGGCAGTGGAGCATCATTACCTGGCATAGACTTTAGTTAGACACATAAAACTAAGCAAACCTTGGCTACAGCTCCATATCTGGGGGGATTAAAACTTACAAGATATTTGCTATTAATCTATTTCCAAATCAGCAGTAAGGGATTTTCACCTACCATGTGCCATTTATAATACTGATGTCTTCTTATGTTTGTAAAGGGTTAGGGTGCATTCACACTGAGTAAACGCTAGCTTATTCTGAACGTAAAACACGTTCAGAATAAGCGGCGTCTAAAGCAGCTCCATTCATTTCTATGGGAGCGGGGATACGAGCTCTCCCCATAGAAATGAATGGGCTGCTTCTTTCACTCCGTGCAGTCCCATTGAAGTGAATGGGGAGTGCCGGCGTATACGGCAAGCTCTGCTCATGCCGGAGCGTACACGCCGGCACTCCCCATTCACTTCAATGGGACTGCATGGAGTGAAAGAAGCAGCCCATTCATTTCTATGGGGAGCGCTCGTATCCCCGCTCCCATAGAAATGAATGGAGCTGCTTTAGACGCCGCTTATTCTGAACGTGTTTTACGTTCAGAATAAGCTAGCGTTTACTCAGTGTGAATTCACCCTTAATGTGGAAGATGCAGATACGTATTCACACTGTAATTCCCACCTCCAACCCCCACAGTGTAGACTTACATGTACACATATAGGATAGGTAGATGTGCTTTACTAGTATCACTGCAACACATTATTGTATTCATTTATCACAAATTCATATTGCTTTTAGAAAAAGTGCTTAACTTTTAATACACATTTCTGGACATGTCTAGCCAAGTAGACACGTTGGGAAGGACACACCTGTACACTATTCAGTTGCCAATAGGCATTTAAAGAGGACCTTTCATCACCTCCACTAGCTCCAGTTCTTTTCATGGTTTAATAGGGGCTACCCCACAGATATTGGCACAATTGGATTTTTTTTTTCCTCTAGCCCCCTCCATTCCTGAGCAATCCATGCTGTTAGTTTTGGTGTCTGATATACACTGAGATCAGTCTACATCAGTTCCAGTCAGTTCAGGTTCAGTCAAGCTGAGTTCGGTACAGCCACAGTACCTGGGAGTATGGTCAGAAGCAGTGGCATAAACAGACCTGTGCAGTTAGGCACCTTTTGTTCAGCAGTCAAGATAACCCAGAACCATGTGTAGTACAGGCAGAGATAATAGTACATCACAGGAGTCGGCAGGAGATGGAGAGAGCAGCAGGTTGGTGTTATGGTCTGGGGATCCCTGACCACGGACTGGCCCCTGACTGATACTTCTCAGTCCGGTAAAGGAAAAACATATATAAAAAAACAATAATAAGTATGAGCAGTCTGGACTTCTAGTGTGGATACTCCTACACCCTGCCTCGCACAACTAGAAGTAGCCGTGGGCCTGACTAACTTGCCTGAATGGGCACGAGCACAGCCGGAGAAGTAGCTAACCTACAAAGGGAAACAGAGCCCCTGTCTAGCTTCACGTTTACGAAGGAGAGGCAGATACAGAACAAGCCCCCCACGGATGTCCAGACTTGGACTAACGGTGAACATGAGTAACGCAAAAGCATAGGGAGAAAATAAACGTGAAGGGATAGCAAAAAACAGAACTGAGTATCACACACCCAAAAAACCCCTACTAAAAAAATTCAAACCTCCAAACAGAAAAAATACCTAGGGCTCGCTGCGCCCGGAACACTATGTCTGGATAGGAGCTCAATACTTAATGAATCAGTCCTGTGTGAACAGGAGCCAGAAACTGGACGAGCCAGGAAGCAGATGGTAGCAGCTTCAGACAACAGACCATTACTGAGCACAGGAACAGAAGTTTAAGACTGGCATCAGATAGCATGTGCAACAGCCTTATATAGTAAAGAGAAGGCCTCGCCCATGGCCTGTAAAGTAGGCAGAGAACTTAACCTCTTCAGAGGCCAAGACACACCAGGCACTGATCCACCAGGCAACTCACCAGGTGATCCACGCCCGAGTGCCAGAGCAGAAACAGCATGTCTGGTGTGAACATTCCCCTGCCATGCATCAGGTGATTCACGCGCTGAATGCCGTCCGGACACTCTGCGCCTGAACCTAACAGGCCGAGACTGCTGAGACCGGGTCATAGCAGTTGGGGGTGTCTGTACAGTCCTGGATCTACATGGAGAGTTCCATGAGACTTCCAGATGAAGACTGCTGAAAGAAGGGTCAGGGTAAAGACCAGCCCAGAGATCACAAGTGTAAGGAGGAAGCTGTACAGAGTCAGGCTAGATGCTGGACCTTCTGGGATAGAGAATGGAAGGAGTGTGTTTCTGAAATTGATTAATTATCCTTAGATAGATAGATAGATAGATAGATAGATAGATAGATAGATGATAGATTAGATAAAAAAAAAGGATGACATCTGCCATGTGAATGTGACTGAACTGCAATACCAAGCACAACCTCTGTGTAATGTATGGCACTATACTTATTAAGTAGTGGAAAAGTTGCATCACTTGGTCTTCTCAAACAACTGATGAGTGGGAGTTCTGGGTGTCAGACCCCCACCAATATGATATTGATGACCTATGCTAACCTAGTCTTGGAAAACCCCTTTGACCAAGTGGTGTCGATGTCACTTTCTCTGAACCTTATCAGTACTGTACACTGAGATAGACTGTAATATTTTACTTCTCATTTCTGCCTTCACCCTTACATGTGAAAGAGGAACCTTTGGGCCCCTCAGTCTCCAAATACTTAGGTGCAATAGCTACCTCTGCTTCTCCTGTAGCTGCAGTATGACCCTGTTCATACCAACATAGACTGGCCATATTTTATGTCACTGGTTAATGTCTATGTGGAATAGGATGGCATAGGTGAAGCAAATTCAGCATATTTTAGGGCTGTACATACCAAAATATCCTAGCGCAAACAGTTAATCTGTCAGCCATTCAGACACTTGTACGCTTAGCTGTGTTTTCTAGGGGTATATATGCAGCTTCCACTGGATGAAGTAAATGCTCTCAGAGTCCATCTGGTTATCCCTGGTTTCCATTGGAAACTGTCAGATAGGCCAAGTTTGCTTTAATCTGCAAAACTACATCCCATTTCCTGTGATCTCAGTG
Organism: Leptodactylus fuscus; assembly: GCF_031893055.1. Classification (NCBI taxonomy): domain Eukaryota; kingdom Metazoa; phylum Chordata; class Amphibia; order Anura; family Leptodactylidae; genus Leptodactylus; species Leptodactylus fuscus. The sequence goes on from NC_134273.1 coordinate 37,772,816, forward strand.
GCCTTATTTACTGCATTTGTTTCAATAAGTTCAGCCATGTTTGCTTTTTCCCCATGTGTTTCATCTGCACATCGGTGACATTGTGTCTGAATTTGTCAGCGATACATACTGTGTATGTCATTGATACGGTGTCTATGTGTCTGACTCTGAGATCTCTGATTGAATTTCTCATTTTCAGCAGTTTAGACTCTGCAGTATACCAAATCACCTCCCTACCTCCATCTGCAGGTGAGTCTAAGCATTGCAACAGCCGAGGGCTACCTGTCAGCCGGGCTAAGGATAATATTGGAGATGTTTGCCAGGAAGTGAGAAGACACCTTTTGAATCAGAAAGAAATCTGCATATTATTTCCATTCATTTACTAACACCCAGAACATGCATAGTTGCATATTTAATTATTGTAAAATGTTTAGTCTTTGTCCGAGGCTGCAGATACTTCATCTACAATAAATTCATCTGAACATTTCACTACTTTACTTCTGCCATAGAACAGATGGAAATACTTAGGGGAAATAAAAGGGGTTATGCCACAAAACTTATTTATCCATTATCCATAGGCTAGAAGATAAATTGCTGATCGGTGGATGTCTGACCGCTGAGACCCCAATCATCCTGAGAATGTTCCTGTTAGGAGCCTGATGAAACAAACAGCTCTATAAGGTCAACTAGAATCCCCAAGTGCAGAGGCAAAAACAGTCCTGGGTGTGTTACGTTATCCCAACCGGAACAGAACCAGGCCCCAGAGTTCTGGCGAAGAACTCCGGGACCTGGTTCCGCTTCGGTTGGGAGAGGGTAGCACACCCAGGACTGTTTTTGCCTCAGCGCTTGGGGATTCTAGTTGCCCAGAACCTTACAGAGCTGTTTGTTGCATCAGGTTCCTAATAGAATAACCAGCCCTACTTCCTCCTTCTGGAACCTTTTTGATATGGAATCAATGCAGGCACTAGTTGAGCAGATGCAAGATTTAGCTCAACTTGTCCAGGATTTGGCTGAACAAGTTCAGAATCAGGAACAGGCTCATTCCCAAGCCCCAGCACTCCCTCCAGCTCCGATGGAACCTTTTGTGAATTTTCAGGAGGCTTGCAAATTATACTTCCGTCTCCGACCCATTCCTCTGAAAATGCACAGCAGTAGGTGGCTATAGTCATCTCCATACTCCAGGGGGATCCGCAATCTTGGGCTTTTTCTCTGCCTCCTCAGGCTCCTGAATAATCATCAGTTGACAACTTCTTCAAGGCTTTGGGTCTTCTGTATGACGAACCGGACGCTCAAACCTTGGCCGAAGTTAAATTGTCTGCTCTACGTCAAGGGAACCAGGCTGCAGAGGATTACTGTGCTGAGTTCAGGAGATGGTCTGTACAGTCTAAATGGAACAACCCTGCGCTTTGTTCCCAGTTTCGTAAGGGACTCTCTGAGGCAGTCAAGGATGCTATGGTGAATTTTCCTCAACCTGTCACTTTGGAAGGATGTATGAAACTCACCGTCCGGCTTGACATACGTCTGCAAGAACACAAAAGGGAAAGGGTGTTCACTGACGTTTCTGCTGCTGTTCCTGTTTCTCCACCTGAACCCAGTCCAGAACCCATGCAACTTGGGGCTGCCATGACCTCCAGGGACCATAGAAAATACAGACAGCGCAGGGGCCTTTGTTTCTTCTGTGTTGAGCCTGGCCACATGCTGAACAAGTGTCCTAAACGTCCAGCCGGAGAGAGTTCCGAACGCCAGGGGTCTTCACAAAAAGACCACACTGGTAATCTGTTTCTTTTCAAAGGTTATTGTTGCCTCTTGAAATTTCTATTTCTGGCAGGTCAGTCCATGTTAAGGCTTATGTAGATTGTGGGTCAATTTTTTGAATTTAGCTACTGCACAGGAGCCAGGGGTTCCGTTATTTCCATTAATTAAACCTGTCCCTGTAACTGCTATTGACTACTCCTTTAGCTCAAATTTCTGTAAAATTTTTCACGTTAATGGTTAAGATTGGAATTATGCATTCTGAATTTCTGTCTTTTCTGGTTTTTGAGAATTTGCCTTCTGAAGTAGTTTTAGGGTTGGCTTGGCTTGAAAAACACAACTGACTTTTAGATTGGCAGTTGGGAGATGTCGTCTCTGTTTCTCTGCCAAGTTATCTTAAAGACTATGAGGATGTGTTTTCTGAATACGGTGCTGATTTACTGCCTCCTCATAGGGCTTATGACTGTGCGATTGATTTGTTGCCCAACATTAGACTCCCTAAGGGGCGACTTTTTAACTTGTCTGAGCCTGAGAGATTGGCTATGAGGGAGTATGTTAAGGACTCTCTGCAAAAGGGTCACATACGTCCTTCCTCATCTCCGGTTGGTGCCGGGTTCTTTTTTGTTAAAAAAAAAGATGGTGGTTTGAGACCATGTATAGATTACAGGGAACTTAACCCCTTCCCGACATGTGCCGTAATAGTACGGCGCGTGTCGGGTCTGTAACTATGGCGACCGCCCGGGAGCCGGGCGGCCGTCATAGCCGCCGGGTGTCTACTGCTTTAAGCAGTAGACAACCGGCTCTAATGCCTCCGATCGGTCCCCGGACCGATCGGAGGCATTAACCCCTCTGGCGCTGCTGTCAAAGGCGCCGGAGGCGCCATTTTCCCGGCGGCGCATGGGCGCCGCCATTTTGGCAGGGATCGCCGGCTCCTGGAGCATGCTCCAGGGCCGACGTCATGTTGCCATGACAGCCGAGAGCCTTGTTAAAGGCTCCCAGCCGGTCTGCAAATTCTCTCTTTTGCAGGCTGGTCTATGCAGCCTGCAAAAGAGATGATGATTTTTTACAATGCATTGCAATGCATTAGCATTGTAATGCATTGCATTAGTGATCAGACCCCCTGGGGTTCAACACCCCTAGGGGGTCTAATAAATGCAAAAAAATAAATAAAAAAAAAAGTAAAAAAAATACAAAAAAATATAAAAAGTATTAAAAGTTCAAATCACCCCCCTTTCCCTAGAACAAATATAAAAGTAGTTAAAAACTGTGAAACATATACATGTTAGGTATCCCCGCGTCCGAAATCGCCCGCTCTACAAATCTATAAAAATATTTTTCCTGTTCGGTAAACGCCGTAGCAGGAAAAATAGTCAAAAGTGCCAAACCGCCGTTTTTTCACTGTTTTGATTCTGATAAAAATTTGAATAAAAAGTGATCAAAGCAATAACATTTCCCGAAAATGGTAGAACTAAAAAGTACACCCGGCCCCGCAAAAAAAGACGCCCTATGCATCCCCGTACACCTATGTATAAAAAAGTTACGGCCGTCGGAATATGGCGACTTTTAGAAAAAAAATTTTTTAACACAGTTTTGGAATTTTTATTAGGGGTCAAAATGTAAATAAAACCATATAAATTTCGTATCCCTGGAACCGTACCGAAACACAGAATATAGGGGACATGTCAGTTTGGCTGCACAGTGAACGCCGTAAAACCAAAGCCCGTAAGAAAGTCGCAGAAATGCATTTTTTCTTCAAATCCACCCCATTCAGAATTTTTTTTCCTGCTTCCCAGTACATTATATAGAATAATTAAAGGTAGCATCATGAAGAAAAAATTGTCCCGCAAAAATTAAGACCTCATATGGCTCTGGGAGCGGAGAAATAAAAAAGTTATGGGGTTTAGAAGGAGGGGAGTCAAAAACGAAAAACGAAAATCAAAAAATGCCATCGGCGGGAAGGGGTTAAAGGGGTTGTCCCATCACAAGGATCCTATCTATACCTCTTGTTAATGTAGATGTAAGATTTTTCCTAAATACACTGCTAAATACACAAAACTACTTTGTTTGTCCACTATCTTACTTTATTAAATTAATTGTTGACACAGCCCTTGACTTATCTGCTCAAAAGTCAAGTGATGTATCTGCGCTTCAGCTAAACGGCAGGTTGCATGAAACCCCGCCCACCAAATGACGCAAGAAACCAGGAAGAAAGAAGATTTTACAGCAGTGAAGACTGGTGAGTATGCGACGCGGGAATACCCCTTTAATAAAATTATGGTGAAAAATCAGTACCCTCTTCCACTCATCCCTGACTTGCTGAATCAGGTTTCTGGGGCTAACTTTTTCTCCAAAATAGATCTACGTGGTGCTTACAATCTGATTCGCATCAGGGAGGGTGGAAGACGACCTTCAATACCCCTGTGGGTGACTATGAATATCTTGTGATGCCTTTTGGTTTGACCAATGCCCCTGCAGCATTTCAAAAATTTGTAAATTACATTTTTCAAGATCTGGAAAAACAAAAGAGATACCAAGCCAATCCTCATGTATTATCACTGGATAGATGTTGTGGACATATAGAAAACAACAAATGCCTCCTCACCTTGATGGGTTGTGAGAAGTCACAACAACCCAAAAGCCTTGAACACCTGTGGATCCTGGGTGGACAGTGCTGAGGCAGCATCTGCAGGTACGCCTCGAAGACGTGTAGGACACCAGAAAAAAGTGGACCAACCCAATATACAGGTAAATGACAGCGCTCACCCAAGCAATTAAAGGTAATCTTCTTTATTGGAAACAGTAGGCACAACGCGTTTCGGACATAAACCTGTCCTGATTGGCTTTGATACTTTTTCAAGATCTATCTGGCTGTTATGTATTTGTCTATCTGGACAACATTCTTGTTTACTCTCCTGATTGGGAAACTCATGTTTGTCAAGTCAGATCTGTGTTACAAATTCTGAGGTAGAATAAGTTATTCTCCAAACTTGAAAAATGTTTGTTTGGAGTACAGCAGTTGTCTTTTCTGGGGTACATTTTGTCTTCTACTGCTATTAGTATGGATCCTACTAAGGTTCAAGCTGTTGTTGACTGGGTTCGGCCTACCTCCCTGAAGGCCTTGCAACGGCCGGACTTGGTGAATTGGAAAGAGGAAGCTGTTAGGGCTTTTGAATTTTTGAAACAGGCATTTTCTAAGGCCCCCGGTACTAATTCAACCTGATCTCAGCGAACCTTTTATTGTGGAAGTGGACGCCTCTGAAGTTGGTATAGGAGCTGTGTAGTCCCAGGGTTCTGCTTCCTTTACTAATTTGAGGCCCTGTGCCGTCTTTTCCAGAAAGTTTTCCCCTGCTGAGAGGAACTATGACATCGGGAATCAAGAACTCCTAGCCATTAAATGGGCTTTTGAGGAGTGGCGTCACTTTCTGGAGAGGGTCAAGCACAGGGTAACGGTCCTTGCGGATCATAAAAATGTAGCCTTCCTTGAGTCAGCCAAAAGATTAAGTCTGAGACAAGCCAGGTGGGCCTTGTTTTTTACTAGATTTGATTTTATTGTCACCTTTAAACATTACCAAGTCTTAGGAACTTAAGTCTACAGAACTTACAGGATAACTGTTACCATCTAATATTCTTAAAGGGATACTGTCAATATGGATTCCGGATGGTCAATTAATACCTTAGCACTGCACTAGGGAGCTGATATCATGGGGTAAATGAATAACCAAAATGAGGCCTAAATAGCCTTAGGCCTGCCGCTGACCCCCCTGACCCTGAAAGTGCCAGTCCCGGCGCTAGGGAAAAAATGGAACCTCCACATACTCAAGCAGAAGCCTCTAGCCTACCCCAGTGCTGGAACCAGCAGAAGTCCCGGCACTGGACAGAGATGGGGTCGGGTGCCTCTGTGCAGCACAGAGGCAAACCCGTCCCGTCCTAACAGTTACCCTAAATGTATTAAACTACAGAGCACAATATAGTGACAAACAACATGTAACAACATATTGTTATATATGTCACTTGTCTAGCTTTGGGCAACTCTAAACTATTATGCAAATGAGGCAGTTGGTGCACTGGGGGTGGGCCTTCAGCCTTGGAGCACTGATCTTTCTGTTCAAGTAGAATGGGTGATGTAAAAAAACTGGGAGGAACAAGTCTCACTGGGGTGGTGCAATAAGGTGATAGTAGGGGTCTGAGTTGCAAGAGCAGTGCCTGCCCCCATTGCACCACCTGCATCATTTGCAGTGCTTTTCTTCAAATGTTCATCACTCTAATGTGATCTTTAACATGGTGGTTACCAATATGGTGTTGTAGGGGCTATTATTAGTGTGACAATGAACAAGGGTCATGGCTGAATCTGCCAGAGCACCTGCTGTTGTTTTTGGTCACCATATATCAAGACCTGTCAATCTTTATGGTAAGGTATGGTCCTTGGTGGCAATGACAGACAAATACATTCTGGCAGGCTTGGCATTGTCTCACAAACAGCTCATTTATATATGGATTAAGGCTAAGGCACCATGTAGTGTGCCGCAGCAAAAAAAGTGCTGTGGAAAAACTGCGGCGGCAATGCATTATGGTTTTTCCTGCAGCACTTTTTACAGAAAGCCCATAGAGATTTGAGCTTCTATTATAACTATAGGAAGACGTGCTGCAACGTTTTTGGAAATTGCAGCCTGTATCTTTCCGCAAGGTGTGGATCGGAGTCGCTAGAATCCCATCCACCTTGCAGTGTCTCTGTAGCATTTACACCATATTGGCCGGTCTCAAAGTTCTTTATCTCAACATTGCATTTTGACACAAAAAACTTTGTTCACCATTTCACTAAGAGTCCCTACAACAACTTATAAGTTCTTTAGAAGAGATGGTGGTACAGACAAACCTTGTGAGTATTTTGGGACGTAGGACATATACAGTCCTATGAAAAAGTTTGGGCACCCCTATTAATCTTAATCATTTTTAGTTCTAAATATTTTGGTGTTTGCAACAGCCATTTCAGTTTGATATATCTAATAACTGATGGACACAGTAATATTTCAGGATTGAAATGAGGTTTATTGTACTAACAGAAAATGCGCAATATGCATTAAACCAAAATTTGAGCGGTGCAAAAATATGGGCACCTCAACAGAAAAGTGACATTAATATTTAGTACATCCTCCTTTTGCAAAGATAACAGCCTCTAGTCGCTTCCTGTAGCTTTTAATCAGTTCCTGGATCCTGGATGAAGGTATTTTGGACCATTTCTTTCTACAAAACAATTCAAGTTCAGTTAAGTTTGATGGTCGCCGAACATGGACAGCCCGCTCTCAAATGATCTGAAAACAAAGATTGTTCAACATAGTTGTTCAGGGGAAGGATACAAAACGTTGTCTCAGAGATTTAACCTGTCAGTTTCCACTGTGAGGAACATAGTAAGGAAATGGAAGACCACAGGGACAGTTCTTGTTAAGCCCAGAAGTGGCAGGCCAAGAAAAATATCAGAAAGGCAGAGAAGGAGAATGGTGAGAACAGTCAAGGACAATCCACAGACCACCTCCAAAGAGCTGCAGCATCATCTTGCTGCAGATGGTGTCACTGTGCATCGGTCAACTATACAGCGCACTTTGCACAAATAGAAGCTGTATGGGAGAGTGATGAGAAAGAAGCCGTTTCTGCACGTACGCCACAAATAGAGTTGCCTGAGGTATGAAAAAGCACATTTGGACAAGGCAGCTTCATTTTGGAAACAAAAATTGAGTTGTTTGGTTATAAAAAAAGGCGTTATGCATGGCGTCCAAAAAGAAACAGCATTCCAAGAAAAACACATGCTATCCACTGTAAAATTTGGTGGAGGTTCCATCATGCTTTGGGGCTGTGTGGCCAATGCCGGCATCGGGAATCTTGTTAAAGTTGAGGGTCGCATGGATTCCACTCAGTATCAGCAGATTCTTGAGAATAATGTTCAAGAATCAGTGACGAAGTTGAAGTTACGCCGGGGATGGATATTTCAGCAAGACAATGATCCAAAACACTGCTCCAAATCCTCAGGCATTCATGCAGAGGAACAATTACAATGTTCTGGAATGGCCATCCCAGTCCCCAGACCTGAATATCATTGAACATCTGTGGGATGATTTGAAGCGGGCTGTCCATGCTCGGCGACCATCAAACTTAACTGAACTTGAATTGTTTGTCCAAAATACCTTTATCCAGGATCCAGGGACTGATTAAAAGCTACAGGAAGCGACTAGAGGCTGTTATCTTTGCAAAAGGAGGATGTACTAAATATTAATGTCACTTTTCTGTTGAGGTGCCCATACTTTTGCACCGGTCAAATTTTGGTTTAATGCATATTGCACATTTTCTGTTAGTACAATAAACCTCATTTCAATCCTGAAATATTACTGTGTCCATCAGTTATTAGATATATCAAACTGAAATGGCTGTAGCAAATACCAAAATATTTAGAACTAAAAATGATTAAGATTAATAGGGTTGCCCAAACTTTTTCATAGGACTGTAACATGGCATTGTTTACAGCTCCCATACATTGTTCTGTTGTAGATCAAAGCAAAAACTTGGTGACAGGTTCCCATCAGATGATGAAATAGCTAAAATGTCCCAAGCAGTTCCTGTAACATGTAACACACTGCTAGAAATGAGCAAATAACAATTCCAAGAGCATCCATGATGAAACAAATGACTTCTATCATTCATAGGCATATAAAGTATATAGATTATCATATTATACACGGAACACTTATAAGGTTAAAGGAAACCTGCACAGGCACATTTTACCTATGGCATAAAACTACCTACCGTCTGCAACTTCACCCACTAAATGGCTCCCTGGTCTACCACTTTGGGAGCCATAAGGCAGCCATATTTAAGTACAACTCATTGTCTCTATGTGATAAAGTTCATGGGATCCTAGTTGAGGCTCCATATAGTGAACTGTAGCTTGTTTTTTTTTAATGTAGATTGTGAGCCCCATATAGGGATCACAATGCACATTTTTTTTTCCTATCAGTAGAATTGGAGGAAATCCACACAAACACAGGGAGAACATACAAACTCCTTGCAGATGTTGTTCTTGGCGGGATTTGACCCAGGACTTCAGCGCTGCAAGGCTGCAGTGCTAACCACTGAGCCACCATGTTGCCCTAGTAGCTTGTTTCTTTGTGCAGTGTTTGGTGTTTTTTTCCTCCCTCATTAACTCTATAGGGAAAATGCTCATTTTTCCTCTGGTAACATTGAAATGCTGCATTTTTAAAAAACGTAGCTTTTCTGCATTTTTTTTCCTTGCAAGGTGTGGATGGCTGTAAAATGCTGTGTTTCTGCTGGAGTTAAATACACTGCATTTCCATAATGTGGAGCCTTAGCCTTAAACTCTCAAATTTGTGAAGTATTAGTGTAACCATGCCTGAAACCTCTCAGTACTTACGAGTGGGAAGATATACCTCGCATATGCCCAGTCCTACACAGAACATATGTCACACATGCCACTTTCACATCACTGGAAGATAGGACTTGTTCTCCGGACACAACACTCACACCCTGGACAGATTCTGCGCATTTCCCATTCTCATGCAGGGCACATCCAGGATTGCCAACAATCTGTGAAGTCTTTCAAAAATAGGCAATTTTTTTCTACGTAGACATAAATCACTTATCAATAGGATTTATTAGGATTTTCCAATTTGTATATGAAGAAATTTTTCTCATCAATGCTTTTTGGATAAAATATCTTTAAAAAACCTCTATGAGATAGTAACATCTGTACATCTGACTCCTGGTAGAAACCCTGTAGGCTGGGAAATGACAACTCCTACTACAAAGATGATGCTTTCTAGGTTTCCCATATGTTGTCATAGAAGACGTGACTGAAAACATGACACGGAACAGTATGTGTAGCAATCTCCTGTCAACTGAAAGAGAAGAGAACAAAAATACTCTAGAGGTCAGATATAAAACAAAATTCTTGTCTATCCCAGGACTGGCTAAGGCCCGGTTCACATCTACATTCCTTTCCTTTTGGCGAAGTCCGCTTGGGGACTCTCTAAACGGAAACCTAATCCGCTTTAATAAGCGGTTACCTGCAGACTCCCTAGACTATAATGGAGTTCTCGTAGTTTCTTCCCGAAACAGTTTGAAGCGCTTTTCTCTCTACATTTTTTAAGTGGAAAGGGGAACGGAAACCCCATATAGAGAGTCAATGCTGGTGTGAACCCAGCCTCACATATTGGATGCTGAAACTAACATGTTGCTCAGGAATGGAGCTAGAGTAAAAATTCCAACTGTGCTGTAGTTGTAGTTGGTGGAGATGGTGAAAGGTCCTCTGTAAACTATATTTCTCAATTTATGTATATATAATCTATATGCAAAAAATTTAGTAAGTCTAAAATTACCTTGTGCTGATCATCTCCTGATCCCAAATAAGAGCTAGTATTATATCCCAGAGGTGGATTCACACTTGTGCATGCTACAAACAGTGCCCTATTGGAACATCAGAAACCAAGAGCCAAACCCTCTCTGAACGAGTCTATGGGGAGGAGCCTGAAAACGTGTTGATCGAGTAGTTTGACCCATCCTGTTCACCTTTGCTCAGCTCTCAGTTTGTACGGGAAGCGGATACATTATGTAGATTAGTCAGGGTGCTCCTGCATGATACAGAATAATTTTCTATTATAGCATTGTGGTGACTGCTGTCAATACCGACTTGATGTTTTTGCTTGCATATTAGGACATCTTCTATTTCTATGACTCTGTCACTTCCATTACAAGTCATATTGAAATCAGATTCTACACAGCTGCCATACTAGCACAGTCAGCAGAATACAGGGTAAATGGTACATGTATTCTACTGACAGTGCCAGGACATCAGCCACTGGGAATTTTCCATGTTGACCTTCTACAGTTGTAGGGAGTGATTTGAGTCATAGATGTATATTATGGAATAACTTATCATTTCCACATTTGCCTTAGATTCTTGCTTTCGTTAATCCACAATGGCTGATACTTTGGCTAGATTTGGCCATTTTCAACTAAGCTTATTGGCCCTCTTAGATAAAATATTACTGCGTGCTGTGGATTCAAGCAAGAACCACAAACTCCTGGTGCCCTGGTATTCCCTTTGATCCCTTACATTTCAGAGTGGGGAATGGATTTTCACTTGAGTGCTGTAAAACCCAAATATACAAGCCAAAGGTGAAGCAAGTTCTTAATGTATTCTTCAAAGTAGCTCCAAAGTGCAACTTCACTTGAAGAATATACTTAAAATAGTGATCTAAGTTCATTTATCCAAAGGGATAGAGTGAGATATATAAAGATATGTAAAATGTCCTGATGAATGTCAATATGCATAACTATTTATAAGATATCCACATTCATTTAATGAGAATTAATAGCGTTGGTTCCAAGTGCAGCCGTGCTAACACACTTTGGGTGGCTGGCTTATCATTACAGCTATTGAATAACAGAATACATGTCATGATGGACGTTGCCACCCGACAGGTGCTGTTAATCACTTTGATGTTGGCCTCTGCCTTCATTCAGCAAGTGGATTAAACTGCCAAAAACTCCTGCACTCTGCGTTCTCAGCTGGGAACGCTATCCGGAGAAACCACAGAGAAATCTACTGAGGAGAAACCGAGATAACCACCATTTCTTGTTCTACAGACGGTGTCTCAAGTGAGTTTTTATCAGTGTAGGACTTGAAGGGCTTGTCTTATTAAAGATACCTCTTTCATATGAAAGCCAAAGCGGCAGGTCCAGTAATAAGAGCCCTTGGAACAGTTGTTGCCTTTGGCTGATATGTGGGACAAGGGAAAACTTGCTTTATATGTGGCCATTCAAAAAATGGTAATATGTTTATAACTGGGAGTAAGATCAACTCTATGTTTAAAGGGAGTCAGGATTTGAGGACCCCTTCCCGTATAGAAGGGATTGTTGGGACAACCTCTTGGAAATTCTGAACCCAGGGGAACCAGTCTTTGGAATGGTTTTAAGTATTCATGTTGGATTAATGGCAATATACAATGATTTCTACTTTCACATATCTTTTCACTAAAGGTGCATGCCAACCAATCGCATTTATCCCATATACACAGAATAGGGGAAACATTGCAGATCAGTGTAGGTATGACCACTGGGAACCTAATGATCACAAAAACGGGGGTGCTTTGTACTCCGATCTGAAAAGAGCATTGATCAACTAGACATGCCGTTTCTACATTGATTTCTAAGGGACTGCCGGAGAAAGTCAAGCACTATATATCTCCTGTGGTCCCATAGAAACACACAAAATGGCAGCCCATCTGCTCAATTACTTCTGCATTCAGATTCAAGGCACCCTAGTTTTTGTGATTGGTGGAGGTCCCAGTCGCTGGACCCTTACTGGTCTCCAAGTTATATTCTAGCTGTAGGGGATATAATGCATTTGTGGACAAACCTCTTTCACATCTAATACGTGAATTCTTATTAAACTATTGTAACCAAATGTAACTGAATCATCATTGATACAAAGATATAGAGACATTTGCCTATCCGCAGGATAGGTGACAAATGTCAGATCTCTGGGACCCCTATCAGTCATTATTACAGGAATCCTCACGAGAATATCCTACCATACCACCATATTGAAGAGGAGTTTTTTTGGGCAGCTATTGATCGGCCATACAATGTAACTCAGATACCTGTTTTCCCAGTTACAGAGGAAATCAGAAATAAAAAAAATAATTTAGGCTGGGGCCCCACGGGACGTAAAAGCCGCGATTTGCCCGCAGCAGAGACGCTGCGGGAAAAATCGCAGCATTTTACAGTACAAGCAGTCAACGAAGTTTCCGGCACCCAGGTAGTATGCTTCCAAAGTGTAACTTTATTCTGACAAAATATACAAACGTTTCGGTCCAAATTAAAGACCTTGTAGCTATGTCATCATACATTAATAGTGCAGGTGAGGACAAAAAACTGTACAATAGAAGTCTATGGAGAGAGGAGAGGGGAGTAAGTGGAGAACTAAGCAAAACTAAGAGACATCTGCACTATAGAGAGGCAGTTTCCTTTCACAACAGAACTGGGCTGTCAAAAATAACTCTCTACCTTTCTACTGATAGAAATGACTCATTTAATGCTTAATGCCTAATTTCTCTGTCACTCTCCATAGTCTTAATTGTAAACCTATCTGCTTGTGTATGGAGTATGGACTGAAGTCAAGCAAATAATAAGTAAACACAGGAGTAATAGTTAACGACACAGGCACTTTTCTTTAGTGAAGTGTATTGTAAAGTTTGTTCCCTTCACCTGCACTTTTGATATATGAAGAGTAAGATTGGATACAGCTGTATGTTTGGTCATATCCATTTAGGATACATTTAATATTTCCATAATTAACTCTGTGCTATGTCAGAAGGGCTGTTTGTTCCAATGGCACCCAGTAGTATAGTAAAATCCGTTTTGTGGAAGATCTTCTACTTGTCTGTAGTATATAAAACATTACTACAAGTTATACTTGATATACAAACAGAGGTCATTCCAAAGGGACACATAAAATATACAATATCTCCTCTGCTGCACATATTACTAAGTAGATTCCATTCTTGTAAATGCTCTGAGCCCATCAATATATTGTACTACGAAGAAATCTATTATAACGTAATTTGCAGGGGTATACATTTTTTAATACTTATTTCAAGCACCCACCACGTCTTTTCTAAAATCGGCCTAACATAACCACAAATATGAATCATTCAGCACACGAGAAGCTGCTTTGGGTTTCCACGACCTGTATAAAAGCACTTGGCATCCAGCCTGGTGCCTTATATTATCTTAAATAATTCCTCAGTGACTGCGAATTCATCTATAATTTATGCCAGGTGATACATTACTCTACATATTTTACAACTCTCGTAAAACAATTCTGCTTAGCGACCTGTTATGGCACGAGAATTACAAAGAGGTGAAAGTAAATACAGAATAGTGTGATAGTGTTCTTGTGAAAAGCTTCTGACATGATTTCATAATGAGGAGGTCCATCATTTCTGCTCACATACACCCACCAAAACAGGTCTATGGCTGAGGTCCCACGTTGCGGAAAATCCGCTTTTTTTGTTGTAGATTTTGCTGTGTTCTTCTTTATGCCAAAACATGGAGTGGATTCACAGGAAGAGAGTATAAGTATCATAAAGTATGCATGTTGTTTAAATTAGTGGCAACAGGAATGGGTACAGAGTCAGTCTGTGTCCATTCTGTGCAATAGGTTAATGTCCGTTGCTGTCATCCTTTGACAGAAGACAGCAATGGACATTTATAACGGTAGTGTAAGTGCTAACGCTTTTTCACTGTGCACCTTGTCTGTCCGGATTGTCAGCCATCTGAATCTCATGATAAGTCTCTGTTCACCATAAGGTGATGTCTCCTTAATGTGACATATTATCCCTTATCCAGGGCCCCACGTGGACGAAAAGCCATGGCGAAAACCATGGTGTTTTACAGTCTTTGCAAAGAGGATGGGATTCTAATGAATCCCATCCACACATTGCGGAAAAATCCGCCCAGCGGTCACACTGCAATTTCCAAAACTGTTGAGGTTTTGGATATCACAGCATGTTAATTATTAGAGATGAGCGAACACTGTTCACTGTTCGGATCAGCCGATCCGAACAGCACGCACCCATAGAAATGAATGGAAGCACCTGTGATGCCGACTTTGCCAGCGGCCGGCGTCACAGGTTCTTCCATTCATTTCTATGGGTGCGTGCTGTTCGGATTGGCTGATCCGAACAGTGTTCGCTCATCTCTATTAATTATACCTTTCCCTATAGGTATAATGGACGTAGAAATTCCACAGGGGAAACCTCTACAGATTTTATGTGAAAAGCGCTGTAGGGAAACCTATGATGAGTTGCTGTTGCAGTTGTTCCCGCAGCGCTTTTATTGTGCGGCCTACTACTTGGGGCCTTAGCCGAATTGAGATTTAGCAAGCAAATTGCTAATAAATTTTTACAAAGCCAAAAAATGGAGTATATGTTGTGTGTAAAATTTATTATGGTTCACACCACTTTTTTACGTCTACTTCAAGAGAATTCAAAATGTAGCAAAGACGTACAATAATAAAATGTGCTACACTTATTAAAGATGTGAATGCAAAATTTTTTTACAGCATATTATTGGTGTAAATATTCATTAACAGTGTTGTCTCCATTCCCATATGCTGGAATATATATATACATATATATATATATATACAGTATATATATATATATATATATATATATATATATATAAATATGTGCGATTTTCCTTATTATAGACTTATACTATGTAATGATACTATCTTTTAAGCCCCATTTTCTCTCTCTAAAGCTCATTAAGATACAGCAGATGTTGTTACTATGCCTTTGGTTTTACCTTTATTGAACTTTTACTGCACATGGCTGGAAAGCAGCGGAGCATGTAATAATCAATATCTCACTTCATCTTATACAATTACCATACTGATTCAGAGAGCTCACACCTAGAAAACACTGTGCCGTAGACAAAGCTCTCGTTACATTAATATGCAGATTAGATATGAATTAGCAATGAAGTATCCGGCTAATGGATTAGACTAGATTTTATTTATTCCTTAATAATTCAAAGGCACCTATAAGGTAACCGTGAGCGAAATCTACAATTCAACTACTGTCTTTATAATGCACAACCAATGCATGTCACATAAAATCCAGAATTTTTTGTCCTTGATGGCTTATAAACAGGCACAAAGGACACCCCATCGATCTCAGAGGAATACTGGGGGCAATTGCTTCCGTTGTCACTGATGTTGTGCTTTTTTTATTACTTAAAGAAAATGTGTTTTCAGAAAATTACTTCTTTTTATGAAAATTTTTAAAGGGAATGTGTCCTTTGGTTTACATGTCAACTATAATTATACACAATTCCTAAAATTCATATGGTTCTGACTCTGACCACTAAGCCAAATAATATGATGACACTTCCTTTTTTCTGTTGGAGATTTCTTTGCAGCAGTCACCTCATTTATCAGCCTCCTGATGATCTCAGGTATCATGTATATGTAAATAAGACATATAATACACCAGTCACATTAGAGGATTTCACAGCTTATGTTCCCTGTACAATAACCTCCGCCCAGGTCACAGAGCATGCCTAGAAAACTCTCCCATGTGTCAATGGCCCAGGAAGTCACAGTCTTATTATCTGTATTTAATTTTTTTTTTAATCCTGAAATTATATAGATTTACTCTGGTCATCTAAAGAGGTCTTATCTCCATATTATCAATGGCATAATTACAAGAATAAGTAACATCTGTATTGCAATCAACATAGAAGGAATTCTTTACTGTAAGAGCAAAGAGACCAAGGAAATCTCTTCCAGAGAAGGTGATCATAGTGATTCTGTGAAGATTATAATCATGTAATGTATGAAAAACATTGTTATCCTTAAAAGCTGAATGCTAGATATACTTGCTTATGCTTGAAACTGGTATAATGTTATATGATAAGATGGCACATGTATCCAGGATGGGTGCACGAAAAACAAATGCTTGGCTTGCTGCCAGAAGACAGCACCCCAAGGTTACCATGCAGGACCGGGAGTAGCTGGCTATATATGGCACTGCTTAAACTTTTTCTGTTTGATTGAGATGTACCATACCAATCAGGAATGAATATGAAAACTTACATTGTTGTTATATCACTTCCTTTCTCTGCAATTATTTAACCCCCGTGTTTTAATAAAAAGTGCATCAGCACACATTCTTTGGCAGAGAAAACAACGAATACCAACAAAGAGTGGTGTGACTTCTTTACCGCCTGACACTCAGCCTAATTAATTAGGACGACGACAGTTACCCAGGATTATTGGTCAATTAGTCATAAAGGCGACTCTGACCTTATCAATTCTACCAATAGAGTGCAAAAGAGGCCTTGATGTTTTGTGAAGGTTGTAGTCATGTAATGTATGAAACATTATTATCCTTAAAAAGTTGAATGCTAGATATAGTTGTTTATGTTTGAAACTGAAAAACAAGATGGCTGCACCCAGGATAAAACCGATTGTTTCCAAGGAGCACCTGCTTGGCTCACTGCCAGGAGACCTCTCCCAGAAGACACCACTAGGAGCGGAAGCAGCTGTCTATATATGGAACTGTTTAAACTTTCTTTTTTGTGTGATTAAAACGTATTACACCACTCAGGAATGAACACAGAACTTACACTATTCTTATCTCTTTTCCTTTGTCTGCTGCTATTTAACTCCACGTTGTCTGAAATAAACTACGTCAGTGCATATCCTCTTTGCTGAGAGAGGAACTAATACCAACATTGTGAGTGGTGTGACTTCTTTACTGCCTGGCACTCAGGCTTATCAATTAGGACGACGACAGTTACCCGGGATTACTGGTCATTTGGTCATAAACACGGCCTCTGACCTTATCACTTTTATTGAGTGTAACAATATAATAGGTCATAGTTAACAGATTTCTGCATATAGGTTGTTGATAGAAGGAGTTAGACTATTGCCAACTTCAGATATAACAAGGAATCTATCTTCCTAAGATGAGAAAAATTGTCTTCTACCTCAAGAGGATTTTGCCTTTAATGTATGAACATTGTGGGATAATAGGCTGAAATGGATTGTTTGTCAGCCTTACAAACTATATTATTATAATGTAATATAGCTGGAGGTAAATAATATAGGATCCATAATGTACAAAGGGAGATGGACAGAATTTCCCTCTTCCCCTCTCTCTTCTTACTTCTCCCTGCGCTATGACACTTCCAGAGGTCAGAGAGCATATTTACAAAACTTATCCATAGGGAGGCGTGATCCAGAGCTCCAATCAGTGGCAGCCATTGTCAGAGCTCAGAATCACACCCCCTTGTCTGCTCCTGCCTGACACCGCCCTCCTAACAGTACAGAGACTAGATAGTATATCCTACACCAAAAGTAACAGTATTGATGGCTCAGGGCTAGAGAAAAAATTTCAACTGCGCCAGAATCCGTGAAGGTTCACCTATTCATTGATATAAAGAACTGGATTTTTTGGAGTTGGTGAAAGCCTAAAATATGCATTTACCTCCATGAAAGAGCCCACCCCAATAGGACTGTACTTGGTGCTGCTTGCACCATTTTGAAATCCAAGACATTATTCTGGGCATGGTTCTCTTGACAAACAGATTGTCAAGTCCAGAGTGTGGAGCTATGTTGAAGGAGGTAGCCATTGGAAGTCAAATGACATGATATAACTGAAGGTCTGACACATTCACGGTCAGATACTAGCTTTGGAACGGTGCACTGAACTAGAGTATACTATATAGGCCCAGGTCCTGGCTGACATGAGAGACTAGCTTCCCAATAATATATATATATGTTTTGGACTGTGAACATTTATCTGACTTCTAGAGAAAATTCTACTAAAAGATGGGACCTTCTTACTAATCACAGCCCATCTTTTGTGTAAATCTTTATTGTGATGTAGTACAGGGTTTGTTTTTTTTAATAATAGCCATAATTCTGTTTAACCTGTTTGACTTGAGCAACTAATGCTATCCTATCCTTGCTCTCAGCAATATTACCCTCACAATCCAATTTGGAGTGCCCCTAGAGGTGAAACCATTAACTATATGCTCTACCTCATATTGATAATCAGATTATCCTCAGTCGTGTTGTTATGTAGCCAATGGGGGTAGCCTCGACAATATGCTCCAGGTGACAGCTCCGAGCCCTGAGAGTGATGTTAGCTGCCGTTGGCTCTTGAAATGTAATTGTGTTGTGCTTGTGTGAAAGAAACAAATCTGCACATGAGGAAATTCTGAAGAACATCAAATATAAAGGCCATAATACATCCTTATTACACTGACCATGTTACAGCCACAAATACTTTCCCAGTCACAGATCTAATGAGACTCCATGATAGTGTAAATCATGCCACCAGACCTATGGTCGGAATGAGATTTACAGATGGACGTATTATGCGCGTAAACTTTTTACACAAATGCGGCGTCCAATGAAACATGTCACAGTTTTCTATCTGGTTTGTTCACATCTGAAAAAAATTATGGGGTGAATTTATTAAGACGGGCTTTCTATAATGAAGTCCCTGACTGGCACTAACATCACCTGAGATATTAAGAGGCTTTGGCGCCAAAATGGAATTCAACACCAGTCAACAACTGTTGTAGATTGGAGGTAAAACTCACGGCAGCCTTCTGGCACCAACTATAGTCAATTTGTTGTACCAAGATGTTTGTATGCCCCGGCCCATCTTACATTGTGTCTCGCTTTGCCCTCGTTCCTACAAAGGCAGAGAGGGAGGGCTATACCAATTGTCTGACATAAAGGGAATAGCAAATTCGCCACAGTATGCTTCCATATGTGATCAAATGGAAATGGAAATCCTCTTTGGAATCCTTATTATGGCTCTGCACAAAACCAAGTTTCAATATGATCTTCTTCACAAAGTATAAGCGATTTCACTATCTTTATAGACAACCAAAATCAGTGACCCAAAGTTACTATTGTTATTGACAGAATTCTGTTATATTCTGTACCATGTTCCATCTAGTTTTAAGCAATTTTTTCTGACTAAATTGGAATGTGGTATAACAGGACGGACAGGGCTTAAAATTCAACAATGGGCACTAGAATTACATAAAAATGTAACTATTATTTTTTAACTCAAATTGCAATCTTCTTAAGATTATACAGTGGACACATACATAGAAATGTACCACAGGGGTCTAGGGATGAAGTTTAGAGTAGGACAAGTATGGTGGGGACAAGGTAGTAGAAAAAGTATGGGACAGTAGTAGACATGTACACATCCAAAACACTAAGGGTTGTCAGGGTCTGGGGTTGCTAGGTGGGGTGGCATAGACGCACAAGTCCAGTTTCTTGAGTCCAAAACAAAGGTAGAGTTTTATTTTCACTCAAAAAGGCAGGGAAGCAACAAAAGGAAACAATACAAAAATAAATACCTGCCCGGCTAGGCACTAACTAAACATAGAATAGGTTACCTCACCTATAATAGCAGACTCAACAGTAGGTTGCATCAACCAAGACAGCTCCAACAGTCTGACCTTCCTGCTGGCTCTCCAGCCAAGCTCTGTCCAAAGTCTTGCTGCTGGAGCTGACCTTTTAAACCTCACTGATGAGGACAATTCACAGCAGCTGACACGCTGCAGAAACATCCACAATGCGTGGACTGGAGGGGGTTGGAATGACAGGTCCTACTACCAACCTACCTGCCATTCCTAAAAATCCAGCCCAATAGAGAGAACTTGAAATAACGCCCAGCAGACAAAAGTTATCTGCTGAGAACCAGTCTTTCTGGAGTTTTTCATCTCACCCACCTGAGTAGTCTGAGTTAGATGTACACCCCCTCCATTATCTGACCAGCCATCGGCTTACAGGGTGCATACACACAGAGTAACTCGTAAACATGTGTCAGAGTGACCGCTGTAAAACAGAATCCCATTGATTTCAATGGGTGCCAGTCTTACGTGCGCTACGCATTGAAATGAATGGGTTTAAAAGCCTCCCATTGATTTCAATGTGTAGCGCGCGTAGGACTGGCACCCATTGAAATCAATGGGATTCTGTTTTACAGTGGTCACTCTGACACGTGTTTACGTGTCTGAATGAGTGGAGTGTTACTCCGTGTGCATGCACCCTTAGGGAGCATTCACATGGAGGAAATTGGCGCTGAATTTGGTGTGGAATCCGCATCAGATTCAGCGCTGAAAAGTCAATGGGAGGCCTTTTTCCAGCACTGAAATTCCACACCAAATTCCTCACCATTTTACTCCATGTGAAGGGACCCTTAATGTGAATTGGGTGGAGTCCAGTCTTTTTAGAGATTGTTGAGTAACCTTGTTCAGCCTGATGAATATCAACAGCTCTTCTTGTGAGGTCATTAGAAATCTCCTTGGCTCATGCCATGATACACCTTCACAAACACGTGTTGTAAATATCAGACTTGACAGATCCCTCTTTTATAAATAAATCAGGTCGTGCTTACTCATGACTAATTGTCATCCCATAGATTGAAATCCTAAAGGTTCACATACTTTTGCCTTTCTCAGATACTGTATTTGGCTATCTCCAGAATAAATGGAGTGGTAGGGTAGATGCTGGGCCTGCCTGTCCATTGGGATGGGGACCCCTGTTCTCAGGATTGATGGGAGTCCCAGGGGTTGGACATCCACTGGTCATGAAGTTATCCAATTGTCCTGAAAGTCACGCATAACCTGACCATTGTCCTGACGTATCACACAGGGGTCTTTGCTCAGATGTTTTGGGAGTAAATGATACAGTTCTGAATTTTACCACCTCCACCCACAGCTACATACCTGGACTTGTCCTATTCATGTGATATAAGGTGGTTCAGATTTAGAGCTTTGCACATTTTGCACCAATTGTGATGTCATGTGATGTCTATGATGTCATGTGTAAGGATGCAGTGGACTCAGGACCTTTTTTTGGCAAAAAGCTCCCTGCATCCTGGATTTTTTTTCTAATAAAAGTGTGTGGCCACAGCCCACAACGCCATTCAAGCATGCAAAAGCCTGCGGGCATTGACAAGCCAGTTTTATGGCAGATATGACAAATCATCTTTCACTTCATTTAAGGAAATTACAGATAGGTTGCGGTTGCAGGACATTTCTAATGTTAACCATGTAATTGCCAGTTCCCGGCATTAATATACTGACAGACACTTCCTACGTGCACAACTACATCTCCAGTGTCCAGAGCTGTCATCGGTCATGCTAATGAGCAGAGTAGAGATGGAGACTCACAATGACAGCTGGTGAAAGGGGAGGTTTAAGTCTAGCTTGTGTCACCACTTCCTATTACTCTCCTTCTGCTTTTGTTCACAATTTATTCTACATACTTCCTTTTCTGGCAGAGACAACAGTAAACCCGTCGTGGCGTCCTAAGACAGTGGGACAGGTGAGAGACAGGAGCAGCATGGGGCTGAAGAGTTGTCTGCTTCGAGGTGGGACCCAGGGGTAATCTATCTGCAGGTCGTAGAGTTGAACCATGTAAACCGTGTTTTCTATGACAGATCAGAGAGGCCATGATGTGTCTGTGTGTGATGTATTAGAACTATGTGGTCGTGTACTTTCCTGACAGTTTTAGGATCCTGTGAAGTAAGGGGAAGATTGCAGGACGGTTTCCTGGTGCATTCCGTTATGAACGCTGCAATATATAGAAATCGGATATTTTTCAAAGTACAACTGCTGAACGCAACGGATTGGTAAAATGTAAATCTGGCCCATTCAGACTGTCATATTGATAGTTTACCTATGTATATAAGAGAAAGGAACTATAAGGAAAATAATTCACAGTTGAAAAAATTGATCCATTCAGAAAACTTTGATCTCTCCTGTAAATGGTAGTTTAGACGTAAAAAAAATGAATATTTTTTTTTTTACTGTGTATATATTCTTTATGTCAGTAAGTTTACAGAAATACCACATTTCTATAGGTTTTTGTGTTTACTATTCTTGTGCAATAAAAGCACATAAATTTTTTACTTTTACATTCATGGAGTTGTGTAAAGGTTTATGAGCTGTTGGGTTACAATGATGTTTTCGGGTAGTATTGCTATATTATTACTATATTTCTGTTACTAGTACTATTAGATATACTGAAACGGTGGATTTGGAGGTCATTGTTTGGCCCTTGTCAAAAGTTTGCCTTGTTTGCCTGCTATGTGGCCTTATTCCTCCCATAACCACGGACCTGTGTGATAGGACAAGTGACATCACTCATCATCAGTTCAGCTAATTGCAGTTTGCTGATAAAGCCGAGTCTGTTATCTCTCTATGTAAACACACATATAACACTGAGTCCATTCTCTACAAACATGTGCATATTATCTGATCTGCATAAGTATTGTGATACTTCAGTGTCCTGTTCAGCAAGGTGGTGGTGGTGGGGAAATACAGGAAGAGAGAAGTAGAGACAACAGACAAACTGATGAAACACTGAGATGGGAAAATCCCTTTAAACACTTTTATCAATTATACAGGTCATATCTGCGGTTATCCAACTGATACCTGATCATGTCTCTCCCTCGACAGCTAAGAGATGAAAGGTAAGAGGCATATATCATAAATGTACTGACAATGTACAACTTAAAGGGAAGGTCTATCTTGCCAACAATTTCTTGTCAATGCTTCAATTCATCTAAAATAAAAATAAAAAAATCAGGCAACCTGGTAAATAGCATTGATGTAACATCTCTGCCTCTTCTGATCTCTGTGCCACCCTCTGCTCGCATGCTGTGGCGCAGGAGGCGTGTGCAATTTGATAACTTGCTTAGAGTTTTTGGTGTTGCATTGTCTGAACACTGTCCTATTCCTTCACTTTGTTAATTGATTTTCCAACACACCCGTCTCCTTCACCTTTTTCCCTCTGCTCCTCTAAGAGTTAAGTTTTGTTTTGCCCTGTGATTGACAGCCTGCCTTACTATCAGGTTCAGGTTCGTATTCGTGTATTCTGACTCTTGACCCCTGGCTTTCCCTATTGACTACTCTTTTGGATATCAATTTTGACACTGCATTGCTCGACTGTTACTGGACCCTCGGCTAGCTGACCTCCCTTGTTGTTATTTGTCTTGTCTGCGTTTTATGTTTCGCGTATATAGGAAGGGATCGTCTCCAAGTTGCCGCCTATTACATAGGATAGGACTAGGCAAGCAGGAAGGGACAGTGGTGGGCTTCAGCTTAGGGCTCACTGTCTCTTGTGCCCCTTCCCAGGGTTTCCAGCAGCTACTGGGGAATTGATCCTATTGCAATTCCCTAACACTTGATCAAAAATTTCCAATGGTCCTGTGTCTACAGCTCCTTGGAAGACTTGCATGTGTCTTCATAATTACAGACTACAAACTTTGTTTAGGCCAGTCCTGTAGTCATACTGTCTTCCATCCATTCTCTGTGACTCTGCAACCGTTTTTTTTTTTGTTTTTTTTTTTCAATTTGCAAGGAAGTATAAAAAATAAAGAAACAAACAAATAGAGGTTGTGCCGTTATGGACATTTTCTCCCCTATCCACAGGGTGGGGACAAGTCTCTGATCACTAGGCACCAGAACACTGGGTTCCCCAGTCATCTGGAGATCAGGACGCCCCAAAGTCCCCCTAAGTCATCCATGTGACTGCAGTGCCAGTGTCCTTGTGTGACCAGTGCTCTAGTCACTGGTATGAGGCTGCCAGGACTATAACTTCTCCCATAATATTAGCTTGAGATTATCATAACCAAAGCACTTTCCGGAAAAGGGGTAAGCAGAGAAGACAATTGTATGGCATGCTATTGAAAGAGGGACACAATTTATGGATTTTTTTTAATAAGAAAACCAAATTTCTGCTTTTGAATTTTTTTGACCAATTGGTGTTTCTCTGTTCACTAAGGATTGGTGGTGAAAGGCACATCAGCAATATATTCCACTCTCTGCCTATATATTGGTGCAACATACAGCTGGTCGGGACAAACTGTGTAAAATACATTATTTTGCCTTTGGACTACTCCCAAGTCTTGGGACCCCAAGTGGCGCAAATGCGGTGGTTTGGCTGCAGCAGGAACGCCGTGGCAAAACCACAGCATTTTACAGTCCCTGCAAGGAACTAGCAAATCCCATCCATACATTGCAGAAAAATATGCGCAGGGGAAATATAATAGGTATAATAGAAGCAGAAAGTCCGTAGAGGACAATATGTGGGCTTTCTGTGAAAAGTGAGGCGGGAAAAACTGTGAAGTGTTTCCACTGTGGTTTTTCCCGCAGCGCTTTTTTCTGCGGCTCGCTACATGGGGCCTTAGTCTAAATGAGTTGTCCCTGAAACCGCTGTATATGAATCTGGTTTTTGTTGCATTGAACCACCTGGTTGCTATCTCTAGGAGTCTTAGTGTAGGTGACACCTGAACTAGGATGGTCGAGAGAAACCAGCACATAGCACCAAGGGATCAGGTGAGGGAATAGATGAAGTACAGGCCGCGGTGATGCCTGGTAGCATACATTTGTGTCACACCATTCCATTACCTGTACACATTGGTTCCTTATGGCCAGATCAGTGGCGTAACTACCGCCATAGCAGCAGAGGCAGCTGCCACAGGGCCCGGGACATTACGGCCCCGGTGACAGCCGCTACCGCAGCTATCATTATACTCGGGGGTCTTTTCGGACCCCCGAGTATAATGATTGGAGGACCAGGAGAGGTAAGAAACATAAAAAGCACTGTTACTTACCTCTCCACGATCCTGGCCAGGCCTCCTTCCTAGTTGTCTGACGTCTCTGACGTCACATGAACCCGGCCTGCGTCCCGAGTCATGTGACGTCCGACGTCATTGAAGGAGGACGACAGCGTAGGAGCCGGGGGACAGGTAAGAAACAGTAGTTTTTTATGTTTTTATTCCCCCGGGTCTCCGATTATTATACTCTGGGGTCTGAAAAGACCCCAGAGTATAATTGTTTATGGGTGTCCACAGTGGGACATAATACTGTGTGCAGGAGCCACTATGGGGGATAATACTGTATGCAGGGGCCACTATGGGACATAATACTGTGTGCAGGGGCCACTATGGGGGATAATAGAACATGCAGGAATGCGTAGGAGGGGGTCGGTCGAGGTCTTCGGTGTCGGTGTCAGGTGGGAGGAGGGGTGCCCATGTCAAAACTTTGCCACGGGGCCCCGCCATTCCTAGTTACGCCACTGGGCCAGATATAGCTGTCCAGCGTAGAGTAGACAATTCCCATGTGTTACAGATATATTTACTGATTTATATGTGTTTTTCATTGATGTCTCTGATGTCCTTTTACCTCTTTTGTATATTGCTTTAGTGACTTTGAGCAGCTTGCAGAAGATGTTGCTGTGTCGGCCCATATTGCAGATGTAGAAGAAAGAAGTGGTTTCTCAGTATACTACGTAAGAAAATTCCATAACAAATAATGTATAAGACAAAATTATTATCAGGTTATTACCTGTACAACATATATGGTGCTTGGATAGTCTACTTGAGGGTCTTGAGATAAGATGTCACAATTCTGTCAATGGTTTCTGTTGATTTGAGCAGGATCTACCAACAGTATAATGGAAGCTATGGAAGCATCCTAGTCGGCTTGTATAGGGGTTATACTGTATATACATTTCTTTTGTCTGTCCCTCCCACCTTTCTCTCTCGATATATCCATTTGCACTATTTTGTGTGTTATTTGCATACATTATTGCATTTTGTTATGGCGAACGAGTTCAGCTTTTTTAATATGTACTACCCAGTCCATACTACCTTCCCCCTATATATACATTTATGTATGTAATATTTGTATGTAATCCATAAATATGAATTGTCTTTTTGCCGTTGCTTGGGTTTCCTTTCTTATCTTTTGCTTTATGTGCCGTACTGGTGTAGCTACATGAATGCATCTCAATATAAAGGTCCATACTATCATGGACCCGTACAACTTTCTATAGAAGTGCAATCAAGTCTATAGGCTTGAAAGTTAGGGCCTAACTGCACCACCAGCTTCTTGTTACTTACATTATACATATTTTGTTATATTACATCATCCGCTACCTATGCCATAACTTTGCCAGATTTTGGATAACTCCTTCATTTTATAAATCATATCACATTGATCTCTTACTCTTCCTCCGTCATTTTGTCATTGCAGACATTTGTGATTGAGGTTAAAACGAAAGGTGCATCTAAGTATTTTATATACAGGAGATATAGCCAGTTCTTCACCCTGCATGCAAAGCTTGAAGACAATTATGGACCCGAGAAGGGTATGGCACCCTTTATTTGCACCCTCCCGCCATTACCAGGTAAGTAGCCCTTGTATGTTCAGTTATTTCAGAGCATGCGGTGAATGCAGCATTGAGCTGTGGTCATTGCTGTCTGTACCTTTAGTCGATGACCATTGTCATGGGACCAGCATTCCTCTGTAGCCTAATTTCCCATTTATTTGATGTGTGAGCTCTTATGTGCACTGTGCCCAGTGTGATGTATCTAATAACCTTGTCTTACAGCAAAGATTTATGTTGGGAACAAGAAGGAAATTGCTGAGAATCGCATTCCTCTCCTGAATGCCTATATGAAGGTATAGTTCCTCTGCACAATACAAAGAATAACTAGTCATTTAAAGGGATTGTCTAGTTTAGAATTCAGTTCCAATTCAGTCCATTTAGAAAGCCTATTAAATACGTACCTTATTAAAGAATTTTATATTATTACAGGGACCTTATCTATTAACCAGAGTGGAAAATGGCTACAAAGAAAGCCTTGTGCTATGGAGGACCCAGTAAATCAGTGCATTGCAGAGACTGCACAGAGTCCATTACATACAATACCGGTCCCTTAACCACTTCAGTACCAGGCCAATTTCTCTGGTTCAGGGCCAGATACAGTTTCTATTTTTTTTTCGTATATGTGGTTGTGAAAGCTATAACATTTTTACCATTTGGGTTATTTAGCTATTTTTTTTTTTCAGTGAATCATAGGGCTTTATTTTTGGTATTTTAATTTTTTTTATATCTAGGAAAATATAAACAAAAGAAGGGAAAATTGTTTGTTTTTCATGTTTCACTTTTTTTTGTGCTGCTAAAAAACTTTTTAAGGCCTTGGTAAAAGTTACTAAGGCACCATTTTCCTGGTGGTTGGATTGGGCAGCCTGTAATATAGGGGTTTTACTATACAAGACCCCTTAGGGCAGGGGTGTCAAATTAATTCTCAGCAAGAGATCAGCCTTATGGTTCTCTTCAAAGGCCCATTAACTTGGCGACTGTATAAATGAAGCTCAGGTGTAGCTACATTTATAGGCCACTGATGATAATATATTGTTAATACAGATATGGTAGGTAATAGTGTCTTAATTATCTCCCCCTATAGGTAATAGTCCCCCCATAGGTAATAGTGTCCTAATTATCTCCCCCATCAGATAATAATCCCACCATAGGTAATAGTGTCCTAATCATCTCCCACCTACATGGAATAGTCCCCCCATAGGTAATAGTGTCCTAATTATCTCCCCCCTACAGGTAATAGTCCCCCACATAGGCAATAATGTCCTATTTGTCCCACACATAGATATTGGTGACCCCCCACAGGTAATAGTTCTCCCAACTCCATCCCAAATTACATCACATATGTCATAAACATCTGTTATGTCCTCAGCAATGTGCGGTATTATTGTAACGGTTGTGTCAATGCTTGACAACCATGGTACTGAACCATGGTAGGGAAACGGGGTAGGAAAGCTGTCCCTAGCGCTACGACAGCTGACTAGGCCCTGCCTGAGGCTGTTGGTTGACTGTTCCCAAGCTAAGCTCGGCCCCGACAACTACTGGCTCTCTAAACACAAAGACCTAACAGACAGGTGGGGTGAGAGCTGAAAGAGGCTAGGGACTGGGAAACTAGAGGCGGTCACCCCTAGCGAAAGGATAAGTGCAGCAGCAAACAGTACTAACTCGGATGGGACATGCTGGAGAAGGAATAGGTGCAGCACAACTACTACATACACAACAGGAATTGAGGAGAAGAAGAGGAGTAATGAGGAAAGGTATCACAGGACAGGGGCAAAGCAAACCTGAAACCCAAAACAGAAACTCACTAATACAGGACAGGGGTTGAGTAGGAATGTATGAGGGAAAAGCAGACTCTCACACAGAACAAAACTCACACCACTTCCAATTCAGCTCCAGAAACCGTAC
Organism: Leptodactylus fuscus; assembly: GCF_031893055.1. NCBI lineage: Eukaryota > Metazoa > Chordata > Amphibia > Anura > Leptodactylidae > Leptodactylus > Leptodactylus fuscus. The sequence continues at coordinate 37,801,245 of NC_134273.1, forward strand.
AACTCCAACTAAACTCTCCTTCTAGACTGGGCCAAGAATTCTAGTTGGTAACCACAAAAACCGACAAGGACTGAAGCCAGCAGTCAGCCTAATACAGACCCCGGAAAGACCTGATAAGTTAATGACAATTACACACACCTGAAGCTCGTATCCACTGAGACACAAAGCAAGCTCAAGTAGACACTGTGGCAGATGCCCAACCACTATCCCAACAGCTCAGTGGCAAAGAGAACCGACCAAAGAACCACAAAACACTGGCTCAAATCCCTAGATGAAGACCACCGTTTTATAAACAACTCAGATCTTGACAATTATATACCGTCAGAAATCTCTCCACTGTCAGAAAGGCAGGCCTTACAGTCAGGGGTGAATCTACCTTTTTTTCCGCCCAAGGCGGACAACAGAAAGCCGGAGCGGAAGGGGCGGGGCGGAGCGGCGTTAGCAGGCAGAGAGCAGGCAGGGAGCGGACCTGCTCTCTGCCTGAGCGTGAGGGGAGGCCGCTGGAGCAGCGCTGCTCCAGCGGACTCCCCAATCCACGGTGACGCTAAGCCAGTCCAGGACAGCTTGTCCTGGATTGGCTTAGGTAAGCAAAAATGCTGCCCTCCCCGGGGCCCTGGCATAGCGCTGCCTGAAGCGGTCGCTTCAGATCGCCTCATGGGAGGTGCGGTGCTGCTTACAGTCTAGAGTTATCACTGGGCTGTAAGGAACACCCCTCCCTGGAAGTACAAGACTATGAAAGAATACTAGTGGGGGATGTTCCTTACAACCCAGCTATGATTCTAGATGAATTAACCAATGGGCCTGAAGAAGCTGTTAGAGGGGATTATTTACTACATACACAGTCACAGAATAGGGAGTAAGTGTCAGATCACTGGGAGTCCAGCTACCTTGACCTACAGTGTGGAGAATATGGGCAATCTCTAGGAGCCCAATAGATGTAAATGGAGCGCTGGTTGGGTAATCACTTCATTCACATGGAGGATGCAAGGGGACAGTAGGGTCCCCGTTATCCTGATCACTATGAGTCAAAGCACTTGGACTCCCAGTAATCTTACACTTATTTCCTATTCTGTGGATAGAGCATAAGTGTCTGTAATAAAAAAAATAAAAAAAATCCCTTTAAAGTTGGGGGGAAGAATGGGTTTTCAACCTCCTGCATTTCTCTATCCACCCTCGCCTCTTTGTAATTTTTAGGTGCTTTATTTCTGTGACTTGTTCTTTGCTTTTCTTGTTCTTAGATTGACTGATTTGTCTAAACTAGTATTAAGTATTTCTTCTATGATTTTATGATTATACAGTAGTCTTAGTTACACGGAAACCACATACCAGGGCTTGAATACTTTAAAGATATACTGAAGAATAGAACATTTTGCCATTTTTGCTTGCTTTTCTATCAATGATCATATATATATATATATATATATATATATATATATATATATATATTATCTAGGCTTGTAATATGAAATAAATAAAACTATGTAGCTAAGCAGGGGCGATATCAAAATGTAACTGGCGGAAAAAACTGTGGTAGAAAAGCATCACAGTTTTTCTCGAACCACTTTTCACAGAAAGCTTTCTGCAGATCTTCTGCTTCAGTTAGGGCCTGTTCACATGGAGTAAATGCGCATGTATTTTGGCAAAATAAACGTGTAAAAATAAGACTCCCATTGACTTCATTGACATTTTTTTACACATGTAAAAAAACACGTCAAAATACACATCAAAATACACATGTAAAATGTCATTGAAGTCAATGGGAGTCTTATTTTTACACGTTTATTTTGCCAAAATACACGCGCGTTTACTCCATGTGAATGGGCCCTCCGAGACAACGTAGTTATCATGGGATTCAGAATCTTTATCCATTTCCTATCATGCTTTAACTTGAGTGAGCTTAAGCTGCAGTTCCACTTGTGGCCCATAGGTAAGAGTACTGTAGAGCTAGTTTTGCAAAAAATAATATAATAATAATATAAAAAAATAAATAAAGGGGGCGTGGCTAGGCATGCACGCGAGCGGACGCCTGTGATCCGAGCTCCGCTTCAGGCTCCGACACTTTGCGGTGCATTACCGGCAAACATGGGCAAAACTCGCTCCCAGAGGCATCGGGAGACTCCTCTTACCTCCGCGCATACGGAGAGCTCCATCCCGGACTTCTTCGCCCCCCGCGGCGAACGGCGTGGGACCCTGGACTCTGCGGCCTGTAGTGCTGGCGGGCCGCCATCTTCTTCCTCCTCCTCCCTCCCTGCGCGCCAAGGCCTGGAACATGGCGGCGGCTCTCTCCTCGCACCGGACCCTCGGCTGTCGGCTCCTGCACGCCTGGATCCCTCGGCTATGACGTCGGGACTCCCTCAGGTACAGCAGCATCATGCCTCTTCATCTAAGGGGAGTGCAGCCCTGGACGTGGCCATTTCCCCAACTGTCTCCCAGCAGGGAGCTGCATCCCTGGCAATGTCTCCATTACCCACTCAGGGTGAGGTGGCTGCAGGCACCCCTGGGTCTCTACTACATACCCCCCCTCAATTGAGGCAGGTCACCCCCCCACATGCTGGCCCTCTGGACACTGCGGACTGGGGTGCTAGCCCCCCGCACAAAAAATCCTTCCTCCACACCCCACATCCTGCTCAACAGAGCCCTCAGTCACCCTCTGAGGATGCCTCCTCTGATGAAGATTTTTGGCCCCCTGAAACATGTAAGAGGCCCTCCCGCCCTGCTCCTACCACTGCGGCCTTGCGGGCGGATGCCCCCTCTTTTGTCTCACATCTCCCCCCCCTGATGAAGCCGCTCTTACTTTACAGAAACACCCTGAGCTGCAGGCTCTTCTAGCCCTAAGTAGGAGGGACATGGACAGTCTTGCTTCTGACCTTAAGCGCGCTTGGCGCCATGATCTGCGTGTTGTGAAATCTGACATTTCGGACCTGCAGCGGCGGGTACAAGCCCTAGAGGACTTTAAATCTACAGCTGCCTCCTCTATTGATAGTCTGCGACAGGACTCTGATGCTCATTCTTCCCAATTGCGCAACTTAATCTCCCATATGGATGACATTGAAAATCGTAATCGCCGCAATAATATACGTATACGCGGCCTCCCTGAGTCTGTTCAGCCTGCTGACCTGGCTGCCACGCTCACTGGATTATTTAATTCTCTTCTTGGGCGCCCGCTTGACTCTCACATTGAAATGGACCGTGCCCATCGGGCGCTACGCCCTCGCAGCTCTGATGACTCTAAACCCCGAGATGTGATATGCAGGATCCACTTCTATGCTGTCAAGGAGGAGATTATGCAGAAGGTCCGCAACAGCCGCACTGTGCCCTTTGAAGGCCACGATTTGTCTATTTTCCCAGATCTTTCTAGATTTACCCTTCGTCAACGCTCTGCCTTGAAGCCTCTTCTATCCGTCCTACAGGAACGTAAGATACCGTACCGCTGGGGCTTCCCGTTCGCTCTCCAGGTTCGCCATCGGGACCGTATCCTTTCTCTGGCTCACCCGGCTGATCTGCCGACCTTCCTTCGTGTCCTGAATCTTCCGCCTCTACAGTTGCCGGACTGGTCTTCACTTTTGGCTGATCCTAATCACACTGGTCCTCCTCGCTTGCAATGGGACGCAGCTGATCATCGCCCATTGGATCTACCCCGCTCCCAGACCTCTCAGCGTGGACGACGGTCCACTTCAACACGATTGTTGCCTCCGTGACCTATGCTTGCGGTCTTCCTCCTCTCTGACAGGACGCTTTTGCATTTCTGTTCCTTAGTTGTTCTGCAGTTATGTTGCGATTCTGATGTGACTGTTTTTGCCCATGTTCTTGTTTTTTCAGGTCTCTAGTAATGTTATTGCACCGTGTTTATTGTCGTATAGGCTCTGTTGTAAATTTCATGTGTCGGAGCCGGAGTACTTCTGCTCTGGATCGTTCTGTTTTTTCTTTTTCTCTTTTCTTTTTTCTTTTCTGATTCTTGTCTTTCTACCACTCCTTGGCTTGCGTCTTGTCTTCTTCGTCCCCACATAGTTTGGTCCCAGCCGAGCGGGGCCTGTTGGAGACCTGTGCTCCGGCCCATTTAGTTCCCTTTGAGGGCAACCCCACAGCCCTCTTCCTTTTCTTTTTGTTTATCTCCCTCCCCTCTTGTTTTATTTGTTGTTCTTCTTGACCTTTTCTAGTTGCTTTACTCTGTTGATCTGTCTCCCGTTCTTCCCCCCCTCTTCCCCTTAGGATGGCGGACATCTCTGTGTCGTCCTTTAATGTTAAAGGTCTTAATGTTCCGGAGAAACGCTCGCAAATTCTGTATGATGCGCATAAGCGCAAAGTACAGATTCTGTGCCTCCAGGAGACGCATTTTTTATCTGAACGTGTTCCGGTGATCAAGAATCGGTACTTTCCGCTTTGGTTCCACAGTAGTAGCCAACAAGGTAAGGTCAGGGGTGTAGCTGTCTTCTTTCATAAGAATTTACCGATCAAAGTCTTAGACTCTTTGTCTGATGTAAATGCCAGGTACTTATTTTTGATCTGTGAAATCTCTGGGGTGATGTACACTATTGCTAATATATATGCCCCTAATACTGATCAGGTCCCTTTTCTCTTGTCTACGCTAGCGGCCCTCCAAGATTTCGCTAAGGGTCATTTGATTGTGTGTGGGGACTTTAATCTTGCCCTCAACCCCTTATTGGATACTTCGTCGGGCAGGTCCCAGCTTTCGTACGGAGCTATTAATAGGGTTAGAAGATTTTTGAATTCTATGCTTTTGTGTGACGTCTGGCGCATCTTCCATCCTCTGGACAGGGACTATTCCTTTTTCTCTCCCCCGCATAACTCGTATAGTAGGATTGATTATGTTTTCCTCTCTCATGATCTCCTCTCGTTGGTGACTGCTTCCGCAATCGACTTGACTTTCCTCTCTGACCATGCTCCTGTTTCTTGCTCTTTTCGCCCCCCGTCCTCGTGCCCTCGTTCTAATACCTGGAGACTGAACGAATCTCTGCTTCTTGATGTTCAATGCTTAGCTGATCTGAAACTCTCCACCTCTCACTTTCTTCAGGATCACGCGCACGATACCACCTCTCTCCCCATCCAATGGGAGGCCCTGAAGTGTGTGCTTCGTGGGGTCCTGATGAAACACGGGGCTCGCCTGAAGAGGGAGGCAGGTCTTAGACTTTGCTCGCTCTTGTCTGATTTGGCATCCTTGGAGACCCAGCACAAGCGATCTCTTCAGCAGTCGACGTTGGCCGCTCTAACGACCATGCGTCAGGAAATAAAAGCTTTGCTCGAGCACAGGCAGCAGAGATTGCGTCAATTGGGACAGCGTTCTTTTTATGAGTGGGGAAACAAGGCGGGGCGCCTTCTTGCGAGAGCTGTACGTGATCGCCGTGCTGCCTCCCACGTTTTGGCTGTTAAGAAACCGTCGGGCGCCATTACGCATATTACATCTGACATTGCCTCTGCTTTCTCGGACTATTATAGCTCCCTCTATCATCTCCCTTCTCCCGACTCTTCTCCCTCTTCTTCGCCTTCCACTCCTACTTTAGCGCAATATGTGGCGGCAACTGCTTTGCCGTCCTTGTCACGTGATGACGCGGCTCTGCTTGAGGCCCCGTTTACGGCACAGGAATTGGAGGCGGGTATCTCAGCTCTCCCGGGAGGTAAGAGCCCCGGCCCTGATGGCTACACGGCTCGGTTTTATAAGGCTCTTACAGCTGAGCTGCTCCTGCCCCTTTTGCGCGCTTTCAACTCAGTCTCTTCTGATACGCCCTTCCCCTCCTCCTTTCTCCAAGCGCACATTACCGTTTTACCTAAGGAGGGTAAGGATCATACCCTCTGTTCCAGCTATAGACCCATCTCCCTTCTTAATACCGATGCAAAATTATATGCCAAACTGATAGCCAACCGACTCAGCCCACACATGGGGGATCTTATTCACCCAGATCAAGTAGGTTTTGTCCCCTGTAGGGAGGCTCGTGATAATACCTTGAAGGCCTTCTCCGCCATCCGTCATGCTCAGCGTTCAAGTACGCCTATGTTACTTTTATCCCTGGATGCGGAGAAGGCCTTCGACAGGGTGGACTGGAGATTCTTAGAGGCCACGCTTCTTCAACTAGGACTTGGCCCATCTATGCTCACCCGCATTCGAGCTCTTTATAATTTCCCTGTGGCTCGGGTTATAGTTAATGGCTCTCTCTCCTCTCCTTTTGTTATCCATAATGGGATGCGTCAGGGCTGCCCCCTTTCCCCCTTATTATATGCCCTGGTCATGGAACATCTTTTGGTGGCGCTTAGGAAGAACCCTGATATTAATGGCCTGAGGGCAGGAGGCTTACACTTAAAGGTTTCCGCATTCGCTGATGATGTCCTCCTCTTTGTCACACAGCCCCTTACGTCTCTTCCTTCTATTCTCAAAGAGATTATACTTTACAGTTCTTATAGCAATTATAAAATAAATCTCTCTAAAAGCTCTGCGCTTAATGTTTCCTTGCCTGCGGCGGATCTCAGCTCTCTGCGCGCCTCTTTCCCCTTCCAATGGTCTCACAAGTCGATACGATATCTGGGAGTTCAGCTTCCTAGTTTCCTTCCAGACACCTACTCACTGAACTTTCTTCCCCTTCTACGCATACTGCGAACTGATCTCGATCGTTGGGACGCTAAGGGCCTCTCCTGGTTGGGGCGCATCAACATACTGAAAATGAACGTTCTCCCCCGTCTATTGTATCTCTTTCAAACGGTCCCCTGTATACTTCCGGCGTCTTTTTTCGCGATGGTCAAACAGGCTTTTTGTAAGTTTATTTGGTCTTCTAAACCCCCTCGCATTGCTCGGAGTACTTTATCCCGGTCTAAGAAGAAGGGAGGCCTGGCAGTGCCTGACTGCTCGAAGTATTACCTCGCAGCGGTCGCCTCGCGTATTCTTGATTGGCATCACTCATCTTGCTCTAAGCTCTGGGTTGCCTTGGAGGAGTCTTTGAGCCCTATACCGCTCACGGCGCTCCCTTGGCTCCATAAGAAATATTGGACAGACTGCAAACCATATCTGCTTCCGTTTGTTGCGAGTCAAACTATGGGGGTGTGTCGAATTTATAGTGGTATGCGGTTGCTTTTCCGGAATGATGGCCCTCTGACTTCGGTCTCGGGCAACCCCGACTTTCCAGCTGCGTTTAGCTCTTCTTTTTTGGGTCGCCCCCCTACCCACCCTCTCCTTCGACTCACGCATGTTACTTCTGCCTCCGCTCTCCTTCCCCGCTCAGACTTGTTGGCTTTAGCCTCCAGACCGGACTCAATGGCTGCCCAGTGGCACTGCTCCCAACTGTCCCATTTTTACTTCTCCTTGAAGCGTTCACAAGATGTTCATAGGCCACTTCTGCCCTTGGAGCACCTCTGTCTCTCTGCTTCTCGGCCGGAACACACGGTCTCTCTGCTATACAACTCCCTGTTGGAGAGTCCGGAGGATGGCTTACCACCCTTTGTCAGGGGGTGGGAAAGGGAGCTGGGGGTGGCATTCTCGCCGGGTGTGTGGTCGTCAGCCATCGAGATGTGTCATAAATTCTCTATCTCCTGTAAGGCTCAGGAGACCAACTATAAGATCCTCTCTAGGTGGTACAGGGTTCCGACTCTGCTCCACACCATCTTTCCGACCACCTCAGATAGGTGTTGGAGATGTCTCAACGACCGTGGCACGATGGCTCACATCTGGTGGGGGTGTCCCCTTCTTCGCCCTTATTGGGATGGCGTGCGAGGGGTTATTCGTCAAGTGACGGGTGTTGTCTTGGACGATGATCCTGCCCCTCTTCTTCTTTCCCTTTTCCCTCGAAAATTTCGAAAATCCATTCGCAAGTTATTGGGGTTTATGTTGGTAGCTGCTCGTTCAGTCATCCCGAGGCTGTGGAAGTCCCAGTCCCCCCCCACACTCCTTTCCTGGCTAAAGGA